>NC_136069.1:948494093-948989535 GCF_964261635.1 Lissotriton helveticus
GGGGGAGGGAAGAGAGAGGGGAAGGGTGAGGGGAAGAATGAGGAGACGGGAGAGGTGAGGGGGAGGGAGGAGAGAAGGGAGAGGGAAGGGTGAGGGGAAGAATGAAGGGAAGGGAGAGGGGGAGGGTGGAGGAGGGAAGGGAGAGGGAAGGGTGAGGGGAAGAATGAGGGGAAGGGTGAGGGGGAAGGGGATGGAGAGGGAGAGGGAGGAGGGAAGGTGGAGGGTGAGGGGAAGAATGAGAGGAAGGGAGGGGAGGGAAGGGAGAGGGGAAGAATGAGGAGAAGGGAGAGGGGGATGGAGAAGGGAAGGGGGAGGGGAAGAATGAGGGGAAGGGATAGGGGAGGGGGAGGGAGGAGGGAAGGGAGGGGAAAGGGGAAGAATGAGGGGAAGGGAAGGGTGAGGGGAGGGGAAGGGAGAGGGTATTGGGGTGGGAGGGGGGAGGGATGAGGGAAGGGAGAAGGGGAAGGGTGAGGGGAAGAATGAGGGGAAGGGAGAGGGAAGGGTGAGGGGAAGAATGAGGGAAAGGGGAAGGGGGAGGGAGAGGGAAGGGAGGAGGAAGGGTGAGGGGAAGGGAGAGGGGAGGGGGAGGGTGAAGGGAAGAGAGGGAAGGGTGGGGGAGAATGAGGGGGGTGAGGGGTGGGAGGAGGAAGAGAGGGGAAGAATGAGGGGAAGGGAGAGGGGAAGGGGATGGAGAGGGAGGCGATGGGAGAGGGGAAGGCAGAGGAAAGGAGAGGAGAGAAAATGGTGAAGGGGAAGGAAGAAGGAGGGGTAAGGGGAAGGGAGAGGGGAAGAGTGAGGGGAAGGGAGAGGGGGATGGAGGAGGGAAGGGGGAGGGAAGGGAGAGGGGAAGGGTGAGGGGAAGAATGAGGGAAGGGAGAGGGAGGGAGGAGGGAAGGGAGATGGGAAGGGTGAAGGAAGAATGAGGGGAAGGGAGAGGTGAGAGGGAGGGAACAGAGAGGGGAAGGGAGAGGGGAAGGGTGAGGGGAAGAATGAGGGGACGGGGAGGGGAAGGGGAGGGGAGGGGGAGGGAGGAGGGAAGGGAGAGGGAAGGGTGAGGGGAAGAATTAGGGGAAGGGGGAGGTGAGAGGGAGGGAAGAGAGAGGGGAAGGGAGAGGGGAAGAATGAGGGGACGGGAGAGGGGAGGGAGGAGGGAAGGGAGAGGGAAGGGTGAGGGGAAGAATGAGGGGAAGGGAGAGGGGGAGGGAGAGGGAAGGGTGAGGGAAAGAATGAGGAAAGGGTGAGGGGGAGGGAAGGGAGAGTAAGAGGGAAAGGGTGAGGGTGAAAAGGTGAGGGTAGGGAGAGGGTTTGGGGAAGGGAGAGGGTGTGGGTATGGGTGAGGGAGAAGGAAGGGGAAGGAAGAGGTAGGGGTGAGGGAAAGGGAGAGGGGAAGAGGGAGGGGTGAGGGGAAGGGGGAGGGTAAGAGGGGAAGGGAGAGGGTGAGGGGGATGGAGGAGGGAAGGGAGAGGGGAAAGATGAGGGGAAGAATGAGGGGAAGAGAGAGGGGTAGGGGTGGGAGGAGGGAAGGGATAGGGGAAGGGGAAGGGTGAGGGGAAGAATGAGGGGAAGGGAGGGGGTGGAGGGAGGAGGGAAGGGCGAGGGGAAGGGTGAGGGGAAGGGAGAGGGGAGGGAGGAGGAGGGAAGGGAGAGGGGAAGGGTGAGGGTGAGAATGAGGGGAGGGGAGGGGGAGGAGGGGAGGGAGAGGGGAATGGTGAGGGGAAGAATGAGGGGAAGGGAGAGGGGAGGGGATGGTGGAGGGAAGGGTGAGGGAAGGAGGAGGGGAAGGGAGAGAGGGGGAGGGAGGAGGGAAGGGAGAGGGGAAGGGTGAGGGGAAGAATAAGGGCAAGGGATAGGGGGATGGAGGAGGGAAGGGGGATGGAAAGGGTGAGGGCAAGAATGAGGGGAAGGGGGGTGGGAGGGAGGAGGGAAGGGAGAGGGGAAGAATGAGGGGAAGGGAGAGGTGAGGGGGGTGGATGAGGGAAGGAAGAGGGGAAGGGTGAGGGGAAGGAAAGGGAGAGGGGCAGGGAGGGGTTGAGGGTGAAGGGAAGGGAGAGGGAGAGATGAAGGTGGAGGGAGAGGGGAAGGGAACGAGAAGGGTGAGGGTACATGGTGGGGGTAGAGAGGGAATGGGAATGGTGGGGTAAGGGAAGCGTGAGAAGAAGAAGGGAGAGGGGAACAGAAGGGAGGAAGGGGTGAGGGGAAGAAGGGCAGGGGAGAAGATCGGGGAGGGAAGGTAAGAGAGATGGAAGCGAAGGAAAGTTGATCGGAAGAGAAGGGAAGGGAAATTGAGTATCAAGCCAGTTTCAAGTCAGTTTCAAGTCAGTTTCAAGTTTGGTATCAGTTTGGTTTCAAGTTCGGTTTCAGTTTAGTTTCAAGTTTGGTTTTCAGTTCAGTTTTCGTTTGGTTTATATACTCACCTTGTTCCTTTGGACCCATCCCCACCCACTTCTTTTTGGAGCCTGGCAGGCCCCCGCTGCCTCCGCCTCTCGTGGGCCTCAGCTCCAGCCGCCAGCAGTGGTCCTCTCCGTCCGGTGCCCATGGGTGTAATGCTGCTGCTGCCTGGTTACCAGCCTTTTATACCAAAGACACGTCACAATAGAGACTATGCACCGTGTCATCATCATACTACATCACTGGCTTATGGGCGATGACAGGTGTTGCAGTGTAAGGGGGGGAGGGGGAGCAGGCGAGACACGGGTTTAATTCAATTTCCCGTAGGGAAAAAAAACTATTTAGTCTCAAAAATGATCTTGAATGAACCTCAGAGACGATCCCATCCAACCCGGCATTCTTCCCCGTCAGGGGCCTCTGCTTGTCTCTGCTGCGGCGGAGGCCTCCCCTCGGCACTTAGCGCGGACCTTGTGACATCACATTGGAGGGCCCGGCCTGTCACAGGGGTTCCACTCACAGGATTCTTCAGCTGGTGCTAGCGCCGACCTCGTGACATCACACTAGGGCCTTGCACGTCACAGGGGTTCCACTCACAGGATTCTTCAGCTGGTGCTAGCGTGGACCTCGTGACATCACACTAGGGCCTTGCACGTCACTGGGGTTCCACTCACAGGATTCTGCTGCTGGTTCTCGCGCGGACCGCGTGACATCGCATTGGAGGGCCTTGCTCGTGACGTCATAGGGTTCCACTCACAGGATGCGGCTGCTGCTGGGAAGGCGCGGCCCTGATTGTCACAACTTGCCTCCACACACACATCCATAGTAACAAGTGCGCAGACACACGGGGGTGTCATTCCGGGGTAACTCGTAAAGTTTTACTCATGTTGGCCTATCCACGCCTTTGAGCTGCGGATCGTCTTTAGAGAGGGCAGGAGAGGGGGCGGGGCCATAATCTCACAGGACTGCTGGGACTTCCTTACCAGGCATCTTGATAACTTTCAGGGAGTTGCGATCCTAGGTTCTCCTTGAGGGAGCGGAAGTGCAGCTCTCTTACCGAATTACTGCGCTCCTGTCCTCCGGGCTCTGCGGATTCTTTTGTGCAAACCTTGTCTGTTTATATCTCAAATGTGGTCCTCTCACTCAACCAACTTTTTCTTTATGACTCATTTCTTTGTAAAGTTGAATACTACATTTGTAAGTGTCTCTTTCCTTCGGATCAAGGTTCGTCCTCCACTTTCTTGCCTGTCTACAGCGCTGCTGTATTTCGAAGCCTCAGCTGGTCCGTAAACCAGGGCTCAGGAAGGGTCACTGTGTGAGTGTTGCATGCTCCGATGTCTCGTCCGAGGTCAAGTCAAACCTAGCTTTATTCGATTAATTAAAATCATAAAAGCAGTTACATAACAATATTAGTAAATTTAAAAACAATTCATATGTTGAGAAATCAGTAAGAACCAATACATCATAAAAGTTCATAAAATGGGTAAATAACACCACATGCAAAAGGTAAAAACTGATTAAAATGAAATCACATCTCTAAAACATTCATCAACTGTCTTTTGTCCTTGATACGCATAGCAGCAACCAGAAAATTTGCAGGTAATAAGCACTATATCCTTGAAATTACAATACAATTAGAGAGTCTTTATTTAGTGGCCCTAAATGAGAGCGACAGGTGTGTGTTTGAGGCTGTTCACCTTTTCAGGGGCTCAATTTAGGGTAAAAAAAAACAACTCCGTGCAATCTGAACCGGGGCGCCTGGGACACACAGGAAAAGACGCGCAGACACTTTACAGGGCACCAGAAGCCCCAGCACACACAAGAGGAGACACAGAGAAACGAAACTTATCTCTACCTCTTCCTGCATTTCTGGGATCATGGCTGCAGCAGCTCAGCTCAACAACCTCCAAGATGAGGCCCCTTGCTCCATCTGTTTGGAAGATTTTGTTGATCCTGTGACTATTGACTGTGGACACAACTTCTGCCGCGTCTGCATCACTCAGAGCTGGGAGGGAAGGGGTCGTGGGAACTTCCCCTGTCCGAAGTGCAGAGACATATCTCCTGGGAGAAGCCTCCGACCTAACAGGCAACTGGGAAACATGGTGGAAATGGTAAAACAGCTTCACCTGCCCCCAGTGGAACCCCCGCAGGGGAATCTGCGCGAGAAACACGGGGAGAAACTGAGGCTGTTCTGTGACGAGGATCACACACTCATATGTGCTGCGTGAGAGATCCGAGGAGCACAGGTTTCACTCAGTGAATCCCATAGAAGAAGCGGCCCAAGAGTACACGGTATGTGTGCAAGTGTTATGGGATCAGAACTGAAGGCTGCAGAGGGGTACACGGTATGTGTGCAGGTGTTATGGGATCAGAACTGAAGGCTGCAGAGGGGTACACGGTATGTGTGCAGGTGTTATGGGATCAGAACTGAAGGCTGCAGAGGAGTACACGGTATGTGTGCAGGTGTTATGGGATCACAAGTGGAGTTACTTCTTGAGGATTATAGGGAAGGCTGCAGAGGGGTACACGGTATGTGTGCAGGTGTTATGGGATCACAAGTGGAGTTACTTCTTGAGGATTATAGGGAAGGCTGCAGAGGAGTACACGGTATGTGTGCAGGGGTTATGGGATCAGAACTGAAGGCTGCAGAGGAGTACACGGTATGTGTGCAAGTGTTATGGGATCAGAACTGAAGGCTGCAGAGAGGTACACGGTATATGTGCAGGTGTTATGGGATCAGAAGTGAAGTGAATTCTTGAGGATTATAGGGAAGGCTACAGAGGAGTACACAGTATGTGTGCAGGTGTTATGGGATCAGAACTGAAGGCTGCAGAGGGGTACACGGTATGTGTGCAGGTGTTATGGGATCACAAGTGGAGTTACTTCTTGAGGATTATAGGGAAGGCTGCAGAGGAGTACACAGTATGTGTGCAGGTGTTATGGGATCAGAACTGAAGGCTGCAGAGGGGTACACGGTATGTGTGCAGGTGTTAAGGGATCAGAACTGAAGGCTGCAGAGGAGTACACGGTATGTGTGCAGGTGTTATGGGATCAGAACTGAAGGCTGCAGAGGGGTACACGGTATGTGTGCAGGTGTTATGGGATCAGAACTGCAGTTACTTATTGAGGATTATAGGGAAGGCTGCAGAGGGGTACACGGTATGTGTGCAGGTGTCATGGGATCAGAACTGAAGTTACTTCTTGAGGATTATAGGGAAGGCTGCAGAGGGGTACACGGTATGTGTGCAGGTGTCATGGGATCAGAACTGAAGTTACTTCTTGAGGAATATAGGGAAGGCTGCAGAGGAGTACACGGTATGTGTGCAGGTGTTATGGGATCAGAACTGAAGGCTGCAGAGGAGTACACGGAGTACACCCAGGCCATGATAAATGCTGAATCAATCTAAGTTCCTCTGCCATTTTCTTAGGAATAACGCCAAGCGGCGATATAATGAGATTTTGCAACGGCCATGACTCAAATGGGCCTGCCAATCTCCCGTCCTTCACTTCAGACAAAAACTTTTTCTTCACCAACTGCGGGTATTCATTTACAGATTTTAAATTTCTAGCAAATCTGGGGTATCTAGGCCCTTTATAACCCAACCGAAATCCTTCTTTGAAGGCCCATTCCAACTTGTCTGCATTGTTCGAGTTAGGATTACATTTCAACCTGAAACACAAAACTTCCACATCAATTTTATAAAAGCTCTTGTGTCCAGGTTGAAATGCATAACCTCTCCCTCTGCCTTGGCCAAACCCCCCCCCCCCAGTTGGTCTCATCCCCAAAGCATTGCAATATGGCGTGTTTGCCACCACACCTAGAGCATTCGTGTTTGTATTTGCAAGGGTTAATCTGGCAATAACCCCTGTTGAAATCCAGCAGGCACCTGACACGATTGCTCGAGATTTATTCCAGATCCCTGCCCACCCCCTCCCTCCAGGGTGGGTCTAACGAGAAAAGGCTGATGAGTTACCACCAAGCCACTCGCAGGATGCATTGAAGGGGGAGGCCTCTGAGGATACTTCCACTGAACCCAGAGCTCCTTATACATTTCTCTCCTTGTTTTTTCAGGAATAAGTACCAATCTAGCTCGGAACTCTTCATCGTAATGAAGCCAAGCACAACCTCCAAATTCAGGGTACGCTTTCCTGATTTTGTCTAAATATTTAAATATCGCCACAGATCTGTCTGGAAACTTTTCGCAATATACACTAGCGAAAATAGGGAAAGCCGAAGTCCATGAATCAACATTCCCTTGGCCTTTTTGATAGTTCCCATGCTTCCTCTCCTGATTCCTCCTGTGACTGAATTTCTCTGTGAAGTAATTTGAAAATGTCTACAAATTCCCCTCTCCAAATTTTTTCTTTGGTACTCTTGCTTAAATGGGAACCTAAATGCATTGATGCCCCCATGTAAGACAAACATTTCAAAGTCCCTGAACTTATTTTGTCACCTTCATTTTTGTTATCTATTTCAGAGCTTTCTTTAAGATTATACATATCAGACTTAGACACACCTTCTTTAACTCACGACATATACAAGACCTGATTGTTCTTAAACACCCACCAAGTTCCAAAGATACCAAGAGCAATGTAGTGATATCAGTGCTCAGATGCTGGCTTCTCAAGAATGCCAATAACATCCGGATCCGGGTGTACAGTTCTCACTGTTTGTCAATCCACCACAATGAAAAAAATATTGTTAAAGTAATCAAGAAAAAGTGTGTGTAAGGTCAGAAAGTACCTCACGTAAGCATCACCAAGGGGGCTGCTGGTTGGTACTCTTCAGTTTGCTCACATTTTTCATCATTGGTGATTTTCATGACCGTGAAAAAAATAGAACAGGAAAGTTGGTGTCACGATGATGTTCCAGAGGTGAAGAGAGAAACGGAAATAATCTGTAAGAGAATGCACACAGGTGCTAGTGTCATTCCATTCTTAGAAACAGCAGAGCTCTGCACAGAGTGTGTGCGAGCTCTGCCTCTCCCTCTCCTCACTGACAGGAAGCGGGCGGAGCGGTGGTGAGTAGAGCCTGCCGGCTCAAATTTCCGTCACTCGCACAAAAAAATGCTTAAGTCTCTCAGGTTTTCAGCCGGAGAGCCTTCACTTGAGGCACAGGCAGCAACGGCAGCGGACACGCCGCATGGTGCAGTTCTTTCCTTCCTCTCAAGCCCCACCCACACCTGCGATAAAACACCGGGTAGGATCAAATCCTCCCTCCCGGCTTCACAAATCATGCGCAATGCTTCCTTTACAGAAGCAGCCGCTTCTGCCATCGCGCCAATACAATTTAACGAAAAGCTTTACACAAAAACACCTCAGACCAACTAATTAACGCCTACCTCAATCCTCAACTGCCTGACTAACTGTGCATTCCAACGCTCGTGCTCCAACCGACTCTCACTAAAACGCAGACCAATCAGGACAACTTACCTGTACTGGAATGTGCCACTAGCCCGAAGCTGCCCAAGGGGGTAGACATTCTACGAATGCCACCCCCAGGAGCCCTCATTCTACTTAGCTTCTAATGACTAGGTAATAACAATGGCCACTGACGGGGGAATACGCACTTTTTTCTAGTGCACAAATATTAAATATTGGAAGAATGACCTAGTTTACATGACAAGTGGACACATCTAGTTAAAAGATTTTATTCACCTTGAACCTTTAAAGTTTAATCTACATTATTGTATTACTAATGGGGATCCCTTGTACTTTTAGGAACTGTTAACGAACGCATATTACTACAAGGACATAGTTTACATTAAAGGGACACCAGCCAAGGTGAGCCCTGTTTAATTGATCTCATCCGTACACGGAAGACCACCTTAAGTCAATGAGTACACAATCATCATCTGGTAATTTGCGGTGATTGAGCTCCTTTATGAGGCTTTGGGCACACATGTGATCGACGTGCTATAATCTATTAGGTACATCACTACAACTAATACCATATACAGTGCCATTGACTAATATTTTATATCAAGTAAGATTTCTCTAACCTTTCGTGCACAAGGTAATTTGGGGCACTGAGACCAAGGCAATGGTTTCTTATTTTAGGGACTCCTCCACCAAATTTTGAACATTTAGCCCTGAAGAAGTCTGCTGTGACATCAGCAGCAGGAGACGAAACAAGTGTTGGCTAGGACAAACTGAGAACAAACTTAGAAAAAAGCTGTGAAAATAAAGACCATTACTACTACGTACCCTAAATTGATTCATTTGTAGTATTCGGAGATCTTGTTTTGCTTCATTTGGACTTGTTCCAGCAGGGGGAAATCACGTGTCTCTTCCTCCTCCTTGAGCACCGAAATCCTTGAATAATAACAGGAGGAACTATTATAAGACTAGAGTGTGCGCGCTTTCTTCCCCAGCCGCCTTATTCCGTTGTTTTGTGCTCTCTAGATTACTATACATAGTCCCTGTCCCTGCAATGGAATTGAAAACTTAGCAGAACAAACTAATGGTCTCTATATGGGTGGTGTATAGGACTAGGATAAGTAGAAATCTACTTATTCCATAGAAAGAAAATAGGAGTTTAGCATGCCCTGATATATTAAATTACTGCTAGGCAACCCATTTACAAGTCTAAGTGGAATGGACCACTCTTCAAAGGAAAACAAAAATGGCTATTGATGGCCCATTCTTTAGTGTGAAGGTTTTTGTGGCATTTAGCATGGTTAAAGAAAGGACAGCACTCAAAACGCTTATTTGTCAATGGACGGCACTGGCACTATGGGGCCGGATAACTAGAGGTGGGAGAGTGATTTCATTCCCATCACTAACCAAGTCCTGTGCTTCGTATGATGCCTACCGGGGTATCGTTTCAGACAATCGAAGCAAGCAGAATGTAGGAACCTGTCACATTTATCTGAACAAGGAAGGATTTAAGCATTTGAAGCATGTAAGATGGAGTTTAAGGTGAAAGAAAAAGAGAGATTCCAGTAAATTATACAGCTTAGATATTGAGCTCATTTTGACCTCCCAAAGAGGCAGATATAAAAGAGCTAACTACACTTGAAGGGTTTGTTAGAGTTCACCTGGATGCATGGGGAATATTCTCTAGTATATACAACATTCTTTGTGAGTATGCTTGTCCTGCCAAATGGAAACATCAGAGCAGGGAGGCCAAGACCTTACAGCGACATATCTAATGATAAATTGGCACAACTTTGAAGTAACATATCCAAAACCTTCTGGGGCATTCCTTACTGGGAGTCAGCATAGGTTACACAATATCGTTAGTACCTGAGCCCTGAAAGGTTACATCATCTATCCTCCTATGTAATATACAAATGGTGGTGTGAAGTAGCAAGGTGTTCTTTGATAGACACATGACAAGGCTGTGACTCTGTCAGTGTATTTTGGAAGGAAGTACTAAGCGACATGAGTGGCCTCATAAAATATGGCAATTACTAGCTAATGCTACTGGTGACTCATGATTTAGCAAACACAGAAGGTGTTTTAGTAAGACATCAAAGCTGTTAAATATGTGATGTACAGAGAATTTTTAAGTGGAGCTTTGACTAATGAGCTGAGAGAATCAGCGAAAAGGTGCACACTTGAGTATTTTAGGGGAGTCCTCTGAGGTCTCGGTCACAAAATTGAATGTGGCTGACTCCTTAAGGGTTATTATTTGCCAGTTACGTGATTCTTTATGTATTTTGTCCCTTTACTCCAGCATATGTTGCTTGCAGTCTTTACAGAGTTTTCTCTGTCTCATTTTGACTGTTCAAACCTCTTGATACTGCAAAATGTTTGATTTACATAGTTTTGTACAACTAAGATTTTTATATTTGGTTGATTACTATATGACATAATGACCTTCCTCGGCTGGTTGTTGTGTGAATGGTTCAATAAAAAAAGTTTTAAAAAAGGGTTTAAAAACAGAAAACAAGCGATTGTTCATGGCCACTCTGGGGGACAAATCTTTATACCCTACAGTATGGGCTCCCTTCATTCAATCTTATCTTCAGACTTCCGGGAACTAACTTGTCCTGCCTACTTGCGGCTCCTGAATTTGATCCCCGAGAGCGCGGCAGTGGATCACAGCAAGCGTCCCTAATGTAATCGCCTTTACTCCCAACGGACTGGTACCATTACTGTAGGCATGCAGGTGTAGGCTTAAGTCCGCGGGTGGCTCACCAAGAGGGAGGAGAGGGTGGGGGGGGGGAGGGTACCAGGTTTATATGTTTAGAAATTTGGTTAGTTCTCTTTCTTTTTACCCTGTTTTGATTTCTAAAATGCAAACGTACTTGCTCTCCATGAGCTAAGGTGTGCCCAGGTAGCACTATCATATAGCCACGAGTTTTGTCTTAGAACTTGCTTTTGTTATATTCTTATATCTGAAAGAAACAGGTTAGTGTTAGATTCCTTACCTTAGATTATCTCCAGCCGCATACAACGTCTTGAATTAAAAGATAAACGTTACATTGCACAAGTTACTTACCTTCGGTAACGATATATCTGTAAGAAACAGTAGTTAGTGTTAGATTCTTACCTTAGATTATCCCCAGGCGTCAGACTGGATCCGGAAAGTTTTGCGTAGCAGTAGCCCTGCACGTCAGTAGGCATTGTCTGCGGCTCCGTGTCCGTCATCGGCGTCGTGATCGCCGGGATGACGTCGTCAGAGCACTTAGACGCTGCCCTTGCGCGCTGACGTCGGTTCTTCTTTTTTCGCGCCAGCAAGCGCAGATCCGGGAAGAGCAGTACTGTTGGAAATGGGATCCCTGGCTGGCCAGGGCTTTCGCCAAAGTCAGTCAGAGACCACCACACCCAAGTCAGGGCAAGGGAGTTACACGCCAAGATAACCCCTACTCACCCTCTAGGTAACGTGGCGCGAGCAGCAAGGCTAAACTTGGAGGCGATGTAGGCTAAGTATTTGCGCACGCACCCCAGCAACAACAACCAAAGGCCCACCACAAAGGAAACTCCACACATGGTTATATAAAAATAGCCTTTGTATTACACCAAAACACATTAGATAAAACACGCACTTTACAATGTGCCAGGGGCACGGGCAGAATTTACAGGGGATATGTACAAGACAGGGCCACCTGGACCACTGTCAGGAATCAGAAGTAGCACTTAGTACATAGAATATAGCACAAAATAGCACACAACCAGTAATCACTGGTAACCAGGACCTCACTAGCACCACCTGTACTAGGGAGAAAACAACCACCTATGTATTACAATACCTGTAGGGGTGTAAGAGGAAAACACATGATGCAATGCATAACATTCATTCAGAGGTGTAAAGGCACATGACGCATAAACAATACATTCAGAGGTGCATAGAAATAACATTGCGCAAAACTTAGATCAGTCACCACCTGTGACAGTCCCTGTGTCCCAATGTCAGGGCCTAAACGTAGCAGTTGCCCACAAAGTGCTGGGCAACTGGTGCAGGGAAAGTTAGGGCAACGTTGGAGCCTCACTGGACTCTCAGAACAGATGGGCAATGAGCCTCTCTGGGCTCACAAAGCAATCTGCCACCTCGAGCCTCTCAGGGCTCACAACCAAAAAGGTGCAGCCTCACTGGGCTGTTGGGGACCCTCACGGGGGAATGGCACCCTCAGAGCCTCTCTGGCTCAAAGAACAAATGGCCCCCAGGAGCCTCTCTGGGCTCCTCAACAATTAGTGCCTGGAGCCTCGTGGCGCCAACAAACAAATGCCACCTTGGACCCCTCTCTGGGCTCCAACAACACAGGTGCAGCCTCGCTGGGCTGTGGGGGCCCCTCCCGGGGGACCCTCTAACACGTGGGGGTGCTTCTGTGGTGAGTCCCCCCTCTGGGGACTCAGGACGACGACAAATGCCCCCTAAGAGCCTCTCTGGCTCTAAACACAAGGGCGCGAGGTCGCGCTGCTGAGGGGGCCGGGGGGGGCGGACACCGACAACGTGTCCCGGCGCCCCTCCCTCTGCTTCTGGCAACACTCACCGGCTCTGGTGCAGGACGGCTCCTCTCGCGCTGCTCCTCTCTGGGCGGCGCTGCAGGGGCCGCGGGCGGCCTCCTCTTTCTCTCCGGGGCCTCGCAGGTCCAGGACTCTTCCTGGGCGGCGGGGCTCCTTTTTCCTCTCGTCCCGGGGCTCCCTTCTCCACTCGGGGAGCCTCGGGGACCCGGCCGGCAGCTTCTCTCTTCCCGGCTCGGCTGAGGAGGCGGGACTTCCGGTCGGCCTTTCCTGGGCCGCGCTGGGATTGGCCAGGCCTCTTACCACTTCCGGGTCGCCGCGGGCAGCGCGGCGGCTCGCTTCTTAGGCAGGCAGGCGGGCTCCCATGATCCGAGGAGTGGGCTCCCTCGTGATCCAAATAAACCACGGACCTGGGCAATGCCGGGTGGGCACCGGCCTCCTAATCAATTATAAAGCGAGGTAGGCACTCGCTAGGCAGGCAAAGCGCTCCTTAGCGCTTAACAGGCAATTTACAGCGCTCCAAGCGCTATAATCAAAAACAAAGCGCTTCCAAGCGCTAGAGGGCATAAAGCGCGCTCCTAGCGCTACAAACAGGATAAAGCGCTCCCAGGTGCCCTCAGCAAGCAGGGCAGAGTGCCAGCAAGTCCCTGGGCAGGCAGGGGGGCAAGGCTGGGCCCAGAGCCAGCTCACTGGGTCTCCAGGCAGGGAGACACCCCAAGTGGCGGTCCTCTGGCCCAGCAGCAGCAACAGCCCCCTCAGGATCCTGGAAGAGAACAACATCTGTGGGGACACAGCCCCATTTTTATACAGTGCATTCCTTTGTTTGAAGGTGCAGAGTGGGGGCGGAACCAGTCGCAGCTGGTTCTTGAGTACTCTGTTTACCTCAGCCACCCTCTCTATTCACTGGCAGGGCTTGGGTCGTTAGACACACCACAGGGGGGCGGAGCCAGCATTGTGTGGGGAAAACCCAGCCCATCCAGGACACAGGCACACTCCTCCCACACATCACTCATGCTAATCTCCCACTCACCACCGGGCAGACCCACCCAGACTTCCTGGAGCCTGGCATGCCAGCCAGCTCCAGCCAATCACACGCCAGCACCCTCACAGCACACGTACAGCCATGTCTAGAAATGATACTTCCCCACTAGACACATACAAGCCGCACATACCGTTGCGCAGCATTCATTCTCACGAGTTCACACATACCAGACTCAAGCCTGTACACCCCACGCATCAGGAACTACCAGGGACACATACATTCCCCATGCATTCCTATGGGCGGGCAGGCCTAGCTCAGCACATGCACTCAGAGTGCGCACGCACTTTCCACTGGGACACAGTGAAAGTGCGCAGAATCCCAAAAATCACCATTGCCAGGTCACCATTTCACGCAAAAAGTCTAGGGGTGAACCTGCCCTAAGGGCCAAAGTCCAACAAGTACTCTAAGTCATTTTTTGACGAACTTTTTTTGATTTTTTTTTCGATTCTCGAGTCGACCTTCGACTCGCGGTGCCGGTAGGGATGCCCGGGTGTAAGTCCTGTGAGGACTGTCACCAGCTGATGTCGGTGACCGACCCCCGCTGCCGGTGCCTTTATTGTCCCGACCATGATAAGTCGTGCCCAAACTACCGGGCCTTGACTTCGAAGGCTAGCGGTCCCTTAAGCGACTCAAGCTCCGGATGTCGACCCCCCGCCGCTCGAGGTCCCGGTTTAGGAGGAGGTCGAGGGACCGGTCGCCGGGTCGCAGTCATCGCCGCTTGACGAGTCACAACCACTCGTCGGGCTCCATGTCTTCAGGTAAGTCGAGGCACTCGAAGAAAAAGTCGAAGAGACGTCATCACTCTTCCGACCCCCCCCCGACGCACGCGTGCCGCAGCCATGGGTTTGGGCAAGACCGCCCACGTGGCTCCGCTGGAGCCGCAAGCGCCGCGTCCAGCTCCACACCCACCGGTTCCTGGGCTGCATGCGACGCCGGAAGAGATTAGTGCTTTCCTCACAGCCGAGAGGTCGCACTTCCCTCCGTCGGGACCCACTGAAGCGCCTTCGGGCACAGTGGGTCCGTCTGGGAGCCCTAGCGGGCCGGCGGCTCCAACCCCGGCGCCGTCAGGTGCTTCGGCCCCGGCGCCGTCGACGACTCCTCAGGATCCAGGCCTGGATCCGTGACGATGCCAGTCGACCTTACGACCCCCTCCGCTGGTGCCGTCACCAAGGGTGTCGCCCCCGATGCCATCTCCGCACGACATCGGCCCCAGTCCAGATCCGGCTTCGGACCTGCGCCGCGCGGCGCCGCCTTCGACGCAGACCAGCTCCATCATTTTTCCCTGACTGTCAGGAGATGGATGACGAGGAGAACTGGGAGGGGTCTAAGGACCCTCTGGCACTGCAGTGCCAGTTGAGCCAGGACTGGGCAGACGAGCTGGGGGAGGCCAGTGGTCTGGACACTTCGTCCGACATTGGATTTTTCTCCCCTCCTACTGTGGCTACTGAGGAGGGGGCTGCTTACAGCATGGTGTTGACTATGGCAGCAAAGGCCTTGGCTCTTGAGCTCCCTGTCGCGGCAGTGAGGACTAACCTCCTCACTGAGGTGCTCAAACCGCAGGCAAGCTCCTCAGAGCCTCTCCTGCCGTTTAACGAAGCCCTCACTGACGTTCTGGTGGGCACCTGGTCCAAGCCCTCTACAGGCTTCCCTGTAGATTGCAACGTGGCCCAACGCCACCGCCTGGCTCTGGGCGACCCCAGCTTCCTGTCCGTTCACCCCACCCTGAGAGCCTGTTGATCCAGGCCTCTACATCCCAGACCGGATTCCCGACCGCTCCTCCGGATAGGGAATCCAAAAGGTACGATCAGTTTGGTAAGAAACTGTTCTCCTGCCTGAGTTTGGGGTTGCGGTCTGTCAACACAGCCTGCCTTTTGGGCCGTTACACCCACTCTCTGTGGGATACGGTTGCGGAAGTGCTGCCGAAGTGCCCGGTGGAGGTCCAGGCAAAGCTTACCCAAGCCCTAGCGGAGGGACGGGATGCAGAACGCTATTCAATACGGTGTGTACTTGATACCACGGACTCACTGGATAGGGCGATTGCAACGACGGTGGCGGTTTGCCGCCACGCCTGGCTGAGGTCCGCTAACTTTTCGGGGGATGTCCAAGCCAACCTTATGGACATGCCCTTTGATGGCCGTCGCCTCTTTGGCGACAAGGCGGACAGTGCGCTGGAGCGTTTCAAGGACTCCAGGGCTATGGCTCAGTCCCTGGGCCTCGGCCAACGCCAGCAAACTTCCACCTTTCGTCCCTTTCGTGGCCAAAGAAGGGGCGCTCCCACACGTCCAGCTAGCCACAGGCTGCAGAACCAACCTGAATGCGGTCGCGGACGTTGTAACCGCCGTCGCGGTGCCGGGGGACAACGGCAAGGTCAGTGCACATCCTCCCCCGCAGCATCTGCCTCAAAATCCTCCTAGTTAGAGTTTTCAGGCCCACTCGACGCCAGTGGGGGGCAGGGGACGCCATCACCTCCTCCACTGGCGTACCATCACATCGGACAGGTGGGTGCTGCAAATCGTCCGAAGGGGCTACTCCCTCCCCTTCGAGGCGACCCCTCCAGCCATGCCTCTGCAGTACCACCTAATGTCGGGGGATCACTTGCAAGTTCTGCAGGAGGAAGTTACAGCCCTCTTGGCCAAGGGGGCCGTCGTGCGCGTTCCTGGGCCAGAAGTAGGACGTGGTTGCTACTCCCACTACTTTCTGGTACCCAAGAAGGGTAAAAGAGGCCTACGCCCTATCTTGGACCTCCGGAGCGTCAACGGCTTCCTCCAGAAGGAGAAGTTCAAGATGCTGACTTTAGCTCTGGTCCTAGCTGCCCTGGACCCTGGAGACTGGATGGTAGCGTTGGACTTGCAGGACGCATATTTCCATATCCCTGTCCTGCCAGCCCACCGTCGTTACCTGCGGTTCAAGGTAGGCCACAAGCACTTTCAGTTTACCGTGCTCCCCTTTGGCCTTACCAGCGCCCCTCGGGTGTTCACGAAAGTGATGGCGGTGGTCGCAGCTCATCTGTGCAGATCAGGGGTCTCAGTCTTCCCCTATCTCGATGACTGGTTGTTGAAGGTGGCTCACCCCAGACAGTCGTCAGCCACCTCCAGACTACGGCCGACCACCTGCACCTGCTGGGGTTCTCATCAATGTGCCGAAGTCACACCTGTGCCCCTCTCAGAAGCTCCTTTTTATCGGAGCAGTTCTGGACTCGGCGCAGTTTCGGGTTTATCCTCCCAAACAGCGGGTTTGGGATATTCAGGCTCTGATTCCGATTTTTCAGCCTTTATCCTGAGTCTCAGTCAGGTTGACGCTGCAGCTTCTGGGGCTGATGTCCTCCTGCATCCTTCTGGTGCATCACACCAGGTGGTGGATGCGGGCTCTGAAGTTTCAATGGGCACAGCATTAGGGCAACCTGTCGGAGGGCACTGCGAGACAGTTGCAGTGGTGGCTCACGGACCGTGATTGGGTCAGCGGCAGATCCCTCTCCCTATCCCAACCGGAGCACGTAGTAGTGACGGATGCGTCCCTCCTGGGATGGGGGGGGTCACATGGGAGAGGCTGAGATCAGAGGCCTCTGGTCTCCGGCGGAGTCCTGGCTCCACATCAACCTTCTGGAGCTGCGGGCGATCCGCCTTGCACTGAAGGCATTCCTTCCCTCTGTCTGGGGAAGTGTACTGCAGGTGTTCACGGACAACAACACCGCCATGTGATACTGCAACAAACAGGGCGGGTGGGTTCGTGGACCCTATGTCAGGAGGCTCTGCGCCTCTGGCAATGGCTGGAACACCAGGGCGACACCCTGGTGGTTCAACACCTGGCAGGTTCCCTGAACGCCAGGGCGGATGAATTCAGCCGCCAGTGCATGATGGATCACGAATGGCGTCTGAACTCGGACGTGGTGCAAGGCCTCTTTCAGCAGTGGGGAGAGCCTTGGTTAGATATATTCATAACAGAAGAGAACGCGCAATGTCATCAGTTCTGCACGTTGGAATTTCCAAGGTGGCACTCGCTCGGAGACGCTTTTCGTTGCGAGAGGAGCTGCGGTCTGTTGTAATCCTTTCCGCCTATACCACTTCTGCCCAGAGTGCTGAAGAAGATCCGGCGCGACCTGGCCCTAGTCATCCTTGTGGCTCTGGACGAAGATACTGGTATCGCGAGCTACTCAGCATGTCAGTCGATCCCCAGATTTGTCTGCCTCTTCAGGAGGACCTTCTTTCGCAGCAACAGGGGACGGTCCTCTGCATGAACCTGTCCAGTCTCCACCTACATGCCTGGAGATTGAGCGGCGAGAGCTGAAGTCTGTGATGTGATTCTGGCAGCCAGGCGTCCCTCCACAAAATCTGTATACGTCTGCAGGTGGAATACATTTGTGGCATGGTGCACAGCAAAGGCTGTGGATCCACTTTCTGCCCCTCTTTCAGAGGTTCTCCTCTTTCTTCTTTCTCTTGCCCAGCAGGGCTCTGCTATGGGCACTATCAAAGGCTACTTCTCTGCCATTTTAGCCTTCTTGGAGTTTCCTGGTCAGCCTTCTCTTTTCAAGTCCCCTGTTGCAAATAGGTTCTTGAAAGGCATCACACACGTTTCCTCCTGTTCCTTTCGTGATGCCTCAGTGGAACTTGAACCTTGTTCTAACCTATTTGATGTGCGCTCCTTTCGAGCCACTTCACAATTGCCCTCTTCGTCTTCTGACTCTTAAGACTGCATTCCTGGTTGCCATCACCTCTGCCAGGAAAATGAGTGAGCTCCAGGCTCTATCTCCTAAACCTCCTTTCCTCTCTGTCCATCCAGACAAAGTTGTCTTGAGAACTCGTCCTTCTTTCATGCCCAAGGTAGTCACAGCCTTTCACATCGTGCAGTCCATCACCTTGCCCACCTTCTTTCCGCCTCCGCATCCCTCGAAAGAGGAAGAGAGGCTCCACCGTCTGGACCCAAAATGTGCGCTCTCCTTCTATCTAGATCCCACACACCAATTTCGGGTGGACGACCAGATCTTTGTTGGTTACGTGGGCGCTAAGAAGGGACGGGCGGTGCACAAACGGCTCATCTCTCGGTGGGTCGTCTTGTGCATCAAGGTTTGCTACTCCTTAGCTAAGAAGGAGCCTCCAGTTGGGCTGTGGACCATTCCACTCGGGCCACGGCGGCTACTACTGCCCTTGGTCGGGGAGTCCCCTTGCAGGACAGCTGCCAGGCAGCTACGTGGGCCTCGCTGCACACGTTTGCTAGACACTACTGCCTGGACAGCCAAGTCCGGAGAGATTGCTTTTTCAGCCGTTCCGTTCTCCAGGACTTTCTGGTGTGATCTTGGTTCGCAGACCCACAACCGGGGTTGGTATTGCTGGGGTGTCTATTCTAAGGTAAGGAATCTAACACTAAACTGTTTCTTACAGATGCACAAGTTACTTACCTTCGTTAACTATATATCTGTAAGAAACAGTAGTTAGTGTTAGATTTCCTACCGCCCCACCCATCCTCCCTGTTCTGGGAACCGATATCTAGGTTTAAGGTATCTCCCTTTGAGGGCCCTAGTTTTATGGCACCAGTGTCGGTCTCTGGCATTGCTCTGCGTTCCTGGCGCGAAAAGCTATGTACAAGAACTGACGTCAGAGCGAGAGGGCGGCGTCTAAGTGCTCAGACGACGTCATCCCGGCGATCACGACACCGACGACGGACACGGAGCTGCAGATGACGCCTACCGACACGCAGGGGTACTGCTACGCAAAACTTTCTGGATCCAGTCTGACGCCTGGGGATAATCTAAGGTAAGGAATCTAACACTAACTACTGTTTCTTACAAATATATCGTTACCGTAGGTAAGCAACTTGTGCAATGTAACGTTTATCTTTTAATTCAAGACGTTGTATACGGCTGACCTGAGATGGGTTGTAGGCGACAAGCTGTGTTCCTCAACGGTCTAGTTGCTCCATGAATCATAAACTCTGCTTTTTATGTCTTGTTCGTGAACTCGCCGGCCCACAGGAGTTCAAGTGTACATAAACAAAATTATTTATTATATGTCCCAGTGTTTCTTGCCATAACTATCCAAGCAATGCTCTCTTTTGGCCAACATAGCAGTTAAGTTACTACCTACAGATACAACCTTGCTTTGCTTGATCATACATAGAGAAATTCGCCAAACATGTCATGTATTTTTTCAAAAGATTGGCTCTTACTTTGTAGTTTTAATTTCTCATCTTGATTAGCCAGACTTAAAAACTTAGCTGTCTTTGCTTGTGCTCACTTTTACTATCTTTCTAGAATAGTTAAAAAGCACATAACTGCATTAGATGGTTGTGTTTCCCTTAGTATCTTACGAAGCAATTTCACCCATAAAGATTAATCTTAAACATTGACATCAAGGAGCCCCAGTTCTAAGGGAGGCCTTCCTTTACAGTGGCTTTAGGCTGTTTTTCCAGCAGCACCCTAAAAACATTTCAAGTCAAAATTATTCTCAAATGTAAGACAAGCAGCATCATGTAATACTATCGGTAAGGCCTTCTGTTTAATTGAAAGTCTACAATATACCCTTCTTACAACAAAAAATGTCTGGGTGTGGGACCGGGGGGCGCACATTGCTTTTAAAGCATTTTAAATGGTCATTTCTCAGTGTATTCCCCAGGTATTTCTTTTTCTTTAACATAAATACCAAGTATTTGTATTGGTGATGGAGCATGGTCTCGCCAAGCAGCAAGCTGGCCGCTCTTTGAGAGTGTTGTGCCGGCCGAGCGTAATATCCTTCATCATCCGGCTGTTCCTGGGGCGCCTGACACCAGCAAACATTGGTGCAGCCCTGTGATACATTATGGACCTGGCTGATATTCCCTGCGGGTTTTGACCCCCTACCCCCAGTACTTGTACAGACAATTGCGTGGCTGAGACTACCAGTGGCCTGGTGTGGAGGCTGTGAAGGGGGTAGATGTGCCAGAGTTGCCTAGATGTGGGGCACCTCCTGACTGCTGTAGACCCTCTGTGACTTTGGAGGCTGCCGGCCCAGTGGCCGGCTGATCTTCGGCCTAGACCACACTGTGGAGGGTGGCCATGGCTTGCCGTGGTTGCACTGCCTGGGGTACGGCACCACTGAGGAGAGAAGGAGAAGTGCCGCAAGGGCAGCGGCTTCTATGGGGCTGCTGACAGGGGCCCTAGTGACTGTTGGGACAAACTGGTGGGTGTGGTGCCCTCTCTGCCTTTTGGGGGGGAACAATACATTGAATGGTAACCACCCCAGCCTGCCATTCCTTAGATTGTCCATTGCATGAACTGTCGAGACTCCGGGGTACACGTGGGGGTGTTTGTGCGATCTTCGACTGCTGGAGCCAGAGCTGCCTTGTGAACTGACACCTGCAGCCTTGGTTAAAAAAAGGGTTCTGACACCAAAGTTCAGATCGGGGGCATCAAAACACTGCACTGCTAGTGGCTCATCTTTGCTTCACATGCTGGATCTCATCCCCATGACCAGAGTCCAGTTCTACTGACATCTTGATTTGCCAACTATGATGTCCTCGTTGCTGTGTAGGACTGCGGAGGTGGAGCCATGTTATATTACACCCCAAAGAGCTACTATACCCGAAGGGGAGTTGCCCACCACATTTGCCACCATAACTCGCTGCCTTCCTGTGACCTTTACGTGCTACGAATATCAGGCTTTTGCTTGGGCGCGGAGTCCGCTTGTGCCCCTCGTGGAGGTGGTTCCCTGGGGAGTGGTTGGGCTCCGCGGCCTTCATAGTAACTGCTTAACCTTCTTACACCACTATTTGCATTCTGCCTGTAGGAATCGGCCCCTTCACGCTTTCTTTGAACACCAGACCTCGATTCTGCTAGCCACACACTGATCACGTCTCATTCATTACATCCTGGGTAAGCACGACACCAAACTCTCCTTTGAAACCAGACGCCTTACCCATCATGCTGACCAAAACCATGATTCTGAGTCTACTGTAGCGCAGATTGGGGAGGGAACCACGCAAGACGAGGATTTTCGTGCAATACTAATGAACGTAAAATCCAGCTTGAAAACCATTGACTTCAAATCTGATCTCCTTACAGGCTCACTAAATCACGTGAAGCAACGTGTCAACAAACCCGAAACTAGACTAGACCAACTAAATAAATAGGATTTCAGATGTGGACGATCTCCATGCGGAATCAAAAGAACATTTTCTGCAGATGGATAAAGTGCTGGACATTTTTAAGGCCAAGAACGAAGACCTAGAAGCCATCTCCAGATGCAAAAACCTCTGCATAACTGGAATTTCTGAAATCACAGCTATATCAAAGATGGAGGACTATGTGGAAACCCTGCTGCATGAACTGTTTTTTTTCTCCAAAACAAATTTTATTTAATTTCTAGAATTCTGTTGTCCTGTGGACTACATCTTTACCTGTGGGTATGTTGGTAGCAGAAGGGACCACTCGGACAAAAATGTGGTTTTGTTTTAATGCTCTGGGGTACTTTATTGTGGTTTCAAGAAGTCAGATAGGGAAGTCAGTACTTTCAATGAGGTAGTCCAAAGGCGTCTTTTTCAGGGGATTTAGCGTCTCCTCCTTGGCGCCCGCACTCCTCGGGTTTTTCCTCTCAGGACCAATAAACAAAAGAAAGGAACCAATATTAGTGCTCGGTATAGACCAGGAACGGGAAGTGAAGGACATGCACCAGAGTACAACGTAATGTGTAGGAGGGGGGGAGAACCGACACCAGGAAAGAAAGGGGAGAGAGTCGGGGTGCAGGGCCTCACCGAACAGCTCAGCCTACCCTTGCACAACTCCCGACTTCACTGGTGATCCCAAGCTTTCCCTCCCCACTCCCGACTCCTCGAATAGTGGCACGCACCTGGTGCAGCCACGTCCCTCCAGGGCCGTGGCAGAGCGCAGCGTCCTCTGGTCATTCTACTGTGGTTCCAGGCTCCTTGCTTCCAGCTCCTCTCGTGTCTTCGGTCGTCCAGGCTCCCTCAGCTGCCTCCTTCCGGTCGATGACACACCCCTTGCCGGACTCTTCCATCTTATGCTGCCAGCAGCTGCAGTCGTCGGTCTTCTTGGGGGGCATGGCCTTCTTCCTCCGCGGAACAGTTAAAGGGCCAGTCCAGGGAGGTGTATTGACAAACTTGGTCACCCAGATTGAAGACCGCGTCCGGTAACTGGAGGAGAGAGAGAGAGCTAGTTTGTTGCGAGGGCGATGCAGGACTCGTATCGGGGCCCGATGTTAGTGAGTTCCGACAGGGTATATATGCTTAGTGTCATATCATATAGTTATAACAATGCAACTTTACAACAATTCAAATCAATGCATTAGTACCATATCAGTAACATACGATATATCTAGATACAGACCATAGTCTAGTGATCATGTCGCACAATGTGTATCACACCCTACTTTATATGTCCGAATTTCGGAGTCAATTGCATCCGACATTGTTGTCTGATGTGGTAAGGTGAGGCCCCAGTAATCCACCCATCTCTGCCAGATTTTGAGGTGTTTTTGTGGGCTCTCGCCCAAGTAAGTTCATTCTGTATGCACCTTAATTCCTATCAGTATGGCGACTATAACAAAAACTCAAAGGGGGAAGGTGGCCACTCCTAAAATCTTGCCTAACTCCACACTTGATTGCTTTCTTCTCCTTCCCGCTAAGGCCATTGACATGGAGATCCAAGTAGCGGAACAACGGCTTCCTGGGGGGGGTGATCCATCTGTCACGACTGTCATGCATGCAGCCCAAATCAACTAAATTTGGGGGGGGGGGGGTCCTCTGCCCCATCTACATGCTACCCTTTGTTTTGCCAGTGGCAGCATATGGGTGAGAGAGCAGCTTTGATGACTGTGTGACTACAAGCGCCTCTCCTCTCCCGCGTAAGGCTAATGGGGCCCTAATTAGGCTACGAACATATTGCGTAGACAAGTTATACCAATTGGGTATTGTATTAATGCATATCTAAATGCACATTGTTCCTTGACACTGATCAGGGTGACCGATTAGGTTAACAAGGAGTGGTTAGAGGGATCATCTATCTTGGTCCGGAGGAAAAGCCTAGGGAAAGGCTTGAAACATGTAGACCAAAGAGAAGTCCACTCATTACAGTGCTTATTTCTCCGCCCCCCCCCCATTTTAATAATACCAGCTATAGGAATTAATAAAGTATAGGTTCCACATAGCCAGGTATTTTTTAAACTCACTCTTCCTTCTGACCCTTCCACTCTCACAATATCACATAGTATTACTACCCAAAAGTGCTCCCATGTCTCAGTAGGTCGTAGTACGCCCCCTCCTGCAGCCGGGCGGGAAGAACCCGATGATGTAGCATGCCACCAAGGGACCTTTTGGTGGGTGAGGGTTATTTTAAGAAAACATATAATTTTCCCTTAGAAAACGTAAACATTTTCCTAGGTAATATTTGTAGCAATCACTGGGACAACTTTTTTCTAGAGGTAATTTAATGCCATAATGGATGATCAATTGCATAGGCACAGTGACTGTAAGAGTTTGCATCCACAAGCCACTGTGGTGCTGAATACGATCATCCATGACAATTGATAAGTTGACACCTGGAAACAGATGAATCCACACACCTGGGCTGGGAAGGCACCTGCATCTCAGATTTCTATAATGCCTGATCCGACTGGAATAAATTCTGGTTGGTTTTCAGAAATGTTCATACATGAACCTCATCAGCTTCTCACTTGCCACTCACCCTTTCTGATCGCGCAGCAGTTTTATTGGTGCTTCAAATCCCACAGGCATCTCCTTGTGCCTTCACATGGCGTCTTCCTGCGGGTGCGTTGCTGGATGCAGCATTCAGAGAGGAGATCCGGAGAGAAACAATAGAGTATTTCACACACAATGTAGGCTCGGTGGAATCTGCATCTACACTGTAGAAGGCATTCAAGGTGGTGGTGAGAGGCTCTTGTATTGCAAAACAATCCTGGGTACTGAAGACCCTCTGGGGAACATTGACTGGGCTTGAGAGGGACATTCGAAATCTTGAGGAACAATAATACTATTCCAATGACACTGATACTCTGGCCAAGATTAAGGACAAGCTTTCAAAAATCCAGGAGGAAGCCCTTCGTGAAACTCGCTTTCTACATCAGCACACTCAAGCTCGACGATATGGAGAGGGTGACTGCCCGCGTAAAACTCTTGCTACCCTCCTGTGAGCTTCCAGAACTTTTGCTTATGTTACTGAACTACTTGATACAGAGTCCTAACCGGTTTGCTCCTCATTGGAACTGCTAGATGTCATGTCAAAGATATTTAGGTACCATTTACATCTTGGCTCCGACAACGGGATGCTGAGTCGCCTGCATCAGCACTAATGCCATATATGTCATACCTTTTCGAAGACTCTTCAGTTTGCCGCTCAGGTGGGGGAGAGTGAATCTGGCTATCCAAAATATTTATCTGCAGCACCACTGAGAAGTTTTTATTGCAATTCATGGCCTGATTAACAACATCCCTTCATGCAATGTCTGGTACACTCTGTTCTTTTTGCAACTTCCAACGCATATTCTTTTCATTGGATTATGACAACGTGGTAAGATTTCACTGTTATTGTCCCCGCTATCCCCCCCTTCTGTCGACCCTCCCACCCCCCAATGTTTTTCCTTGATTTTTTTTTCTTCTTTATTCAATTCAAAATCAGCTTTATTCGGTTGAAGCAAACAATCATAAAAGCACACAAATTATACATAACAAACGGTTCATTATCAAGATAAAAACATGTACATCCAGATTCAACAACAGAGCGTGTATAATCGTACTACTCTTACTGGGTACCGATAGTAAAAATAATTAGAGTGAAAGTGCATAGGTATGGCATAATTCTTCGCCTCATGTAAACAATTTGACATTAGTAACTGTTAAGAACAATAGACATTAACATTGTTAGAACAGTAAATACATTATAAGTTTACTCAAATAACAGATAAAAGCTAATAAAAACAGACACAATCCCAGTATAATAGGCCTCCAATTTTGCTGTGACATGATTACATAATTAGAAACTGAATAATGTATATGATATAAAGTGCAAAGTGCATAGGCCATCCTGTCCACCTCTGGCTTTATAACAATTTAAAAAGAAATGGAAATTCATTAAAACACCATACTGTTTCTGGCCTTGATTGAACTAAGGATACATTATTAGAAACCAAGTATTATCTATACTACTATTATAAAGGAAGAACTTTGAAACTTTGAGGCGGGTAAACTCGGGAACCACAGCGCCAATCCACACACCCGATACATCATTGTAATCGTCAGGGTGTGCAGATGGACATAGGCTATATAAACGTAATAAATATACGTAATTTCAAAAATTTACCCCCCAAAAAAAGTAGTCCCTTGGAAGAAGCGCCGGCCGTGACGTGCGTGCTGACGTTAGGAGCGCAGGGAGGAGCGGCGTACAGGAGCGCGAAGAGGACCGGTGGACATGAGCGCGGGGAGGAACGGTAAGGAGCGGCGGACAGGCGGTGAGGAGCGGTGGACAGGCGGTGAGGAGCGACGGACAGGCGGTGAGGAGCGGCGGACAGGCGGTGAGGAGCGGCGGACAGGCGGTGAGGATTTATTTAGGAGCGGTGAGCGGTGGCACAATACAAAAGCAAATGTTACATTAAATGAAGCAAAAATGACAATCGTGAGCCAACAAAATAAAAGAGGAAGCAAACGGTGCATTACAAAAGTGAGCCAAACGGTGCATTACAGGAGGAAAAAGTGACGTATGCAGGTTACAAAAGCGTACAAAGTAAGCAAACGTTACTTTAAATCAAGCAAAGATGACAATCGTGAGCCAACAAAATACGAGAGGAAGCAAACGGTGCATTACAAAAGTGAGCCAAACGGTGCATTACAGGAGGAAAAAGTGACGTGTGCAGGTTACAAAAGCGTACAAAGTAAACAGAGGTATAATACTGCGTTACAGGAGGAAAAAGTGACGTGTGCAGGTTACAAAAGCGTACAAAGTAAACATAGAGGTATAATATTGCAATATATGGAGGAAGGCTCCGGGGGACCCACGGACAACGTCGGGCCGGGCGGGGGCCCTAAAGTCTAATTGCTCCCGCACAACGTCGGAACGGGCTGCTAGTATGCAATATAAAGTGCAAAGTGTATTAAGCATCCTGTCCACCTCTGGCTTTATGACAGTTTAAAAAGAGAAAGAAATACATTAAAACACCATACTCTTTCTAGCCTTAATTGAGCTAAGGATAAATGTAGCAGCAACAAAACAAATCCCCGGTTCTTCCATGGCAAGTAATAGTGACATAGCAGCTTTTAAAGTTCTAACCCCATATTTTGTAAAACGTGGTTTGAGGAACACAATTCTAAAAGGCACAAACAAGTCACATAAAAGTAGGAAGTGCATGGTGCTCTGTTTAGAAGTCCCATCACAGGGACATGGGGAGGAGGAATGCTCTTTCATTATTGGAAACCAACCAAATGGTGCACTAAACCTACCTCGTTCTGATCAGGACAAAACGATGGGAAGATCTCGTAACAAAGGAAAGGTACCCCTGAAAACCGGACGTATCAGTGTACATATGGTAAAACTGATACGTATTCTGTTTCCTGACTATTACCTTCCTCGTTTCAATCCTATGGGATAAAAAAGTTCCTTTCAGCTCCTGTTTAGACAGTGATGGTAAATCGTTAATGTTCCCCAAAATCGAACTGTCGAATATGTCACCGTAGGATTTAATTAAATAACTAAAGCCAAGGTATCTTTGTACTATTGTCCAATCTCAGACAATCATTAACAATGGCCTTTGTAAAAGAGGTTTCCTCCTTAGACCATATTAGTCTCCAAAGCTGCAGTGTTCTCATGGCAATTAGATCCATCAAATAATTAAGACCTACATCGCTGTGTATAAGTTCCGTAGATGCTGAGGCTGGGAGACATAAAAGCTTCTTTAAAAAAATATCCTCTTCCGTTTGTAGTTTAGCACATGGTTGGTGGCCCCAAATACCCGCCCCATATAGTGCGACCGATGTACATCTGGCTTTATAAATATCGATCATGTCTTTAATCCGCCGTTCCCCTAAGTTAAAAGCAAATTTAAAAATACCATTTATACTCCTTCTAAGTTTAACCTTAACGTTTGACCTCTCATAGTTCCATTCCCCGTCTGACGAAAAAGAAATGCCTAGGTAACAAAAGGTCTCCTCATTCTGTATCTTGTTACCCTCGACGGAAAATGTTTTCAGATTTTTTAATTTAGGGCCGCACACCATTGTGAATGTTTTGGTCTTGTTTATCAACAGCAGCCTCTTGTTGATAAAGGCGGCGAACCCATCAATTAGCTTTTGGAGGCCCACCGGTGTTCTTGATAGCAGCACGGCATCGTCTGCGTAAAGCAGAACTGGTGCCGCCTTACCCTCCACCTTCTTCTTTATTCAGCACTTTGGACACTGTTATTATGTTCTTGTTTGCATTAATAAATGCCAATAAAAAGAAAGGTATTTGTATTGGTCAACCACCTCAAGTGTCGAATTACCTTGGCTCCAATTTCACTTTTTCTATTCTTTCTAAAAATGGCAATTTGGGGGATACTTTCACAATATGAGCGGGGCTCATTAAGTTACCTGTAAAGCCCTGACAAAATCATACTTAGGACAACCTGCTCATCTCCTAATAGAAGTATGTTTCCCCACTTAATTTTGTGCACAAAAAAAACTCTGCCTGAAGCAATGCTAGGTTAAGGATTCTGATATCATAAACAGACTGGTGGCAGAACAAGTGGGATTTAGACATTGAAATGCGAGAGCAGAGTTGGACATGAGGATGGGGGAGGGGTGAAGTGCACAGAGAACAGATCCCCTTCCCCCTCTGAAACTAAAACAATGAAAAGCAATAGAGGCCTAATCATACGTATTGTACTGTGAAGCTTAGCTTATATAGCATTGGTGTGCTATACAATCAATAAAGAAAGTAAAATGGGTTTTAGGCAGTGAAATCTTGTATATAGTTTTTTCTTCACAGAATACTTGCTTGGTGCCATCAATTGTCCCACTCCATGATCGACTTCAATTGTTCTTTAGGCTCTTAACTAGGGTAACTTTTATTTGCTTTTCCAAACGAGTCTTGTCTTTCTCTCCTCAACAGATGCTTATGAGACTGCTAAGATGTTGTGTGAACAATACTATTTAGTTGCGCCTGATTTGGAAATTGAAGAATTTAATGGTAAGTTTCAAGTAGCATAAATTTTAATTCTAAAGTTAATAAAAATCGTTTATCAGTTACAGTTTGTAAAGATTTGTATTTAACAAATGTATAGTTAGTCAGATGAAAATGTTGAAATGTAATTCAATTATGCACTGATTTTGTATAATTCAACTTTGGAATACAGGTTAGACAATAAAATCTGTTTACAAAATGTGAATTTCCGATTTTCGTTCTACGATTTATTTTAACTTGTGCTTATTAAATGCCAGCCACTCTTTTTAGCAGTATCAGAAATTTGCCTACCAGAGAAAATTATCAGAAAGCAATTAGACATTTAAGCCCTGTAGATGATTTTTTTTTCATTTACATTAGTTTCCTAAATAAAAACCCAAATGTAATCATTCTATGACTCAAATATGAGCAGCTATGAGGGGAAATATTGTGCCCATCATACACAGCTCGTGTAAAACGTCTGCCAATCCATTAAATGGTCACCAGTATTGTCATCGAACCTTCAGACCATTACAAATATGTAATTAGAACTTGGAATTACCTGTTTTGTTACAATTAAGTATGCACAGTGATCAAATAATATCATGCAGCAGCAGATATGTGTTGTCATCAGATATACATTACAATTGAACTTGATTTATTGTATGTTTACATGTTTGCATAAAAACATACTAAAGATCTGTGAATTGAAGCCGGATAGCAGTTAAACCACGAGTACATAATAAGATACTAAGCTTTGGGTGTGAAGACGTGAGATGTCCCAACGTGGTACGATTGTGGCCAGCCCCACAAATTCACTGCCCTCGAAGGCCAACAGTCTTTTCTTCTCAAGGGTTTGAGAGGTCATGACGGATTTCATCATATGTGCATACTCCTTGTGCACAGGCAGTCACAGCGGGTGGAACAGAAGTGGCCCTAGTGTCCTGAATTTGGTTGCTAGTACCAGCCCTCTGTCACCAAGTGTGAAGAAAGATGAAAGTGCACTGATATCTGTGGGGCAGAGGCCTGGATCCGACAGTGCTTGGCATGGCAACCTATGGCTCACTAGGTCGTAAATCTGGCCTTTGAGGGTGGCTCCAAATGGAGTAACTAAGATATAGTTGGGTGGACTTAGAGAGTCGTTGCATCCAGTTGGGGTATTATGAAGACGATGGATTAAAAAGAAAGTCTTTCCTGAGCTATAAGAAGAGCATGGCCGCAAAGTTTCCCTTAGCCCAGTTTTATTATACGTTTGTTGTTTCCTACGTGTTTCCTTACTCCAAAACTTAAGAGAATAGATGGGTTGGATATAACTAAAAGGCAAACCTAACACAAATTGTGTTGTGTCCCAAGGGTTGACTTTAGACCACAGGACACAGTAGTAAGGTCACAGGCCTTTATTCGTGAGTACAACGAGCCACCGCTCCTCTCAGCAGAGAAGGGAGGTACCAACTGACTCTTCTTGGAAATGGCACCACAGAACACCATGACAACACATGAAGGTTCTGTATGGAACCTTAAACAAGCATAAGTAAGCACAACATATTACCTCTTTTTTTTTACATAAATACAAACAAAATTAAGTACAAAAGTGTACAGAGAAACAGAAATGAGAAATCGAAAAGGAAACAGGAGGAATGAATAAAAAATGAAGATATCTAATACATTACAATCAGCACAGAATGAACATTGTGCAAAATATGGCGATAAAGCAAATTTAGCGTAGTTTCCAAGGAAGACGTCTAGCACGAATAGACTTCCTTGACACTTGGCATGTCACTTTGGTATTAGAAATAGTTCCTGAGGATACAACAGCTGGACCAGTTGGAGAATTCCCTGCAAGCTCAACACTTCTGGAGCCATTACAATTATCCCCAGCAGATTGAACTTTCACAACTTTTGCTAGGTTCCACCAATGTCCGCCACGAACCATAACAGCACCCCCACAAACCTTCTCTACACAGACTGGTTCACCGAAGGACCTACCACCTTTCTTAACAAAGCTGGTGCTTTTAATACGAATCATGTCCCCGGGAGACACATTGACTGTCTTAACAGACTTCTTTTGATTGTACCTGTCAGACATCTTCTTTTGTGCTGTTTAACTCGAGTTTCCAGTGCATCATTGTCAACCCAACATGACACTATATCACAAACCGTTCTTAACAGCCAAGCAGGATAAAGTGCAGAAGTTGGTACTCTACATTTGAGTGATATGAACGGTGCAACTTTAGTAAGTGAATGTGGCGTAGTGCGGTAAAACCACAGCATGGATCTGACCGCACCTTCAACGTCATAACAATGACTTTTAGCCCACTTGATACATTCTACTACAACTCTGTTCATCCTCTCGACCAAACCGTTGGTTTGAGGGTGTCCAACAGAACTTCTAAAATGCTTCACGCCAGATTCACTCAAGAACACACTCATTTCCTGATTGACAAACTGCACCCCATTATCCGAGACAAGGGCCTCGGGAAATCCTTCCCTCATAAAAATTTCTTTGAGAAAAAGAATGGCATTACTGGCTGTGGGAGAAGAGCAGAACTTGACTTCAGGCAACTTGCTATGGAAATCCATAAGAACAAACGCAAAGCGTAAGTTGTGAGGAAGAAAATTGAATAAGCCAACCATATCGATGCCCACCTTAAGCCATGGCTTTGTGGGGAAAGGGATGGGCTGAAGAGGAGGAGTTACAACTTTCATCCCCATTTCTGCCCCACTACAAACAACACATTCCTTGACCCTCTCCTCTATATCCTTGTTCATGGAGGGCCACCAATAATGCAGTCTGACCCGCCTTTTTGTCATGGTTGCCCCCAGATGGCCATCATGTGCACAGTCAACCAACTTAGTACGGACATTCATGGGAGGAACACATCTACCATCTCTCATGACTACTCCGTCTTCAATGGACAACTCTTCTGCCACTTTCCAAAAAGGCTGGATAGCCGGGGACACACATCTCTCCCTGGGCCAACCTTTCACAATATATTCTTTGACATTAGCAAGACAGGAATCTTCACTCAACGCCTCTTTCCATTCAGTCTCACTGCAAGCTTTGTTTTCAACAGCATCCACAACAGCAATGAAGCAATCCTCCTTGTCTTCCTCCATATCCATAGTGTCTTCTCCACTTAAGGGAAGTCTTGACAACATGTCAGCCCTTACATTCTGCTTTCCTGGAATATGCTTTACCGTAAAATCATACTGCAGGAGTTTGGTGGTACAATGCGAGGCGTAGCATACTTGAGATGTTCTCCCCCCAGAATGTATAGCAGAGGTTTATGATCAGTTTGTATGACAAACTTCCTACCCCAAATGTATGTTCTGAATTTCTCACATGCCAAATAACATGCCAAAAGCTCATTTTCGATCACTGAATAGTTCAACTCAGGATCTCTCAGAACTCTAGAGGCATAGCTAATGGTAACCTCATTCACGCCTGCAGATTGTGTAAGCACTGCCCCAAGACCATAATTGCTAGCATCAACAGTAATGGTACAAGGAACTGCCGGATCATATGCTCTGAGAGTTTTGGTATTTACCATTTCGGATTTGACCAACTCAAAGGTTTCCTGACAGTTGCTATCCCACACAAATGAGACATTCGTCCTCAGCATATTCGACAGTACCTTCATTTTGCTAGCATAGTCAGGAATGAAACGTGAGTAAAACTCACACAACCCCAAAAAAGAACGTAACTCATCCTTATTTTTGGGACAAGGACACTCAACTACCGCTCTTACAAACCAGGTCTGGGACTTACACCATCAGCAGAAACAAGATGTCCTAGAAACTCTATCTCCCTTTTCCAGAACTCACACTTATTTTTTTTTACAACAATACCTTTTCCCTCAAAGGTGCCAAGCACAGTCCTCAGAATGTTATCATGCTCCTCTAAATGTTTTGCAAAAATGAGTACATCATCTTGAAAGATGACAACGCCCTTCACATCTCGTAGCACTGACTGCATGACTCTTTGGAACACCGAAGCCGCGGACGCGAGACCAAACGGCATCCTACAAAATTGGAAAGAGCCAAAAGGAGAATTAAAAGCAGTATAATGACGTGATTCATCCTCCAACAAGATTTGATAGTATGCATATGCTAAATCAATCTTGGAGAACCATTGAGCATCCCTCAATTCCTCTAACAAATCACCAATTTTGGGAAGCTGATGGGCATCAACCCAAATCTCTTTGTTAAGGCTTCTCAGATCGATGCACAAACGGATCTCGCCATTTCGTTTTCGTGCGATCACCTATGGACTTAACCATAAACTAGATTTCACTGGCTCAATGATCCCAGACTTCTCCAATCTGTCTAATTCCAATTTGAGATCACCCCTGAGGCTAAATGGGACTGATCTGACCTTGTGCTTTACAGGCACCGCATCCTTTTTAATTTTGATCTTGTGCTTGAAACCTGCAATTTTTCCAAGAGTGTCAGAAAACACTTTTGGAAATTCTCGTTCTAAACAGAGAGACTCAGGCATAACTTGTACAACTAAGAATTTTTCACTTGTACCAGGCCTCAGCACCATGCCAAAAAGACCTTGGTGATACCAACCAAGGATGTTCAAGCCGCGAACAGCAACATAGATTTTACCCTGAATCTTTCGACCTTTAAACTCCAACACATCCTCAATGTAGCCTTCCAAGTCTATTTTGCGTCCCTCATATGAAACAGATGCCCTGTCAGCAGAAAAAAGTGTTCTGTCACACCAAGATTTCCTGAAGAGTTCGTATGTGATCATAGTCATGCGTGCGCCGGAGTCCACCAACAACTTCAAGTACACATCGCCCACCAACACATCAACATAAGGATCAACACATTCAGAGGGGTCACCAGTAACAATAACATCATCTGTGACAGTGACGATCATGTCTTGAAATCTTATACAATATCACTATCACACAACTGTTCATTCTTCACTGCACATTTGACTTTCTCACCCTTGTTTACACTAGATTGACAGACTTTGGCCAAATGTCCAATCCTTCCACACTGGTGACATTTGGCATTCTTACCGGGACAGAATCTGTTGTCATTACCATGTGGAGGGTAACCACACCTGTAACAGATATTTTTCTTTTGAAACATTCCTTTCTCATTTCGTTTTTCCTTTCGTAAGATGCTGCTAATAGCATTGGCAGAGGCAACAGCATTGACCGTTCCCTTTGAAGTAGCACTCACACTCAACTCCTTAATTGAATTCTGTGCCGATTCGCCACTTTTCGCCACTTTAATGGCCTCTTCAAGACTGGGATTACCCATTGTACGCAACTTTTGCTGAATTTGCTTGTCAAAACAGTGTGCAGTGAACTGGTCCCTTACCAATTGGTCACGGTACTCTCCCAATTGACCCTCAGTATACAGTTTACGCAACACACTCAAATATGTATCAACATTCTCACTCTGAAGTTGCGCACGCTTAAAAAATGTGTGCCTCAAAACAACTAAACTAGGTTGCACATCGAATTTGATTACTAGTTTCTTAACTGCTTCTTGGTATTCGTCGACCACGTCTCCCTCTGCCAACAGAATGTCAGGAAGGTGTTTGAAAACCTCCCTCCCTTCAAACCCTAATGAATTGAGAAGAATAAACTTTTTCCTTTCAGCCCTGTATCTTGAAGCCCCAATGGCACCTGTATACGTTTCAAATGCATCAAACCATGGCGTTCATTGGATCAGAATGTAAGCACAACAAACTGGGAAGGCTGTAACGATCTCAGCATAAGCTCATCACAAAAATACAACACAATTTGATTCACTTTTGCAGTCCAAGAGACTAAATTAGAAAACGTGGGAAACAAATTTGAAAAGGTAGGTGTAGAACTGCATGTGATCGGGAATAAAATATAGTGAATTAAGAGTTTTGAAAAGTATTATTGTGCAAAAAACGCATTTGCCAAGTTTCATAACTATGCAGTGGTTTTCATTCTGCAATTGAAAGTGAATGTGGAGCAGTTGAACAGCATGTATATGTGTATAGATAGGAGGGTCCAATGGCTACTGGAATGCTTGAATGTACACATTTGAATAACATTATGGTGGAAATAATGCCCAGATTAAAATGTTCAGAGGACCTTCACATTCCTGTTATCCTTCACAGTTCTTACGGGATCCCAGAACTAAAGGGAAAATCAGGATAGTAGGAATGCTGTATATCTTGTGAGACCTTCAGCAAAGTGACAGTTTCCTCAAAACAGTAACACCTAAAGAGTTGTGACAAGAGGACCACAGCTTTTCTCAGATCCGAACCCTTCATCGAAGAGTACGTGGATGGAGTTTCGGGTCATGAGAAAAACTCTGGGGACAGGGTGTGGCTCGGCCAGCCTAGATGGAGGGCGCGATCAGTAGGCCAAACATTTTTGACCCACGGATCCCTTGACCTGTTGCCCATTGGCCACTGCTCCTCACTGTTACTTTTTTTGCAGGGGGGGATTTATTACATTTGTCCCTGAAAATAATTGAGATTAAAGTATTATAATCATATACGCAGGGTGTTTAATATTACTAAGGTGGCGCCTCTAATCAAATATTTCTAGTTACACTTTTTGCCCATGCATTTTTTTAGAGAACCCTGTCAAACATTTTCATCCCAGTTACAGTACTAGATAGCACCCCTATGCATGTAGGCCCCATTGACAAAGTGTTTCTGCACCTGAAGAACATTTACATGCACTTCCATTTCTACCCATGTCTTACGTGCAAACACACTGGTGTCAGCAGGGTGACTCCCGACTTTTTAAATCAAATATTGCTTGATTTTAGCTGTCTCCTCTCTAAAATTGCCTCCAATTCAACGCAAGCCAAAATAATTTCCTCAGATTTTTACTTTTTTAAACATTCCCTCTTTCTTGCTTCCAAATGTTGGCATTATGCCGTATATGGTGTTTTACTTCCTTATGCTCATGGAGAGAGCAGGCATGTCTGGAAATGTGTGTGTACTGAAGTACCTATTGTTCAAGTTCACATGTCAATACTTAATAACATTTAGGGCCCGATTAGGATGTGGGGCGGAAAACCTCCAACCAGTTGTTGGAGGCTTTCTGCCTGACATCATAGGTTTCCATCTGACTGCCGTTTTACGATGACGTGGTTGGAGGAAAATCTGTTGGGGGGACTCTGATGCACTTCGAACAGGCTCAAGGAGCATCAGAAAGCCTCAGAACCCCTAATGATGGCGGTGCCAGTCTCGGCTCTGCCGTGCGGATTATGATGACACTTTCCGACATGGGAAGGCTTGCGGAAAGTGTCATTTGGGGCCCCTAGCAGGGCCCCTGTTCCTCTGCAGCCTGCGATATGAGGACTGGGGGGCATCTATGGTGCCCCCCTAAACATCCCTCCTCCATGTGGCCGGCACCGCATGGTGCCTGCCACACGGTGCAGGGATATTTGACAACAACCATTTTTCAATGGTAGCTTGTGCTGCAGGCCTTTTCCACCTGCCGCACAAGCTGCCATTGAAAAATGGATGTTTCTTCCAAATTGTGTGGCCGGAACCGCCGATGTATGGTCGGGCGGGTCCAGACCGTAACGGTGTCCGCCTGACATCGTAATGAGCCCCTTAGTGTGTTTGAGAGACAGGACAACTTTCTTTCCTGCTAACTTGCATTGGTGTAAAATGCATTTAGAAAGAAACAAAACTAGCTCTTGCTTTGGGAGTGTTAGAACGTGTGGATCCAGTGAAATGTAGAAGTCATCACCCTCGACATGCCATCAATTAAGCACTATGTTTCCAGCTTTAGGCATGTCACCTACAAATCACTGACATCATGCATTTAAGTCTTATTAGTTTAACTGAAGCCAACAAACCCTTCAACATTAAATGCAATAAAGTGCTTGGTGCGCGGCTCCACTGGCGAGTTTTGGCGGCACACTAGGGAGCCACGGCACACAGATTGGGAACCACTGCTGTAGCGCTCCGCCAGACAGCAAGACTATTGACCTTCATCTGAACCACACAGCACTGATTGCTAGCCCTCTGGCTTCTGTCACCTGTCTGGGGTCTCTCTCTCCCTGCCGGATGCCTGTGGACTGATCCCAGTGGTGGTGGTGTGCTGGGTTCCCCCAGCGAGCAGCAACAACGTCCAACATGGTGGCACAGCATGGGTCCTCAGAGAGACGGGGCTGACTGGGCCCCACTGAGGACAGGGCTCCAGTTGTGATGCCACTTCTCAGTCGCCTCTGACTGGCGTTCTATCCTGCGGCTGGTGCCTGAGCACTGGAGGAAGGGCCCTTACTTCCTGGGCCGCAACATCGAGGTGGGGCAGGAGGCCCTATAGTTCTCCACTACAAAGGGTCCTGGAGCTGGAGAGTCCCCCTGGGAAGCGGGGGAGGCCAGCCTCTGAGAGCCACTGCGGAGGACAGCTGGACTCAAGGCCTTGAGTCCCGTGCCACGCTGACTACGCGGGCGGATGAGTACCAGATCACCGGGGAGGCGGAGGTAGCTTAGGGGCCTGCCTTGCTGCACAGGGCCTGGAATTGGCCATTTGTAGGTGAGCGGCGGCGCGATCAGGGGGGTTCACAGGCTGAGGCAGAGAAGAGACCCCCCACTGTGCTGCCACCCAGACAGTCAGCCTTTAGGCCTCTGGTTGGAGTGTAAAGCCCCGTTGGATATCACACTTCCCCCACTCGCTGGCCTGTAGTAGCTGTGGCGCGGCCGGGCGGGGGGGGAGGGGTTTGGCACAGCGGTCGAGGCGCGCGTGCACCCCCCCGCGCCCAGGAGCGAGGTGGGAGGGAGCAACTGCATAGAGCCACAAAACAAAAGAACGTGAGGGCTGGGGAAGAGAGGCAGCGTGGGCAAACTGGACTACAAACTTGTGAGCCGGACGGCCCCCCATGCTGTTTAACCTGGCCGGTCACTGGCAACTGGACCTGCCTATAGAGTGTGACAGACCTTGTGCCTCACCACTCCCCCTTGAACACACACACACCTGCAAAGGCTACAAAGTGAGAGCAGAGGGGGGACACCCTTGCTGGCCACACACCTATCACAGGCGACAACTCTGTGCCTCAATCGAGGCGCACCCCTCCCATCTCCAGGCCAGCATTTTAGGGGATGACCTCTCTGCCACCGGGCCCCGCTGGGTCTATACCACTACTATTGGTTCATCTGGGGAACTCCCCCCACCCTAGCGCTGTGGAACTGGTTTGCTTGTGCTCCCCCAGGGTCCCTTGAAATAGCCACTGCATCAAGCAATGTCACAGAGACGCTTATCTACGCTCAAGTCAGGTAACCCCTTCCCTATCAGACGCGGCAGAGGCTTTGCGTCACACTACTTCTGTGAACTGGGGAGGTCCCAGGGAAAGGGCCCTCGACTTGCTCGCCCGCTCCTGACCCCTGATCCCCTTGGAGCTCCTGGAACGGGGCCGACCAGCACTGAGGAGATGGGGAAGCTGCAGTTGGCCTCTAGGAGTCGGCTCACGGCCCGACAGGCCCGCAAGCAGAAGTGACTGGCATCCAACGGGAAGAGAACAGTTCCTCCCATGCCATGTCAGAGAAACTGGACAGGGCCTTGGTGGCCATCGAACACTCCCGCTTCACGATTGATATTGGGGTTGATTCTCCCTTCACCACACCTTGGTGTTCTATTTATCTAGTTAGTGCCCCGTATAGGTAAGAAGAATATGCACAGAGCCAAGGAAAACAAGGGTAGGATGAGAGGGTAATGGGGTATTTTAAGTGCAGAGGATATAAGAAAATGAAAGGTGCACAACTCTTAAATCAGAGGTCAATTACTCGCAGTGTTCTTTGTCATAGAGTGGCGTGTATCTCAACAAGAGGAGTCACAGTAGCATTTAATACTCTCCTGTTCACTCCCTTTCTCCCCCTTTGTACTCCCTCCCGCTTCTTCCCTCCCCCTCCGTTTCTCAGCAACCCCGAGCCGTAAGTACTCACCGGCTCCGCCGTAACTTTCCTGAGTTACAGCCGCTCCCCAGCATCCTCCGGACACCACCATTCCTCGTACCAGCTTTCCTCGCCTACTTCTGGGTTCCCTGGTGCTCTGGCTTCCGGTAGGTCAGGTCCCGTGTCTTCTCCCGCGGGTCCCGCGTCTTCTCTTCTTCTCTCGGGTCCCGCGTCTTCTCTGCTTCTTTCGGGTCCCGCGTCTTCTCGCTCGTCCACTCCACCTCGGCGTCTTCCTCCTTCTGCCCAAATGCTTTCCGCGCCTCCTTTTTCAATCCGCCTGTCTATTATTGGTCCATGGTTTTCTCTTCCGGTTTGCGGAGGCGGTGCTTCCGGGTTGTGCCTGTCCACGCGCTCCTGTGGAAATAGATGAGAGGAGTATGGATGGTGTTGCGGAGGCAGCACCAGCGATTGTGAGCCCCCCCTTGATGCTGGTCCGGTAAGCGTCCTTCCCCTCACTGAATCCTCCTCACATCCCCTTTCCCTTGCTGTCTTTCTTTTAGGGTTTGAATCCTGACGATATCTAGACAAATAATCTGCATTCCCTTGCTCTTGCCCTTTTCTATGTTTAGTATGGAATCTATATGGTTGTAAGGAGAGAAACCATCTCAGTACCCTCTCGTTATGACCCTTGTTTCTTGCTAACCATTCTAATGGTGCGTGATCGGTGAAAAGGGTGAATTCTCTTCCTTCTAGATAGTACCTTAAGGTCTCTATAGCCCACTTGATAGCGAGGGCCTCTTTCTCAATTGTAGCATAATTCTTCTCTCGTGGAAAGAGCTTACGGCTAATGTACAAAATTGGCTTTTCTCCTTGTGAGGTGTCTTGGGATAAAACAGCTCCTAGACCTTGATCTGAGGCGTCTGTTTGCAAAATAAAGGGTCTGGAATAGTCAGGGCTGATCAGGACAGACTCAGAAGTTAGGGATTTGTTTAGGGACTCAAAGGAGTGCCTCACTTCAGTAGAAGGAGATTGTAATATTGCTTCTGTTCTGCTGTTTTTCTGTAATAGATCGGTAGTGGGGCTGCCATTTGTGAAAACCTAGGGATAAACCTTCTATAATACCCTAACAGCCCAAGAAAGGCTCTTACATCCGTTTTGGTTTTTGGAAAAGGTATCTTTGAAATGGCCGATAATTTGGACGTCTCTGGTCTTATGACTCCTTCTCCTAATAGGTATCCTAAGTACCTAACCGTTTGAGCAGCCAAATGACTCTTGGCAGGATTGATTTTCAACCCATGTGATCCTAATGTTTGAATGACTTGGGAGAGATGTGACAAATGTTGGTCCCATGTATCGCTATATATCACAATATCATCGATATATGCCCCAGCGAAAGTATCAAGAGGTCTCAATATCATGTTCATGGCTCTTTGGAATGTTGCCGGCGCCCCATGTAAGCCAAAAGGTAACATCTTAAACTGGTATAAACCATCAGGGGTTGAGAAGGCCGTTTTTTCCAGGTAGGAGGCCCAAAGACAGCAACCAGTTTCACCGATGTATGTTGTCTTTGAGCCTCCTACGAAATCCCTGAGGAAGGGTCGAGTTGGACCTGAAATGCCTTGGGTTTACAAGTTTCTGGAAATTAATGTTTGGTGCATCTGAGAATACAAGATGCTAGAAGAACTTGTACATAAAGAACAAATGAAGAATAAAACTTGATGATTAATCAACAAAGATTGATGTGAATATTATTTGGATATTGATATGAGGAGAAACATCATGTTTCAATATAAAAGTGCTCACATCTAAGGGAATGTAAATGTAAATGTAGTTGAGCTTATATAGCGCACAGCTACCCACAGTGGGTTTCCCGGCGCTTGCTTAGGGAACCCTTCCTGGTATTCCCCTGTGAGATAGCAGGGTATCCACAAGGTGAAAGTCAGGCATCCCGCCGCGAGGGGCCGTTGTGGAGATTAAGCAAGCTATTGCCCAGAGTCGCAGAGTGAGAACCCGTGAGTCGAGGAGGCACCGGGGCGAGAATTATCAAGTCCGTGGAATTTTTAGCCCAAGACCCGCCGAGGCGGGGAATTGAACCCTGGTCCAGGACCGATCTCAGCTTCCGGGTCTGCTGCCTCTAACCCCTGAGCCACACTTCTCCACAAGGAGGGAGGGAAAGGAGGTCCTGACCCATACAGATTTGTATTATATAGTGCGCCGCACAGCTCAGATGCAGCCATTCTGGATTACTTTTTGTCCGGTGTCATGCTCCAGTGAATCTCTGCTGCCACGAGAACAGCTTTTATTGTGGACATTACGGCTGCGTATGTAAAACAGATGATCCACTCTTGGGCTGGACGGGTTGCCTCTGGAATATTTCCACAAATTCTCGGCCCTCCTATCCCCCAGGCTGGCAGCCATGTATGTGGCGGCAGTGGAAGGAAGGGTACTCCCTCACTCCTTGCGTGAGATCCTTCTGGTCTCTATCCCGAAACCTGACAGGGACCCCACACGACTTGCCTGCTATAGGCCAATTGCCATTCTTGGAACCAACTTTAAAATACTGAGCAGGGCGCTCGCTGCTCGGTACGACCAGCTGCTTCTAGGTCTGGTCCACCCTGACCAGAACGGATTTGTTCCCGGTCGCAGTACCTCCCAAAATCTGCATCGCCCCTTTCATATACAGGACCGGGTGCATGGTAAGTTCTCTTGGGCGGCATGCCTTAGACTTTGAAAAGGCGTTGGTCACCCCGTCCTGGTGTTATGTTTTTACTGTGCTGGCATGTCTAAGGTTAGGACCTAGGCTCTTGGCCTACATCAAACTTTTATCCTCCTATCCGTTCTCCTGGGTGCACCTCGGCCGCTTGATGTCAGCCCCTGTCCCACTCTTCTTTGCGCTCACAATGGAGATACTCGTTGTGCATCTCTGCAGAGAAGGCCAGGAATGGGGCATGCCTTTAACTGACAGGACCCACGCAGCATGACTCTACGCAGACGACTTACTCCTTAACGTACAAGACATCACAAAAGATCTGACGCCCATCTGGGTACACCGTCAGAGTTTTCTGCCATTGCGGGGTTTCGAGTTAACTTGGAGAAGCCCGTCATTTACCCACTCCACCCTGGGCAGGTCCCGCAAGAAGTGTATATCCTGGCACTTCCTGCCTTTGCTGGCAGGTTCCGGTCCCCTGTTACCTGGTGATCCCTCTCTACCACACCGCTGCCGATCTCTATAAGGGGAACCTCTGTAAGGTTCTAGCAAGCATCCGTGTCCAGATGCGCTTCTGGACCACCTTGCCTTTGGCTCCCATAGGTAAAATAGCTCTGTTTAATGTCTATACGAGGGGGACCAAAGCTGGCAGACCTTCATCCACTATTTCAGCATTGGAAGAAAGCCTAGTCAGCTGTTCGCCTCACTCTAGAGTTGCGGTGGCAGGAGATTTTAACTGTTCCTTTGAGCCTTTGAATAAAGACGACTTGGTGGGAATTGAGGATGATGACAACAAATGGGCTGTCCCCCTACTAAATTTACCTCCAGTCAAAAGATGGACGCAGTTGGTGCTCCCACTTAACGCCCTTACAATTAAGTTCGACCTGATGGCAGCTAACGGAATAACACCATCGAACAGACAGGGTGCAAACACATACAACAGAGCTAGCTGCCTGTCGGGTATCAACTATATTTTATTAGATGTGAAGCTCTGGGGATATTTGATAGACATGAGCGTGGGCACCACCACAGACATTGATCACAATCCCCTTTTCGTAATCTTGAATTCTTTGTGGGAAGTGTCTTACCATCTCGAGAGCATCTTTCCCTTAACCACCACAAGAGAGATTGTTACTTCTAATTGTAATAGATTCTTAAAATGGCGTAAGGTACCTCTGCAAGAATCTAAGAACGCTGGCATACGACAAGACCTGGCCTAAAGCACATCAGAGCTCCAGGCCGCAGCCGCTGACACAAGGGGACTGGTGGATGTCCCCACGGTCCATTCTCATACAGTGGATCGACTCAGTATATAATTCCTAGACCCCTATCTAGGCAATAAGCCCAGCTTGCCAACAAAAGGGGCCCGTTCATGGTATCGGAATGACTGCAGGCGCAAACGATTGCTCCTAGCCGAGTGGGGGAGCAATAGCCAGTGATCTAGGATCTGTGTGGGGTCAAAGCTGCACGTCCAAGCGGCAGTGTGCAGAGCAAAGAGCTGAGAACCGGAGCCGCTGTGATGCCGTGGGAGAAGGAGAAGGAAAGACGTGCTGAGTTGTGCTGCTCAGAATTGTTCTCCCGTTGCCCAGAAATTACTGTTGTGAGTGCGACCACGGACTAGCAGACTTGTCGACTTGGGACTTGCCACGGACCTGCCTGATTGCCGACTGCAGTAAGGTGGGTGCAGCTACAGTGCGGTGTGGTGTGGAGCGGTCCTGGGTTGCCTCTACTTTGCCCCTCCTGACTATTTCTGCCCCCCTTGCCCTGATCTGGAGAGTTAAAGCTGCTGCAAACAGCAGAAAACTGTGGAACCTGAGTATAGGATCCACAGGACCAATAGCGACATCTGCATCAGCTCCAGCCCCATAGGTCCCTTGCAGAGGGGGCCTTCCAACCAGTGCCAACCAGAGCCAGCCAGTGCCAACTAGTGCCCTCATAAGCACACCATAGAGCCAGAGAACCTGCATACTAGCGTACTAGTGTGCCTGAGCACAACCTACCAATAACCAGTAACCAGTAGCCAATAACCAGTCTTCCCCCCACTGGTACCAGGGGGGGCCTTGAGCACTCCTGCTCCAGTTGCAGCGCTAACTGCCTGAACTCACCTCACCTTACCCTTCCATCCACTTTTATCTATTATACCTCCCATTTCGCTCTCCTATAGCATCCTTTGCAATAAGTTCTCAAAGTTTTCAAAGCAACTACCCCCCTCCATACTCACAATTGTGGAACCTCAGCACTTGAAGCACCACGGTTACGCCACTACTGACATCACAGTCCCCAAAAGACTCTCCTTGAAAGCTACCGCAGCTCTCACCCAGCTGCCCTGAAAATCCCCAAACAGTCTAAAGGAACATTGACCATTGAATCAGGAGTCATGAGATCGGGCAGAGTAAGAAAAGCTCTAGCAAAGCCAAAACCAAACCCAAGACCACAATCTAAACCAACTAAACAAAAGAGTGAGAGCAGGAGACGTCTTAGGGGCTGTAGCCCACAGGTTCACGACCTTGAAAGTTATAAGATAAAACGTGAATAACTTGAAGACTCACAAAACAGCTCAATGGAAGACAAGGCAGACATTCCCTTAAGCAGCTCGCATCCCACTGCTTATAATAGTAGTGTATTTTTGCCCCTGGATGGTAGTACAACAGCAGAAGCAATGGACAAAGAAGCTGCGGTGAGCACATGTCCGGTGGAGCAGGACTTCTTCAAGGTAGAAGGAACATCGACAGGGAGAAACCCTTGTTTATTCCAGCCAAAAATATACACAAAGTTCTCATTCTTGAAAGATCCTGGAACAGCAATATTTTCTAAAAGTGCCAGTATAGATGGGCTGCACTCCCCTCTTTTACCACTTGCTACAAACAGTTTAGACCAAAAGCCAGATTTGCTGGCGGTGAAGGAAACCGTAGTACAAATCCACATTTCAAATAAGCCCACAATTCAAAATCAAGGATCAACTTGAGGCAAGACAAGTAGCTGAAGACTCGAAAACTTCATGTACAAACAAGGCAGGTAACTGCAAACAATTGGGACTATTGGTTCCCCAACAAAATCACCAAAAGGATAGTATTAACGATCACTTCAGCACATCACAATATAACTCTGTGGAAAGCTTAAATATAGCTCAAATGAGTACCGCACACCTTCAACAATCTAGGATAACAACTGGGGCATCACTGGAGCCAGCATCAACTTTTGCCCAGCAAGAGGGCCCAGGACACTGTTCAGAACCTCAGAACGCCCAACTCCCCAGTTATACTGCTGAGAATACTCTAGGCCAAGGACCCAGCTTCTTACCCCAACAAGCGATGTTTGACATGGGATCTGCCCCAAAGCTTCACCAAAGCCCATCATCAGCTCCAGACAAGCTGGATGATCAGAAGCCAAGGATAGAGACACTACAACCAAACAATCCCCCCTACAGATCTTATTACCTACCTTATCACCTACCAGATCGGATGACAAACTCCTTCTGGCAGACTTACCCGTTCCTTGCAAATGAAAGGGATCTACGCAATCAGTGCAAGGACAGCTTCCACAAACTGATGACCAGTCTGCCTCCAACTGCGACATGTCCTTCCTAGCCTCCCAAGAGTGGGAAGACCTAGTCGCCTCCGATACCCAAGGGCCTAGTAACCAACCAAATGGCCTACAAACAATAAGAAGCAGTTCAGGTCATAACAACAACATTTTAATTTGGGAATCATTATTAAGCTCTATGCAATACTCAACCGCGGCCTTGCAATACCAATCCCATGAAATGGATCTTTAGCTTACAGTTTTGCAGTCTCTTGCCGACTTTACTTTGGGGATCGGTAAAAAGCTAGGCGAGGTGAATGGATTAATAAAGAGAGGGCAGGCAGCGGCCTCTAAAACACAGTTTGTGCAACAAGAATGCTTATGCGCCCCGATTGTGGACAAACTACAAACACTACCAAAAACATTGGCTGACCTGTTGTCGACTCTGAAACCAACAACCACATCTCGGAAAACAGACAACAATGGCATCCCGAGGGAAGACCTGACACCATTGAGCACACAGCCACCAGTGCTAATATCACCAAACAGTGACTCTCTATAAGAAGGAAGCAGTCCCCTCAGCGGATCAAAAATAGAACCTTCCGGAAAAAAAAGGTCTATCAAAATGATCAGGACGTAAACAAAAAAGGAAAGTTAGGAATAAGAAACCCACAGTCCTGGTACATCATACAACCGACTGCCTCCCGGCAGGTTCACCTATAACAGAACTATTAAATGATAAAATATCAAATGAAGAAGAGCCAGTTCCGGTAAAAAGCACGAAGATCTTGATCGCAAGCACCAAAATTACAAAGCTGCAGCAAAATACAACTAGCTGCCTATCAAGTCCTAGTAACAAACAAGTGGACAAGAGCGAACAGACAGAGACCCTATCTGACAAGATTCCGCCTCCAATAGCCTCCGCCCAGAAGATGTACCAAGCAAGTAGAAACATAGGGCAAGAGGCGTCAACTGCCACATCAGGAAGAATGGTGCTAATCAATGGAACACACTAAACAACAATATTGCACGGCCCAGTCTCGCGGGCGGATCAAAAGAGGCACCAACAATCTTCAAGTCACAACCACGTGAACGATGTCAAAGTGCATGCCACAGACAGGGTTTCACCCGACCACACAAAATACTTATACCACAGTCATAACTCTGGAGCATTCACAGCAAACCTTCCTGATCAAGGGCTCCTTCTAAACAGTGTAAACAATAATACAAGAAGGCCAACTCAAAACCAAGACACTCTTGTCCATAGAGTAACTATCAACAACAGCATAAAGTCACAAGATCAGACCATAGTTATGGCCCAAGGGGCAAGCACTATAATATTTCACCCTCAATACAAATCCAGAGGTCGCGTGGACAAATTGAATAGAGAAAACATTCTACAGATTTTACATTCCATTATACCCCTAGCTAACATTGAAACCCATGACTTACTGTCAGTGGAATTTCTGCCACCTAACAATAGTCAGAGCACAGAAGCAACTAGAACAACATGGCGAATTGTAGAGGTTGCAGGCAGAATTCTACAGGAAAGGAAAAGCTTTTTAAACTGGAATCTATCCCTAAACCCGTATACACAGCTCTTTTCCTTAAAGCAGAAATAAACAACCCAAGTCAGAAGATTTTTTCAGTCTTGAAAGGAGCCAGGAGTAGAACACCAGGCAAAACAATCGAAGTAAATTTGGAAATCGCACTGCAATCGACTCAAGGTCCCTCAGACTCATTGTCTCCTTCAACGTTTAACAATTGGACTGGCATACAACGGCAAATAACACCAGCTTGTCCAAAATGACAGGCGACAGACTCAATACAGCTTTATCTAACAGAAAGTGACGGAATTGCCATATGTGTCTGGAACATTAACGGTCTAGCCTCTAAAATGCATGATCAAGAGTTCATAAAGTACCTGACAACCTATGACATTATCCTGCTTCAAGAGACTTGGGAAGATAAGCCCTTTGACCTGCAAGGCTACACCACCTACTCATTGCTGGCAACAAAGGTATCAGTCTTTGGCCGCCGCTCGGGGGGGCTTACAGTTTTTTGCCTCAATAACTAAAATTAATGAGCTTCTCCCTGTTACCATACATCTAACACCACCAAGCAGTATTCAAGCAACAAAGGTAACACTCATGTGGAATCAGTTCAAACAGGATATCATAATAATAAATGTTTACGTGCACCCGAAACAAAAATCAAAGGCAGCGAAGGAGCTGTTACTGGAGTTACAGAGAGTAATGGAAGAAGAGTCAACAGACCTTATAATCCTGGCTGGTGATTTCAACATGCACCTCCTTAGAGTCTAATAATGAAGAAGACTTAACGCAGGACCTCTCGAGAGCATGAGGAATTCCAACACAATGCCAAACACAGTCCACCAAGCATCTAGGATAGCAATTAACTTACTTAGCTGCCTAGAACACCTAAATATGATAGCTCTGAATGGACGGTTTAAAGACGACAATCCACCAGCAGCCACGTACCACTCAACTGCCATATCATCATATTTAGACTTTACCTTTATGACTCTGACTCTGTTTAATAAAGTAGTTACCTTTAAGATCAGTAACAACAAATTTAGTGACCACCTCCCACGAGAGTTGTATCTTCAAATAAGACCCTGTCAAATCCCAGAAACCAGCAACTCCATCTTGCTGGAGGAAACCACCAACCTAAAAAGAAAAAGGTGCAACTCCAACAATATAGACGAAATAGCAGTAGGAGCCCAAGCTCTATATAATCAAGGCCAAGTCAGTTCCACCCACCCAATAGAAAGCTGGGTAACATTTGTCAAATCCCTAGGAGACAAATATTCACATAGCAATAGCTGGAAACAAGGGAAAATGGCAGCGGCTCCAATTGACGTACAAAATAGCCCTGTCTTTAAAAAACTAAAGCAAACTATAAATCAAACTTTAAAGCAACAATGCAAATCACCAAATAACCGGAAACTGCAAGGCATACTCTGTGAGCTAAAGACCACACTAAATAGAAGGAGATGGGAGAAGAAAAGAGCAAAGGATAATGATCTTTGGGCGAAACTTATGTTCAACGCAAACCAGAAAAACAGTGCCAAATTCTGGCAATCGGTCAACAAATTGCAGCATCCCAATCATCATGGTATCAATTCCAATATCACTGAAGCCACCTGGGCTGACTATTTATTTAAACAGTTCAACGATCAAGAACCTGAAATAGCAGTCTCCCAGGCCTTTCCGTCACGTTGTCACAAAAAATTCAATTAGGGTGGGAAGAAATCAAAAGCATCTATGTGAATCGGGCATCAAATCGTCTAACCAGGCGCAGCCCGAGGCAGCTCTTCCATCAAGTCATGACTGCCCATTTTGTCTAGAAGACATGCAAAAAGAACCCCTGGCCGAGGCAATATGCAAACAAATTTCTAAAGGCAGATGGGCAGGAGCAACGGGTCCGAACGGCATACCACCGTTGTTATATAAAACGGACTCTGACTTCTGGAGCAACGCACTAGTCCTAGTAATAGGACACGCTTTAAGAACTACAGCAATCCCAGAGTCATGGCGAGGCTCTATCATCAGACCTATATTCAAGCAAGGTGCGAGATCTGATCCAAACAACTATCGCCTGATAGCCTTGATAGATACTGAGGCTAAATACTATGCAGGGATTGTACTTAAAGACTTGGTCACCTGGTCCACAAAAAACAATACCAAAGACTCAAACGGGTTTCCGTCAAGGGCAAGGAACCATAACTAACATTATGGCCTTATCCATGCTCATGGATGCAGCAAAGCAAGGTAAATATCCCCTTTACTTTTGCTTCATCAAATACTCAGCAGCCTTCGACCATGTTGACCGTTCCAAACTTTGGCTAAAGTGGAAAGAACGGAGCATACCTTCATCCCTCCTAGACCAACTCATACAGCAGCACACCGTCACATGAGTCAGAATTAAATTAGGCGCTGGGAAGCATCTCTCAAGAAAAAATTATTACTACAAAGGGATTAAAGCAAGGATGCGTCTTGGCCCCTTTGCTTTTTAGCCTTTTCCTGGCAGACCTGCCAGCAGAACTGGACGCTTGCTCGTCACATGCCCCGAAATTAAGAGGCATGGTACAGTCAAACTTACTTTACGCTGATGACCTAGTGCTGATCTTAAGAACTCTGATAGGACTTCAGCACCTTTTAGGTGCCACCCACAATTTCTCACATCGGAATGCCTTAAAAATAAATTTTAAAAAGTCAAAAGTTATGAGCATAAATCATCACAAAAAGTCAAATCCCAGCTGGTACATGGACGGCAAACATCTGGACCAAGTAACAAGCTATAAATATTTGGGCATGCTTTTACATAAAAACAATTATTTTAAGCCACAGCTTGAATCCTTACGAAGGAAAGGAGTAATGACCTGCTTGGCATTAACACCTTGCGTGCGGTGCCGATTTCCCCCCGGTGCTGCACATTCCATAACTGGGTGTGGTCGTGACGGAACCATTCCGTCATCAGCACAGCTCAACCGTGACTGATGACGGAATGGTTCCGTCACAAGCATCGAAGGGGTTAAAGCCCCTGAAGAAACTGCTGCCAGACTTAATGCTTGATCCCCTTTTAAAAATCCTGCGAGCGAAATTTCAGCCAGTAATCACCTATGGGAGCGAATCCATGACTGGAAGAGATGCTGCTATCCTTGACTGTATAATTGCAACTTCCTATGGGGCGATATTCCAGCTCCCTAAATATGTTTCACCAGCTCAAATAAGGCTTGAATTTGGCATCCAAAAACAGGAAATAGAAAGGCAGGGAGCCTTCTTAAAGAGCTGGCACAAAATCAGAGCAGCTAACACAGGGCCCTTGAACAATCAACTCTGGCTTGAGCTGTCCCGCACTGGAAAGCTGCCAGCTAACGTCCACCTTCTGAACTCCCTGCAGGCTCTCCGTCTGGCAGATGCCTGGAACACTCCATTGGGCCATTTAGTTTCTAAAAAGCTAGTAACAAAATTGATAAGGCTAATATCGGCCATAGAGGACAAGAAAACGGTATCCAAGAGAACTCATGGTTGGGTCTTGCTTAACAATTATGATGTCCTTAAACTTCAGCCCTACCCCAAGCTTGAGACCAAAGAAAAATTCCTACGGCTACGCTGGGAGTCGGCCCGATGAACCCGTTAATGCCACTGTGGGAAAGAAGAGGGGGTAAACAGTTTTGCCATCTGTGTGCGATTGACATTGCGACTTTGATTCATCTCCTATGCATATGAAAGAAGCTAGATGATATTTGTAAAATCCTGTTAAAACCACTATTTAAGCAGCATGGAGTAAGGTCCTATAGGCAGGCAGTGATGCTGTGCTTTAATCACTCCTTATTGCAGCTAAATTCTTCGATCTGACAGCATTGAGACTGAAAACTCCTGCTGCCAACAGTAGAGACCCACTATAGAGTGTAGTAGACGCTGAATTAGACCACTCTACTGGTTTAAAATTAGACAGATCATATAATTGACTTCAAACAGTCTCGTAAACCTGTGTCAGCAGTGCTATCATATTCGAAACAATTTTATGTCTCTTAATTACAAAACAGAAGGATTTTTTAACTGTGTACTTATTTTTAATTGTTTTATTAATCTAACACTTTTGATATCAGTCTGTAATGTTCTGAATGCAACGGTTTTAATTAATCACGCATAATAAAAAATTACTCTGCTTACTCTTAGCCGCATCAAATAAAGATAAGAACTGCCCCTTGATTAAAGCTGCTAGGAAGAACTATAGAGCTGCCTAGCATGATGCAAAGATAACATGGGATGAATCCTGCTGGCAACAACTGTAGAAAGCACGTTTAGCCAAGGACACCAACTCATTTTGGACCCTAGTTACCTGGGGGTAAAAATACAGGCGCACGCTCGCCTCCTAATTACATCACAGGCCAGGAATGGCATGACCACTTCCGGAAGCTTTACTCAGCACCTGAGGATACGCCAGTTGTAGAGCTGTATGACCCCTATGGGCTCCCCAAGGCTGCCATCAAGCATTTTGACCTGGCCACGATAGAGGCGGCAATAGGGAAAATATTGTACGCCAAAGCAGCTGGACTATATGGTCTGCCTGGCGATTTATTCCTTGCAGACACTTTGAACTGGGCACGCTACATTCTCCTTCTGTTTAATGCCATAGCCAGCGGCGCCCCAGTACCGGGGTCTTGGAAGCGCGCTGAGGTGGTTCCGATTTACAAAAGGGGCACCATAGAAGACCCCTCAAACTATAGACCAATTCGTTTATTAGATGCACTGCAGAAGGTCTTCGGTAGAGTTCTTCTGCAGAGGATACAGCTATGGGCAGAAGATGAAGCCATCCTTTCTCAGTATCAGGCCGGCTTTCGGTCTAGGACTGGGACGATTGACAGGTGTTTAGACTGCTGCTTTTCTACTGGCAAATAGTAGTAATCGGCAAGGGCAGTCTTTATCTCGCATTCATTGATTTAAAGACTGGCTTGGACCTGGTCCCCAGGAGCAGATTGTGACAGACACTCAGAGATATGGGCACCCCCCCCTTTCATCCTCAACCTGCTGGCCTGGCTCCACGAGGATAATTATGCTCAGGTTAGATGGGGGGCACAAGGTCAGTTGACAGAGCGGATCCCTGTTAACAGGGGAATCTGACAGGGTTGCGTAACGGCTCCCACCCTGTTCTCCTTATATATGAACGTGGTGGTTAGTTTCTTGCAAGAAGACCCTGCCGACGCACCAACCCTGGCGGGCGACAAGGTACTGACCCTCTTGTTTGCTGAGGACACCCTGCTGGTGTCTAAGACCCCAGCAGGGTTGCAAAGATCATTCAATAGGCTCCAACTCTTCTGTGATACCAGGGGGCTGGTCATCAATACCTCAAAAACTAAGTTCATGGCATTTACAAATCCTTTGGAAGCAATCTTATGCTGGGTGGAACATCCCTGGAAAGAATTGACACCTTTGATTATCTTGGTGTCCGACTCTCTGACAAAATGTCATGGAAGCCCCACCTAGCAAAGATGCTGATGGGGCACAAACGAGTGGCCAGAGCACTTGGGAAAGAACATCGCTCCTCACATAGTAGGCCTGTTGCCCCGGCCCTCTTGGTTTAGGATGCCAAAGCAGTCAGCACAGCTCTTTATGGAGCCGAGCTATGGGGATTCGATCATTTTGATGACCTCCGCAGAGCCGAGCATAAGTTCCTTAGGGACCTGGTGATGCTGCCCCACAACGTTCCACTTACACCTCTAATGCTCGACATGGGCAGGCGGTTGATTGGAGACACAGCAAGGCTGTGCACATTGCTCTTTTGGGCTCACATTAGGCGGACCCCTGAGTTTTCTAACTATGCCAAAGCCCTTATTGAGGTCACACGAATATACGCTGGCGGAAAAATGGATAGGCAGGAACCACCAAGCAAAGAGGAGCTGAAACAGTTGTATTGGGAATAGGTGGACCGCCAATAGGGGCACATTGACAGCAGAATTTTATTTACACAGGCAGACTCGATGCCTAGAGCCCTTTTTAGACATAATTCAGGTCCCGAGGGACAGAATGCTGTACATCCACTTTAGGTTCGGTACACTTCCTGTCTGCGCGCCAACTGCAAAATGGCACCCACCCAAACAGACATCAAAGGATTGCCCATGTTGCTGGGGCCAGATGGAATGTGTTGTACATATTATGTTTGCTTGTTCGGCATACAATGCCCCAAGGTCTAAGTGGCTAAAACCAATTTACAGACAACTGGGCATACAGGACCATCGGGCTTCCCTGCGCAGTCTCAGGTCTGACTCCAGAACCCTATTTGCGTGTGGCGTGGCCAAGTTTCTCAGTCATGCATGGCTAATTAGACGAAAAGCCTTGTCAGGAGTGGCCTAACACCGTACTGAATGAAGCTGAGATGAAATTATTACAGTTTTTGAAGGCCGCTTAGTTACGCACTGAGTTTGCTTTTTATGCACTTGCACTTTATACTTGATTCTCCCCGCTGTCCTCCTATTGAGGGCTTAATCTATTATAATTAGGCGTCCATTGGGGGTTCTATACTGAGTCCATATTAAGGCCCACACCACGAAAGACTGTCATGCTGCTTTCTTCTAATTGCTTTACCTCATTTTATGCATGTTTTTATTGATGAATTGTATAATAACCTTCAACTAGCAGTTTTCGGCAACCGCACCTCTCATTGAGGGTGCAATAGTGTATTTTTATGGCTCACCTGTGTATATTATTTTTTACCATGTGGTTGTATCATATGTTTATTCTGTATTTTTTTAATTATATAAAATGTTTTTTATAGCTTTTATAACACTAGTTGTCGAAATAAAGTGTATATACACATACAAAATAGCTCTGGTGAAAATGGTGGCATTACCTCAACGCCTCTACCATTTCACGTACCTCCCGGTGGGCCCCCCTCATTCCTTCTTTTGAGAGCTGGATACCCTCCCTCATTGGCCTAGTCTGGGGGCCGGGCCGTTACTGAGTGTCTCTGTCCAAATTGTAGCTGTCGACCGATAGGGGAAGCCTTGGGCGCCATTTTCCGAAGCGTACTTTTTAGCGGCACAATTACAGTGGCTGTCCCGCTGGACAGCTGGGCATTATTTGGGGGAGAACCATGCAGAGACTGTAGTTCTGAAAATTCTGAACTCGTGAATAAAACTTCGTCGTAGCATGATGATTTTTATATCAAAAGACCGAAAATGGCTAGTACACTATGTACAAGCATTTTCGTCATATTCCAGTAACAATTTCACCTCCAAATCGTCATTTTCGTCCTGAACCCTTGGCTGCCATTTTGTGTACGGCAGCCATTTTGTGGGTTGCCCTTACAATAGGCTTATAATACAGCTAAATTCGATTCCAAAGGACACGTACACCTTAATTGACTTCTCTCTGACCTGCGCAAGCTGAAACCATTGCCCCAGGCCGAACCTGTTTGGTCAGTTCCTCTCCCAGTGGCCGAACGAGAAAGCATCAAGGCACGACATGCCATAAACCCTTTTCATCGCACACACACCCTGCCTAATCTTGCTCACACCTGTCCCTGCTCTTTTCTCTCACTTGCTTTACGAGGAGGAGGTGCCCGTTTTTATTGGGGGTCCACCGATATCTGATGAAAATGTTGGGCCTTGCCGGGTGATTTATTATGGGCTGGACGAACTGTAATGTGGGCTTGTCATCATGACTCTGCTTTTTCTTTGTAGTGAAAATATGTGAATGGCCTACTGTAAATTTAAGAATGTTTGCCTGAAGCATAATATTTTGTATAAAAAGAGAAGCCTGGCTTTGTAAGATTGAGCAGTCTCCTGAGAATATACATCCCGTGTTGTTGTACTTCTAAGGACGCCGTTACTAGGTTGCAGCCAATAAAATCGATCCTTGACTTCACCTAGAAGACTCTGAGTTTCTGTGGTCTAAATCAGGAAAGTACTCAAGGTCTTTGGGTGTGTACCCTGACACCACTGGGTTACCGGTTCGGTACCGGTTCTGAAAAACCCAGTACCTCAGTTGGTGCCCAACGTGGGGCGATACCAACGGTACCGGTCCAAGCCAGAGGTTCGTGAGGAGCTTCGTGTGAAAATTCTGGAGGAAGGCCAACCACTTCATCGACCCCTGCATGTCGACGTGGTCCGAAAGTCTTTGCTGCGAGGTTCCCCGCATCCCGACGGCTACGAAGGACTGCTGCCCTGGCTATCGCCCTGATTTGGACCCTTGATGTTTGGTAGAGCGAAACGATAGACGAGTCTTCTGGTGACGTCATCGATATCTCAGTTAAGTATAAGTGGAGCATCTCCCAGTCCTTAGTTGGTCTTAGTTTGGGTACCCCCTTTGGGATCACTTTGTTTGGAACTTGCAAGTGCCAAAGCCAAAGGACTCGTGTATTCACGAGCAATATCGTAATCGATAATCCTTTGAAGTTTGAAGCTAGACTAGAGAGCGAAGATGCCTGGTCTTAGCAGACTTGGAAATTTGTTTTGTCTTGGTTGTAATAATAGGGACTCCCGATTGGAGGACTCGTGTCCGGTTCCTCCGATTGGAACTCCAACTTATGAATTGTATGTGAAACATGGAGTAGGCCCCATCACATATAATGAAGTGTGGATCAAATACACCAGAAAAGATGGTGTTTTAAAATGGCCCCAATATGGTAGCTTTGACACGGAAATCTTAGACAATCTCGAAGTTAAACTTTTCAAGAAGAAAGCCCGGCCGGCGATGTTTGACTCTTTCCGCCTATGGCGTAAGGAAGCCAAACAGAAAGAAATTAAATTAGCGAAGAAAAATGAGAGAGAAAGGGGTATTTCGATAATGCAAGCTGCTATGCAGTATAAAGACAATGAAGAGGAACAGATGAGTGAGCAGTTGCACAGGCAACGTAAAATGGTAATAGATAAATGCTATCCAGTTTTGCCGCCTCTTCAGCAAGATGCAGCAAAAGAACTTGAAAAAGATCCGTTAATGGCGCATTTGTTAAGTTCGCACACCCCCCTATGCGCAGAATGCTACGGCACCTCCGCAACCTTTAGTTGCGCAACCTGTGATTGCATTGCCTCCTGCTCCTCCACAGCACCCACCAGCTACTCTTCAGTTGGCTCCTATTCCTCCGGTGCAGCCTCCTCAAGGGCCACCGACTTTGACATCTGCTCTGCCTTTACTTCCTACAACTTTAACTACTATAACGACTACCACTCCTGGTACTTCTCCTGACACTGCCTCTGCATCTGCCTCGCCTAACCCTGCTTATCCGCTTGTCTTTTCATCAACTTCTCCTTCTGTTCGTCAGAGAGTGGCTAGTACTGTTACTAGTATTTTATATCCTTTCTTTGGTGCAACAAGTGTAACTCCTGACACACAGCGTAAGCAGTTGCGTAGCCAACTGCCTGATTCTAGGGAGAAGGAAACGTTGAATTATTTGGCACATAGATGGATGACTGAACCGACTAAATATGACCTAAAATCTGTTATGGATGTCTTCCATCAGTGGGAAGCATCGAAACAGAGATACGTTTTTGAGAAAATGTGTGGTTTCCTATGTGAAGATTTAGAGGACAATGATTTTGAATCTAATCCGCCCGAGTTGAGCCATGTACGGTTTGAGTTTTCAAAAGGCTCAATTGTGGGTTCAGATGTTGAGAAAGCAGTTGCGACGTTGTTGTCGCTTAGGACTGAAGGTGTTTCTAGGTCGTTGTTTGAGTCTGATTCCTCTGTTAAAAAGAAGGGGAGACAATATCCCATGAGAGAAGTTCCTCCAGTATGGAAGGAAGCAGTAGCAGCTGGTCCTGGTAATGTTCCACCACCTATACCGGCACATTTTCAGCGTGTGTGGGTACGTGTCCATTGAAGCGAGCTGAAGTTTTGGCCCTTAAGCAGACATTACCTGATCCCCGTAAGAATCCTGCAGGGTATTACAAGGAATTGTCACTGACTGCAGGGTCATGCATCATGAATTTAGCGGATATAGATATGTTGTTTGGGAATGTTGTCCCGAAGCCTTTATGGGGAAAGATTCGTCACGCAGATCATGATCAGGAGTTAGGTGACTCATGGGCTAATATTGCGGCTGCAGATGACCGGCAAGTTGGTGGTGCTAAACCTGAGCCTTTAGTAGCTGAACTTCCTGGTAAAATCATTGATTACATGAAAACTATAATGCCTGCCATGCGAGTAAATTGGGATAAATTGTCTGCGTGTAAGCAGAAGAAAGATGAAACAGTGTCAGATTTCTTCACCAGGTTTGAAGAAACGTTTGTCGACCACAGTGGTCAAGATATGAGCACAGAAGGTGGCCAACGATTGTTCGTCGATAAATTTGTGCATAATTTGCTTCCCGAGTTGTGTAAAAAGTTAAAAGATTCAGAGAGTTCTTGGGCAGTTTCCTCTTCAGCACAGATATTGGCTACTGCACAATATTACGAAAATCGAGACAAAGATGAGAAAGATAGAGCAGAAAAGAAAACTAAAGAGCTAAAAACAAAGGTTTTGTTACAACAAGCATATCCACCACGTGGTGGTCAAAATAGTAGTGCACAGAGTAACTATCAGAATAATTATCAGCAACCTCAACAGTTTCAGAGGAACTCGCAAAGAGTCGAGTATACTCAACCACGTGTTCCTGTAGGTCCCAATCAGTGTTCATATTGTAAGGAAGAGGGTCATTTCAAGTATAGTTGCCCTATCTTGTTACAGCGCGCAAATGGTGTTTCTGGCTCAAGAGGTAGAGGTGTTCAACAAGCTCCTAGGGGTAGAGGGCGTGGAAATTTCCCCCAGAACGCACGTTCCTTTCCGCCTCAAAATTCAATGAATAAATTTGATCAACAGAATAATGCGTTTGGTAGGACAGCTCAGTACTACGCTGATGATTACTATGCAGAAGATGAGCATTTGGAAGGTAATGATTGCTAGGACAGCCATAGACAAAGAGAGGGAGTTGTTTCAGTTCCAGTAGATCAGAGTGGACCTTATGTTGAGGTGATTACATCAGGTGTGTCAGAGCCTTTTCTGTTGGATACTGGTGCTACAAAGAGTTCTATTATGCACTCAAAACTCCCTGGTGCACCTTTGTCTGGCGAAACGAATGTATCAGTATGTTTTTCTGGCGCCCCAGTTAGAAACCCGATTTCTAACCCTTTGTCCCTTTCTGTTGGACCTTGTGAATTCGAAGCACCCCTTATTCTGACAACAGGTTGTGGTGAAAACTTGCTAGGATTAGATTTGCTGAAAAGATTGCATGCAACTTTGTACTGTTCTCCTTCTGGAGTACAACTTACACTGGGTAAGAAAGTGGTTTCTCCAATGTATTTGTCAAGGGACAAACTTCCAACAGAATTGTCATCTCTCCCTAATATTCTTTGGGCTACTGGTCCTAATGATGTGGGTCTTTTGGAAATACCGCCATATGTTGTAACATTGAAAGCCAATGTTAAAATGCCACGAATTCCCCAATACAAAATTTCTAGTGAAGGTGAAAAAGCTTTGCTAGCGATCATTTATGATTTGATTGAAAAAGATGTGATTGAAGAGACAAGAGGCAACGTTTGCAATAGTCCTGTTCTGCCTGTTTTGAAACGAACTGACCCTTCTCAGCCACCTGTGTACCGATTTGTGATTGATCTTAGAGAGGTCAATAAAATAGTTGTGCCACAATTTCCAGTTGTTCCTGATATCACTGCCCTATTGACTAAGATTCCAGCTTCTGCCACCTGGTTTTCGGTGATTGACTTGAAGAATGCTTTCTTCAGCATCCCGATTGCTGAGGAGAGCATGGATATTTTTGGCTTCAGTTTAGGAGGACGAAGCTTCCGCTTTAAACGCGCATCCCAGGGCTACTGTGAAAGTCCATCAATATATAGTCATGCTTTAAAAACACAGCTTGATACGATTGCTTTACCTGATGGCGCTACCCTCATTCAGTATGTAGATGATTTGCTTGTTGCTGCAGATACTGAGGAAATCTGTAAAGAAGCCACGTTGTCTTTGTTACGTCATTTGTGTGATTTGTATCACAAAGTGTCTCTCTCAAAATTGCAATATTGTCGACAAGAAGTGACCTACTTAGGTCATCTCTTATCGAAGGAGGGAAGGAAACTGACCCCAGAAAGAATTCAGGCAATAGCGAAATTGAGTGTGCCAAGAACACAGAGAGAAGTGCGTGCTTTCTTGGGCATTACATCATATTGCAGGCAATGGATACCAACTTTTTCGTTATTAGCCAAACCTTTGGTGGCATTAACGTGTAAAGATACACCCAATCCCGTTCCTTGGTCTGAAGAGTGTCAGAAAAGTTTTTCTGAATTGCGCACAGCATTATGTTCGGCTCCTGTGTTGGGTACCCCCAACTACAGTAAGCCCTTTACATTGTATGTCCATGAGAAGGAGGGTTGTGCATTATCAGTGTTGACACAGTTGTTTGGAGACACGCAGCGTCCATGCGCGTATTTTTCGTCGACTTTGGACCCGGTAGGTAAAGCATTGCCAAGTTGCTTGAGAGCCACAGCGGCAGCAGCTGTTTCTATTCGACAGTCTGCTGGTTTAGTGATGAATAACACGTTAATTGTTATGGTTCCACATGCAGTAGACACGTTGTTAAACAGAACCAAGACACAGCACTTAACTAGTGCTTGATTGTCAGGTTACGAATTGACATTGTTAGCGAGTCATGTGCACATAAAAAGATGCAACACTCTTAACCCAGCTACGTTGTTGCCGAGTGTAGAGGAATTAAATGCTTCAGAACAGCATGATTGTTTTCTTAGAACAGAAGAAGAAACGAAAGGGAGAATAGATCTCCTAGACACTCCTCTTGCAAAGTGTGATGGTACCTTATGGGTGGATGGTTCATACTTCAAGCTTCCGAATGGGGACACGACTGCAGCATATGCTGTCACGACTTTGCATACAATTGTTAAAGCTGCACATATTCCACATAATTCAGCTCAAGCAGCAGAGTTGATTGCATTTACAAGAGCATGTGTATTGCCAAAAGGAATGAAAGTGACCATCTACACCGATAGTCAGTATGCGTTTGGAGTGGCTCACAGTTTTGGACGATTGTGGAAAGAACGTGGGTTCCTGACTTCGCATGGAGCTAAGATTCAGCATGGTCAGTTGGTGAATGAGTTTCTTGAATCACTGACCTTGCCTCTGCAAGTGGCGATTGTGAAATATAGTGCTCACAAGAAGGTGACTGATGATGTTGGTCGTGGAAATGCATTTGCTGACGAAATCGCGAAAGAAACTGCAAGGAATGTGATGAACCGAATGTATGTTGCAGGCCCTGCAAGATCGGTTGGTGATGTTGGAATGTGTGAAGACACGATAGAGAGTGTGAAATCGATTCAAGCTGAAGCTACAGAGAAAGAATTGAGTGTGTGGAGAGAAAGTACAGGTAAAATGGATGCAAATGGATGTTGGATTGAATTGTCAGAGCATCAGAGATGGTTGCTACCCGATGCGTATGTGCTTGCAGTGGTCACAATGGCTCATGGAATGGCTCATATCAGTGTGAAAGGGATTTGCAAGTTGTTGGCTCCAGTATGGCAAAATGCAGGAATTCCTAAGTGTGCAGAGAATGTGGTCAAGAATTGCATGGTGTGTCTGAAACACAATCCTGGTAGGGGAACCCCAACTCCAGCTGGTCATTTTGCAACTCCTACGTATCCGTTCGAGGTTTTGCAGCTATATTTCATCCACATGGAAAGGTGCACCAATTTAAAATACGTACTCGTTGTTGTTTGTGCCTTTTCAAGATGGGTGGAAGCCTACCCCCTAAAAGACAACACTGCCTTATCCACAGCTAAAGCCCTTGTGAAAGAGTTCTTCCCCAGATTCGGAATGCCTAGAATGATCTGGAGTGACAATGGGAGTGAATTTGTGGGTCGTGTGATGAAGAGAGTATGTGAAGGGCTAGGCATTCAGCAAAAGTTCCACGCTGCAAATCACCCCCAATCAGCTGGATTAGTAGAATGCTACAACGGCACTTTAAAACTTAAACTGGCCAAAATCCAAGCGAGCTCTGGTCTTAAATGGCCTGACGCTCTCCCTTCAGCACTCCTATCCACCAGAATGACTGTGCATTCGCGAGTGGGACTTAGTCCCTATGAAATAGTTTTTGGCCGCCCGGCCAACATATGGGGAGTGCCAAGACCCACAAAATTTAGTGAAATCGAACACCCTGTTTTGCTTGATTATTTGTACGAATTGACGGCTAAATTGCGTGTTTTACACCAACAAGTCCATGACACCCTGCCTCCGGTCTCTGAAACTCCAGGTCATCAGATCGACCCTGGATCTTGGGTTCTCGTGAAGAACTTTCAGCGAACCAAGAGCAACCAGCCAAGGTGGACCGGACCACACCTCGTTCTTCTTTCCACAAGATCAGCTGTTCGAGTGGAGGGGAAGAAAAACTGGATCCACGGGATCCACTGCAAGCGGATCCCTCTGCCTCTGCCATACGACCGGTGGGTCCAGGAGGGTGTCGCCGACTCAGAGACTGAAACCATGCCAAGTTTTCTGCCTTTCAGTGATGCACGTATAAAAGGAACACTCACTGAAAAAGAGAGCGACAACATTTTGCAACCAGCTGTATCACCATCAGTTCCATTGGACACTACAGAGCCTGAACTCCTTTTCCGAGATCATACCATACCTGGAAAGCAAAGATACAATTTGAGGCCGAGACCTATGGACAAATAAACAAAATTTTCCTTTTTCGCTATTTTTGAAAGCGCAGCTCTCCCATCTGAGAAACTTGCTTATTTTTGTTTTTCGAACCGCCATCCGGGTTCCGCTGCTAGGGCCACGATTGCCCAAAGTCTTTGGGGTGCAGCTGACGACGTTAGGTCGACAGTTCTGGTTGGTCTAAGGGAGTTGCCCTAGACTGACAGAAGCATTCCTTAGCAGAAACAACCTCCCATCGCGGGCAGCACTTTAGAGAGGATGGAGTTTTTCGAGATGGAGAGACCTGCCAAAACAATGAACTTTAAAACCAGGATATGTAAAATAATGACAAAGAAAAGCTTTTTGATATTGTGCATTTTCATGTTATTCAGTGTGTGATATTTTTAATAGGTTATGTTTTATTCTCTTTTCGAGTAACATTTGCACCCACTACCTCGCCTATACCTCCTCCTTCCACTGGTTCCTCACATCCTTTTCAACCCCTTCCTGAACACGAATCCGCTAGGAGATTAGAGTTTATTAATAACTCCTTTGTTCAGCTTTTGCACCAACACCAACTAGTAATGAACACGACTAACTGTTGGGTGTGTGGTCTTATGCCTCACACAACGGATAAAGGTATCCCTTATCTGGTCCTGCCTTTCAGCCACAATGGTTCTGTGTGGGCATACAGAACAATGTTCATCTAGGCACATGAAGTCTACCCCCTACGTTCTGTGGAAGACAATCCTAAGAATAGTGCTCTAGTTTAGGGTATAGTAGACATGATTAAGGAAGATATTTCCTACGAAACTATCCCTAGAGATGAGACACTAGTATACATAGGATGGAACGTAACCGGATATGGAGCTACTCTGAGTGTGAAACAGCAAGCTAAGAGATCTTCCCCGATTTGGATTGTACCCCATCAGGGTCACCTGTGTCTGCAAGGTACTGGCAAGAATCCCAGAGCTCAGCTAGGGAAAAGCATCTGCACTGTAACATATGTTTTTGCATCTCAGACTTCCCCTCCGTTCTTAGCAGCTAAGGGTACCTATTTCATGTGCCATGATAGAGCCTATACATGGTTGCCCCCTGACTTTTCGGGCACTTGTTTTGTTTCGTTCCTGCTGCCACCCACCTACACAGCGGCGGCAGATTACCACAAGACAAGGATAGTTAGAGGTGTCTTCAGCGAAGAAGACACTGCAGGACAAGAATTTGGGGACTTCGTAAAGGGTTTTCTGCCGTTCTGGGGACCCATGGGTAACAGCAGGAACATAAGGCAATTGACAAAGGTGGTTGAATCCACCGTGGTTGAAACTGCCGGTGCCCTTAGTAACTTGACTGCTGAGCTCCAGTCGGATCGTTTTATGACCCTTCTGAACAGGGTCGCATTAGATGTCATACTTGCAGACCGAGGTGGGGTATGTAAATTGATCCAATCGAGTTGCTGTGTTTTCATTCCAGATAACGCTCCAACAGTGTACCATCTCCAAACTACATAAGATTTCCGAATCTATTCATGTGGATAAAGGAGATTGGTCGTTAATGGGAAGGTTCTGGGAACTGATATCCGCCTGGGGATGGAAAATTCTGATGGTCATTAGGATGGTCTTAGTCATTCTTTTCCTGTTCTGTCTTTGCGTGCAGTGTGCTCCTGCAATATGTGGCCTCTGTGCTACATCATGTGTAAGGAAACCTGTATCAAGAGACGAGCTAAGTACTAGGATGATGTTACAGCAACATCTTGTCATGCCTCGAACCTCCTACTACACTGTCCCTTTAAATTTCGCACTATTTAGGACACCATGATCCATGGAGAGACACTTCACGTTCTTGCGTCTAGCTCTGTTCGTTTCCGGGTCCGTCTTGTTCCTGATTGCCTGACTTCCGCTTTTTTGGATTACTTCCTGCTTTGGTGTACAGAAGGGAGCGTCCCCGGCCCCCGCATCTCTGTGCGGGCTCCGGTTTTCTCTCTATACCGGTATCGGCCAGCAGCCTGTAGGCGTTCTCCTTGGGCGCCTAATTCTAGTTTGCTGCTCGTTTACGGAAATTCCCGTGAACATTTCTTCCCCCGCCCTTGAGTCCCACCCGGCGGCCGGGTTTTACTCAGCCTTGTGTTTCCTTCTCGTATCAGCTCCACCCGACAGCCGGGCCTGTTCTCCGCTGTCCGGCCGGGCTTACTTCTGTCACCTTCTCCCTTGGGTTGCTCCACCCGGCAGCCGGGCTTGGTCTCCGTTGCCCGGTTGGGTTTTCCTATTTTAACCCTTTAGATAGCTAGTTAGTTCTTCTCTCCCCATTATCCCCCCTTTCAATTTGGGTTTCCCCTTTCCTTTTGGTTAGCTCATTCCCTTGCTGGATGCTTGTACTGGGATTCAGCTTCACGTATTTGTTGGAATCCTTGCGTGGACCAGAGTGGGTGCAGCTTCATCTTCTCTACGTAGAATCACGGTAACAGCGCTTGCGCACTGCATATATTTATTGTTTACATGGTCCTGTTATAACAGAAGTCTGACTACATGTTTTGGTTTTCTAGAGCTTCATACAACCGACAGAGGAGTGGGCATTAGGTACATTGCATGCCATCATACTAGTGGATGTTTCTTCCAGCCTTCTACAACAAAGTGAGAAGTGTAACAAGTTTGATTATATTACACATACTTGTATTGAAGTATTAGGTACTCACTGATGTGTTATGTTATTTTTGCCACAGCTCCAGATGTGTTTCCTTAAATAAGATTCCACATATCACTTCTGCGACAATTCAGAAAACCCTTTGCCTACCTGTTGTGCCCTTGGGTATGTAATGTTTATATGCATAAGAGTGTCCTAGTGAATATAACCTTAGTGTTTCCTTAGATAGGTTACTTACTTACCTTTTATTGCAGCCTACCAGTTGTCCAGTTCTTTATCAGAGTTGCCACGCATCCATTCTGAAGACCACCACCAAGCATCTTTTTTCCCCAACCTTTCCTTGTTTTGTCTCCCTGTTTTCCCCTGGCGTGTCTCTCGTACTCTAGTGTTTGATAGAGTCGGAAGGCCGTAGGGGAAGACTGTGGATTACTCTTCGGATTCCTGACGCTCCTGTGGAACCTACCTGCAATCCTTACACATCTCAATGACTTTAAGAATATAGACCTGGACTCAGATTAGCATGAGGATAGGTTAATTGCCTATGTAAGGGCAAAAGGAGGGTTTGTAGTTCTGAAAATTCTGAACTCGTGAATAAAACTTCATCGTAGCATGACGATTTTTATATCAAAAGACCGAAAATGGCTAGTACACTATGTAGAAGCATTTTCGTCATATTCCAGTAACGATTTCACCTCCAAATCGTCATTTTCGTCCTGAACCCTTGGCTGCCATTTTGTGTACGGCAGCCATTTTGTGGGTTGCCCTTACAATAGGCTTATAATACAGCTAAATTCGATTCCAAAGGACACGTACACCTTAATTGACTTCTCTCTGACCTGGGCAAGCTGAAACCATTGCCCCAGGCCGAACCTGTTTGGTCAGTTCCTCTCCCAGTGGCCGAACGAGATAGCATCAAGGCACGACATGCCATAAACCCTTTTCATCGCACACTGCCTAATCTTGCTCACACCTGTCCCTGCTCTTTTCTCTCACTTGCTTTACGAGGAGGAGGTGCCCGTTTTTATTGAGGGTCCACCGATATCTGATGAAAATGTTGGGCCTTGCCGGGTGATTTATTATGGGCTGGACGAACTGTAATGTGGGCTTGTCATCATGACTCTGCTTTTTCTTTGTAGTGAAAATATGTGAATGGCCTACTGTAAATTTAAGAATGTTTGCCTGAAGCATAATATTTTGTATAAAAAGAGAAGCCTGGCTTTGTAAGATTGAGCAGTCTCCTGAGAATATACATCCCGTGTTGTTGTACTTCTAAGGACGTCGTTACTTGGTTGCAGCCAATAAAATCGATCCTTGACTTCACCTAGAAGACTCTGAGTTTCTGTGGTCTAAATCAGGAAAGTACTCGAGGTCTTTGGGTGTGTACCCTGACACCACTGGGTTACCGGTTCGGTACCGGTTCTGAAAAACCCAGTACCTCAAGATGGGCCCCCCAACTATGCCCTTAGACGTTTGTTCATTCCGGGCTCCCATCCCATATCTGCATGGCCTCTACAGGTAGCAATGGCAAGTACGTCCATGTCCAAGGTCCACTGTCTTTCACAGGCGACCTCCTTGTACTCTCCCGAGCTTTCCTTGGCGGCCTCCCTCAGGAACGAGACCATTGCTCAACCATTGCTCAGCTAGTCGAAGGGAGGATACTACTGCTGGGACAGTTCCTACTCCACCGGCAGCTTCTACATACATGTGGAGTTCTTTGGCACCTCACTGAAGGGGAGCCTGAGACACAACCGGTCCTGCAAGCCATCCTGACAATGGGACCAGGACGCCACCTTATCACCTGGCTATACAAGGTCACACGAGACTTGACAGCCACCTCCATTCTCCAGAGTGGGAGCGGGCGTCCGAGTTCCCGAAGAAGGCCTCCCGAAACACGTGCTTTAAAAACATACAGTTTTTCATCCTACACAGAGCATACCTTACACCAGAGCGACACTTCCCAGATACACAGTTCGAATGCCCATGCTGCCACGCCACAGATGCCACGTTTATGCACATGATGTGGTCCTGTCCGTTCCTTCAGGCTAACTGGTGCGTAGTGCATGACACATTCCAGGTGATCACCGGGCTACCGGATAGCTCCTCCTGGGAGGCATGTTCCCCTGGATTGTTTAGTAGCTGAAACACCACAAAGTGCAATCAATATACGTTGCCCTGGTGCGGCTGTTAGGTAAACGCTGACGCTCGCCACTGCCCCGCCAATTGAGGCCTGGATGGGCACCCTGCGTAAGTGGGGAGCAGTAGATGAGGTTGCACTCTGTTGTTCAGAGGAGGTCTGGCGTCTCCGCCGCAGGCTTATTTCCCCAATAGGCTCATCTACTCCTGCGCTCTCGATAATCGAGCAAAAGAGAGGGCACAACTCCCAGTTCCTCCAGCCCCGCACAGGGAACACAGCTGACACCCCCTGACGCACCCGTCAGTGGGCCCTCGATCGCCACGCCTACGCCAATATCAGGAACTCCCGAGCATTTCCTTACAAATGCACTAAACTACCCTACTGCCAACAATGTGCAGACCTGCCATGCTGTCTCTTGGTCCTACTCAAAAAGACAACTTACCCGCTCAACGCCATGCGCTCTCCCCGTAACTCTTTCCTTTCCACACCCCAGTTCATGTTCCCTGTGCTAGCCCGCCCACTGCCACGCCATGGTCTTGCACTGCATCCCAGTAACAGTGCATGCACAAGGCCCCCCACTCTATTGACACCTCGAGTAGGTGAGTCCCTCATAGGCGAGGTATACATTTGCTTGACTGATGTTTCAGATATTGATGTCATGCTATTTAATTGAACATATCTGTCTGGCATGGTTAAATGCAAATCAAAACGATTTAATACAAAATGAAATAAAAAATAGAAAACCTTGGGGAGTCTTGAGTTTTTTTTAATCCCTTTGGCAGATGATTAGGCTGCAGTCCAACGGTATGGGTATGACACAAATATTTGAATAGACAGCAGTCATTCAAATTAAAAGAAGGGGTCCCTTCATGAAACACTGAATTTCTTGTTGGACCGATTGTGTTGTATTAACCTATATCTTTGTTTTAAAGTAATTTTGCTGAGCAAGTAGCATTTCTGTTTAGTTCAACTCAGTGACATAAAGCTATGTGAAAAAATAATTTGCCCGTGATACACTTCACTGCATGGTAGTCAGGGACATCAATCAAGCAAACAAGAAATGTATAGCTGGGGAGGGCATGCAATTGGTCAGTTACAGATATTGATTTCTAGATCTTATACGTTATCAGACAGAAAGGTAACGCCCAGCTCAGCTTGTCAAAGATTGTGAATCAAGAAGCTCCTGTTTTTTAGGTTGAAACAAATTAACCAACATGATAGCTCAGTGAGTTAAGTGCTAAATAATTAAATCATTTGTTGTGGCTCTTAGGCAACGAGTTTCAATTAGGCTTCCTTTTTTCTGAGCTGGTAAGCGGAAAATATTAAATTGGGTAAGCTTTTGAACGGTGTATTAAAAAACTTGTTTTTGTTGTTATATTTTTGAATATGCATAAAAATCTTGTTAATCCCCTTCATATTATTACTGCACTGTAGGCATACTCTAATTCCAAATCCAGTGGCCCTAACCAAACCAGATTTGGAGATAATCAGTCTTCTGGGTAGCTGATTAACACCAACATAAACATAAGATAACATGCATATTTTTACAGTGCTCTATCAATCAGTGAGGGAGGGTTTCTTAGCGCTGTTGACTGATAAATGAAGCCTATTGTTAAAAAATTCAACAGCCCAAAGCCATGTTATTGCTTCAAGGCATGGATTTGGCATCCTTGGTGGCTGGAGGGAAGGTACCCCAGAGGAAGGTTCCACATAGTAGCTGCATACAAGAGTTCCTGCTAATTTTGGCACCTGTTAAATAATCATCGACCTTAGGGACCAAAAAAAAGAAAATACGGATAACACTGGATCTAAGACATCACTGGAAAGAAGGGGAGAGCTAAAACTATTGTCATGGACTGGGTCTGGAGTTAAAGATATGATGAGCGATAAAGATTTACAAAAAATTACTGAAAGTACACTGTGGAAAGGTGTAATGAATGACCAGGACGACGATGTGCTTGAAGAGGGGTTTATTAGTAACACCCCAGCCACAGCACAGTGCAGCTCTTCACTGAGGGGGAACAGTCGTTCCACAGTTGGAATGTCATTTCAGAAAGTTCTATTGTCCCAAGGAAAAGAGGGAGGGTATAGGGGATGGGAGGAACCACAATGGAGGTTACCACAAATTCCCCTTTCATCACTGAAAAAGATGCAAGGGTGAGAGGGAAGGAGGACGAAGGAGGGGGAAGGCTCAGACTGATAACAAGAAGAAACAAGAGATGGGGTAGTCCTGAGGTTGAGCAATTATGGTGGCATAATACTTTTCAAACAGGTGAGAAACGTTTGTATAAGATACAGCTTGTAGGATACAGGGTACAAATTATAATACCTTTTATAATCCCAGACATTCTCTTGTGAATATATATATTGTTTTTTAAACAAGTTTTTATTGATTTTGTGCAAACATCTTACAACCATGCACCATATGTATATCTCCAGCGCCATGGTGCTTATCAATACAGCTTCTATAGTGACCCACAATATCTATGCCCTATCCGTACATCTCCCCCCACCCCCACTACCCCCACCCTCCCTTGTCAGTGTGCCCTCTACTGCCTCTCCTGCAGTGCCTCATAAATCTTCGTGGAATAGTGTGCGACTCCTCCTTGGCCTTCTGAATCCTGGCCCTCCAGCTGTGTGGAGGCCCAGAAGCTGCCCAGAACATTGCATGAGGCCCAGTCCATCCTCCACGCATTCTCAGCATGAGCATTTAGATCCTCGCCCGCTGTAGGTTGCGCAAGCCTAGCATGCCACATCCCCGGTTAGTGCCCCCACATTCTCCGCCCCAATCTCCCCCTCCTGGCTCGCCGGCGCTTCCGCTCTTATGAATATATGTATAAGATACGGTTCATAGGAGCTAACAAACACAATATAGTTTCCTTTTAATCCTGGACATAGTCTTTCAAGTATTTTGGTGGGCTGATGAGACGTGTCCGTACTCTATAAGGGGAACTCCCATTGGGATTTTTGTTGTGAGCAATATTCAATAACCCATTCCCTCTGCCAGGAAGATTGTCATTGCTTGAGTCCCCGCCTGCTGGCTGATGGTTGGCATCCCCACTCACAGACTTAATCTTTACCCAATTTCCGATCATAACATTGGAAATTTTAGTGTGTTTATCTTGGTCATATCTTTCTTTTCTGACCTCCTGGTGTATCATTTCTTGTTGTCCCCAGGGTAGTCTGGTGTTCACGTCTATTCATTCTTTACCCCATTTCATCTACGAAGGAATTATTTGAGAATAGTTTTTTCCCCTTTAATAACGCAAATGGGGTTTGCAAGTGCTTTGGTGTGGAGTCAGAAAACAATGCTCTTGAAAATTTCCACCTTCCAATTAAGGTTAACTTTTTCTAATTGTATTCCTTTCTTCAATGTTTTGTTGAAGCGTTCTACGACACCATTGGTTTCTAAGTGGCATATACTGAGTGCAGATGGTTGATGCCATTCTCTTCTAAGAACATTTCCATTTCTTTAGGGCAACATTGTACTCCCTTATCTGATTGGATAGTCAATGGCAGCCCTTCTCTAGCAAATGCGTCTATTAAAAAGGGTGACACTCTTTGAACTAATGTTTGAATTCATTTTGATCTCTGGCTGCCTGGAGTATAGATCTAACAGAACTTTAGTGATTTAGTGATGAAGGGTTTCCCCACCTATGGGACCAATTAGGCTAATTCGTCCCGTGGGTTGTTTGGAAGTTTGCATATGTGCATGGGAAGTTTCTTTGTGATTAAGATCTTGTCACTCTCATTGCACGATACACAGTCCCTTACAGATCTTTCAATTTGGATGTCCATATCAGGCCACCAAAGTCCATTCGGAGTCTCTCTTTGGTATTTGAAACACCAAAGTGGCCTTCATGTGCTTTATTTATGAGTTTCTCTTGCATACTCCCAGGGGGAATTACTTCGGTGCCCCTAAACAGACATTCATCCAGTTTTGCAAATTCATCTTTGACATACCAATATACTTTGAATTTCTCACTGACAGTGTTCTTGTTTGGCTAACTACTGTTGGCATACTGTTTTGATTGCCTCCATGGTTATCCGCTCTGAGGCTAGTTTTCCATTTATTCTCAGTTACCACATCATCAGAAATGACCCACACCTTCGATAAAGCTACCTTTTCCTCGTAATTCTGTGTTTCATCTCTATACTACTGTTCATGTTCGGAGGTAGCAGGGAAAGGCAATACACTGCCTTATTCTTCACTCCGGGGCTGCATTACACTGCAAAGGTGTATTCCTGTAGGTTGACAATCCTTTTCCTGATGTAACTAGATACTGAATCTAAGCCTTATCTCTCTAAAAGCTTTCTTTCAGTGTTTTGTTGTCAATCCTGATCCTGTATGGCCGAGAATACTGTTAGGGCTTCCTTTTATATTACGTAGTACTTGGCCTCTGCCCCCCCCCCGTAATGACCTCGATACAAAGGTGACCGTTAACTCATTCTTTCCTTCTGCTTGGGAGAGTACAGTTTCCAAACCTTTCGTGCTGGCATCTGTGGTTATAATCACTGCTCTTCCTGCTACAAAGGATCTGAGTTGTGGTGCATTTGTCAGACACATCTTGAAACTCCCTTTTGCATGTGTAGTCCCAGATTACCTCAGCTTTAGATTTGATTAGTGACCTCATGTGGAATGTTCTTTTTGAGAAATTTCATATGAGCTTGTTGTAAAACTCAGTTTTCCAAGGCACGATCGGAGTTAATCGAGGCAATCTTCAATCCCAAAGAAACACCCTCCTGCAGAAAGAACATCACATCAAAGAAGTCAGAAGAAGTAGGGTCCAAACCCTTACCCTGTCACCACTTACTGATGGAACGCCAGTGACGCAAGTTAGTCTTATTTGTAGAGGAGCAACTAGCAGCTTTTTTAGGAGGGCCAAACTAGCTGGAACCCCCTTATGCAGCAGACCTAGCTGTTCAACCTCCAGGCTGCTACCGCATCCTGGACAGAACATCCTGCTGCAACACAGGGAACACCAAGGGGGAGGGAGTCAGTGGCCACAACCACTCCTCCTCCCTCCTCAACTCCACAAGAAAAGGAAACCAGGACGCCCAGGGCCAAGCTGGGACAATAAGAATGACTGATACCCCCAACCTCCAGACCCTGAGAAGGAACTTGAGAATCAGCGGAAAGGGAGCAAAGGTGTAAAGAAGCCCCTGGGGCCAACGGCAGGAGAGTGCATCCACAGCCCAAGCCCGCCCCTCCCTGGTCCGTTAACAAAACAGTGGCACCTTGGCATTGAGAAGACTTACAAAAAGGTCTATCTGTGGGATACCCCACTGCTCCGTAAGCTCCACAAACAGCTCTTGGCGGAGGCAAAAATCCACTGATGACTGAATAACCCTGCTGAGAGCATCCACCAGAGTATTGGAGACCCCCTGAATATGGATCGCAGACACCGCCAACAGATGAGACTCCGCCCAATGAAACAAACTATCCGCCGCCAGAGAAGGAGACCTTGTCCCACCATGTCTGTTCTCATAAGCCATAGCCATAACATCTGTCCTGACCAGAACGACTGCCCCCTTCAGAAACCGAGAGAAGATCCACAGAGCCAACTGTTCCCCCATCGATGCCCCCAGTCCGACAGACTGCCATCTGTTGTTAAAACCAAGGGGACGGGAGGGGAGAGAGGGACACCCCTCAGGAAATACTCCCCCTGACCAACGATCCTTCACATCCCAACTCCAGGCGTCCAGGAAAAACAAAAGCCTTCCACCCACAGGTATTAACCCCCCCCCCCCCCCCCCCTGCAATAGTTGTACGAATTTTGCTGATCCTCCTCTGATGCCCTGAAAAAGGTCTGGAGGGCTTCCCGGAGGAAAGAAAGGAAGAAGGTTTATCCCAAAAGCGATGAGAAGAAGCATTCCCTTTGCACGGCAGAGCATGCTTACTATCCTTGAATGCCTTGGTAATCATGTTGTCCAATTGATCCCCAAACAGCAATTTACCCTTAAACCGGATCTTCAGGAGAGAAGACTTCTCTGAAAAGTCTGCCTTCCAATCTCCCATCAACAAATCCCTCTGAGCCAACACCATGGAACCAGTCGCCATGGCAGAAGACTTCAAGATATCCGAAGACAGGTCTGCCAGCAACTTGGCCTGTGGCTCCATGTGAACCACCAACTTAGAACAATCTGCCTTCTCCTGAATCGCTGTGGCCAACTTCTCAAAGTAGGAAACAAGAGACTGAGCCGCATATTTCAAATAAATACCGTCCTTTAAAGTCAGATTTTCTACAGAGAAAGCCTTTTTAAGCGCACCCTCAATCTTCTTGTCGGTAGCATCTGAAAGAGAACAATCCTCAGGATTAATTGCAGTATGACCAGTCAGAGTTGCCAGAATGGCTCCCACCTTAACTGTATGTGGAAGAAAGTCCTCACCCTCCTCCAGCCAATATAGCTTCTGCAGAAACCTGGTAACAGAGGTGCGTTCCAGGTCTCGCCTTTCACCAGTGATCAAGTCCTTGATTCGGCCTGAAATGGCATAGCAAAAACAGGAGGCTTAACATATTGTGGGAACACACCTTCCGCTGCCTCAGAGGATGGGAAAGGTGCAAAACCCAAATTGTCCCGAATGAGCTGCAGGATGTCTGGGATATCCTTTATATTCACAAATTTTGTTTAGAGATGGAAGCGCGGTCAGTCTCCAAGGCAAGATGTCCCCAGAGGGGGAATCCACCGAACCCACAGCAGGAAGTGAGCCCCTGCACCTGGGCTTAGCTCTGTCACCCGAAGCACTGACCACAGCAGCCTCAATCATAGGCTGGATCTTAGAGGCAGATAGCAAATTATAATGATCCCAATGGCCCTTGGACCTGCTCCGGCTAGCAGGAATAGGCTCATCCTCCTCAGACGATGATAAAACATGCTTGCACTTGGATGCTTGCTTCCCCACCATTATACCAATAATGAGCACAGAACAGGGAGCTCCCTTCAAATAGTCAGCAAACCCCACAGGAACACAGAGGCAAAACAAACAGTCACAGTACCAATAAGGATGCAGTTTAAACAACTAACCAATCCCCTATGTACACAAGTGCAGTCAAATTAACCAAAACAACCTCACGCAAGGCCCTTACTGTAAGATAAGAGAAACTGTCAGCAGAGGAGCCGCGCAATCCCCCAATTGCTGCAGCCTATCTGGCAGGCCGCTGACCCAAAAGTCAAGCCACAGCCACCGCGACGCGGTAACCCTGTTCTCCGACTCAGTACGCAAGTAAAAAAAATGTATTGTGTCAATAAAAAAAATTGTTACAAAGAGTTTCCTATAAAATATATCCACAAAACTTGCTGACTACAGTAACCATTATTGACTGCTACAAATTTGATGTACTGCATCCGTAAAACAAATCCTGGAAATGCAGATCATAGATAGTAAAAACACTAAAACCCATAGATCAATTGTGGAAAAAAAAGAAAAATGAATGGATACATACATTTTTTTTTAAAACAAGGTCCCTGTGTGGAAACTTCACGAGTCAGGCAAAATCATATAACATTTCCAGATAAAAAAGCGTTCAAGACAAATCTATTTTGGAACAAACGTTTCTGTAGAAATGCAGAGTACACAGGTCATGTCATTATGTGCCAATCACAGTCTGGGAATGCCCAGAGAGCAGTCTTGAAGTTCTAAAGTGCCATGTGCATTACTTAAAATTTCTTTAACTAAGTTTGCAAATTTGGCAATCCTAGCCAGTTCCATCGGGATTTCCAGGCTGAACAAAAGTTTCATAGCATCATTACAATTACGCGTCCCATATTTTAAAAACAATGACTTCAGTAAAGTGCGACGTGCATGTATCAAGCAATGGCCTATGCAGACCAAATGAACCATAGATTCCCCATACTGGTGACATAATCTGCAGGTCGTGATTGCCTCTAGGGATTTCCAGCACATGTTAATATCTTTTATCGGCAATGCCATAAGCCTCACTGTTAATATTTGCTTTAAAATGATCTTGATTAACGCAGCATTGAGATATGGCTGCCTTAGCCGATCTTCATAGGAACAATTCAATTCCTTCATGTCTTCTTCCCTAGATAATGATCTGACTTGTTTTTTTAATATACATTTTAGTGTGCTTGGCTGATAAGTAAAATCCTGCAGTTTGGTCATGTTAAGATGTAATTCAGTGCAAGCGGTTTGCAAGCCTTTACTTTATGAATTGTTGGCTTTCATAAAGATTATTTTCAGGGTTGACTTCATTGTATTCGGAGGGGCTGCACAAACCCCTCGATAGAACCGCACAAACGTTGCCCGGTGCTCATAGCTTTTTTTTATTCAACCCAAATTCCAGTCGCACGAGGGCATTTTGTGTATTCGCAGGAATCTGGAAAATTCGCTTACAAGCTCGGCAGTTGATATGTTCCAAGATATTAACAAAGCGGCAGGAAATGCTAGCTGGCCATATGTAATTGAGGGAAGCAGCTTGGCCCTCATAACCTTTCTGATTGCTTTTGTTGTCGGGCTATTTAATTTCGAATTCAGCTTACACAAGGCAAACGTCACTGCCTTAGCCTTTTGTAGTAATTGAGTCCATAGGAGACCCCACCAGGAGCTTCCATCTAGGTGCTCAGCCCATCCAACTGTCACTACCTAGGCAGAACACCAACATTCTGACAGCTGCTCCAATGAACATTCCATTGGTGGTAGAAAGGCATCACATTGAGAATAGCAGGATACTACACCTTTGTTTCCATGGAAGCGAGGTGAGCTGTTGACTTTCCATTGCTCATCAGCCACGCCCCCAGGTAGGGCTATTTGGTCACTGTTGCTATCTTCAAGTTGCCCAACCTCCAATGTTGACTGAGTTTGTTGGCGTACTTTCCGAATATGACTACCTTTGTCTTTCCTGCGTTTGCTCTTAGGTCGTTCTTGTTATTGTAAAGGTTTAGTGCATCCAATAATCTTTGTATGCCTACTTCTGTATGATCTAATAGCACCATATCACCTGCATACTGCATTAAAATAGTCTATTTGAGCCAATTTTCGGGGGTAAAAGATTTGCATTAAGAATGGTTTAAAAAGGTCTGCCGTATATATAATTTGAAAAGCAAAGGTGCCAATCCGCAGCCTTGTTTTAAGCCACGGTGTGTTGGAATCTTTTTGGTAGCTGAATTTGTCGAAGTTTTCACCCTTACCCAGGTTCCAATGTAAAGGCTAATTATTGCCTTCAAAAGAGTCTCTGGTATCCCCCAACATTGTAATTTCCGCCACAGCAGACTCCGATTAACTCCATCAAAGGCAGAGGAATAGTTCACGAAACATGCAAAGAGTGGTGGCGACTTTTTCTGCGTGGTCTGTTCTGTTTTCAGATTCACAACAGATGCGCCGGCAAGGAGCGCTCCATCACTCCCTGGCACAGCGCCTCATGGCTACCACGCCGATCGAGCCGGCACCGCCGTGCACACCAGAACATGTCGCCGAAAACCAGGAAAATGAAATAACAAACTACTGTAGCACCGCACGAGACCTGCGAGTAGTACGCATGCATGAGAGAAAGATTCAGAAAAAAACAGGAGGAAGGAGGGGGAGGGGGATTATTGATTGGTGATTGAAATCATGTGGCATGGGTTTCTGGTGAGGCAGGAATGCCTCATGTTTGTAATGAAGGAAAGTGAGGGAGGGGACGATGAGGTAATACGTTCTCACGCTAATTTTTATTAATATTTGAAAATTGTGGTATGTGCTTTTATTGCCCTTTGGTGTTTATCTGTCTTCAAGTTGGACATACTCTTTTATGTGTTTTTCGTTCGTTTCAGCTAAAGTACCAGATAAACCGATCCAAGTGGTGTATGTTCCATCTCACCTGTTCCACATGCTCTTTGAGCTTTTTAAGGTAGGGGAAGAAAAGTATGCTTTATGAAGTCCGCTTTGCATAATCTGATTTTCAGTAGAATTCTTTCTATGCTTGAGGTTTTTATTGGACCACAACCAATATTTTGACTTATTTCAGTGACAAAATGAATATGTTTCACAACCTCATTATCCGCAGTCTTGACTTTTTCTGCTCCTTGCATAGTTAAGTATTATGGTACACAAGACCCTGTAACAAGCATTGACAAAGGCAACAACTGGCTTGTAGAGTTGCGTTTTCCTTTTTGTAATGAACGTTTGGTTAGGCACCTGGATGTTTGTATACAAGACTGAATATAGGGAGGGTGGTGAGTACGTGCAACAACGTGTGTGATTTTCTTGCTGATGGATGTAAGTGTGGACAGATAGAAGAATTAATGCTTGGTTGTGCAATGATGGTTGAATGCTTGGAAAGAGTAAAATAATATGTGTTTGGGAAAGGATGAATGAGGGCGGATGGTGTATGTGTTGGTGTAAGTAACGTGTAGAGGGATGGATGTGCGCGGAAGGAAGAATAATTAGACGAGTACATGGGTGGTGGGTGTGAGAAGTTGGCCTGATGTATGATGTCTCCAATTCTGGGGGCACCTTGTATCAGTCCAAACAATCCCTTATGGTGGTGGTTGTAAGTCAACCTTAAAAGACAAGCTATCCTAATGGTAGCATGGACTAAGCAGCCTAAAGGCTTAACTCAAGAGGGCATGTGAAGCCAGCTGTTTTACCATATGCAATCCTGTAATATCAAATGAAAGGACACCACACAAGTTATATATTATAAAAATATATGTATTTATTACTAGAATAATCCCCTGTACTCTTAATGAGTATAGAAGCACAAGCGTTTAAACAAAAGCACACCCTGCTGCCCACGTCTGGAACAACTCCGTCTGTCGGGATACCCCAGCTATTTGTAGGGGGGGGGTGTGATCTGTCCCGGCCTAAATCCAGGACCATGTTCCAGTCACCTCCTAAGACCCAGGGAATGCCCACCCAGTCCACAAGCGCCAGACCAACTGTCGTTAAAAATTTGTCCTGATCAAAGTTTGGGGCATAAATACAGCCAAGCACTATCAGTGTACCATCTAAGGTGCCCTTCACCAGTACGAAGCGGCCCTGCTCATCCACCTTTCGCTCCAGCTCTTCAAACGGTGTACCGTGTCTGACCCAAATTGTCGCCCCTCTGGGAAAGGCAGAGTATGTCGTAGAGTAAATAGTGCCTCTCCATTTTTTCCGCAGTTTTAGAGCTTCCGAAGCAGTAAGGTGGGATTCCTGAAGGAAAACGATCTGCGTGTGTTGCCTAAGTAGGAAGGAATGTATTCTGTGTCGCCTCTGTATTGCCCCAAGTCCCCACACATTCCAAGTAATCAATCTATAGGATCCTACAGTGTCAGCCATACTCATTCATGTTCCAACTCAGGAGCGTCCGGAGGCCTCTAACATGATCCCTATTTACTAACCACCAGGAGACTACCCACCCCGATACCCACTTGAAGAACTGAACAGAAACGGCGCAGCATAATAACAGTGCTGGGCCCAACATTAAAACAAAAATCAAAAGTTCTCGAACTTTGGTGCATTTGCCTTTGGGGGTTGTGGCCTAGCACCATTCCAGTCTTCACGTCTTCCCTACTGGGCTCTGCTGGCTCAACGGCACAATGTCCTTAGGGGCAAAGTTACGTAAGAAAAAAAAAACTTGGCTCTCCTTCGCCGTATATGGACTCCGCAGGCATGACTCTACCCCGACCCCCATGCAGCTATGCTCTCTCAAAAGGAGGAAGCCAATAGGGGACGGGGGGGAGTATATAGGGGGGGACCCCCGCCAATCACACAGGAGAAAATGCTAATTGAGTCAAATAAAGTAATCCAGGCTATCCATCATTACATAGCAATAAATATACAATTCAAGGTACACCCACCCCCTTAGCATGTCAAAGACATTGTGTTAGAAAGGAAGGTCAAGGAAGTAAAGGATACAGTACAGTTGGCTTGCAGTTCGTCCGCTCCCAACGTGGCCCTTCTCTCACTCTCACTCAATTGTCCATCAGGTCATCCGCCGCTCGGGGCGTAACCGTGGGGAATAGGATTACACTATGGTCCGAATCCAAATGGACAGTGCTGTCCTCCGAGTCCGTCGCAATCTTTGCGGAGTCTTCCTGAAAAGTGCCCACCATCGCCAGAGCGTCTAGTTGGTCTTCTTTCTGTTGGTCCCGCGAAGGGCCGTGTCGTCTCGCCTCCCGTCTCGGTTTCGGGGACCCCGTCTCGTCCCGGGTCTGGCTATCCCTCGATTCGTTGTTGGTCGACTCCTGTGTGACTTCCTGGCTCCCCTCAATGCCCATTACCTCCAGCCATTCCTCGACGTCCGAAGGGCTCTCGAAGAAGTGTGTCTTTCTACCATGTATAATTTTCAGACGAGCAGGGAAGAGAAGTGCGTATCTAAGCTTGGCCTTTTGTAACTTCCTTTTCACATCCATGTACGAGGAATGTCGCTTCTGGACTGTGTTGGTGTAGTCCGGATAGAGGGAAATCCTCTGATTGTCGTATTGGATGAGGGATTTCTCCCGCGCTTTCTGCAACAGGACATCTCTATCTCGATAATTGAGTATCCGCACGATGAGGGGGCGCGGGGGGCGACCCGGTCTGGGCCGACCTGTCGGGATCCTGTGTGCCCTTTCTACGCAAAAATGTGGCGAGAGGCCTTCCTCTGCGACATGGTCTCGGAGCCATTGTTCCATAAAATCTGCGGCCTGGGCACCCTCACATCGTTCCGGAAGGCCTATAACGCGGATATTATTGCGGCGGTTACGGCCTTCCGCGTCCTCCACCCAATCCATGACTTGTTGCTGGAGCTGTTGGATAGAGGTAGTATGGTCTGCTACCGCTGGCGTAAGGTCCGCCAGAGCTAGGCCCTGGTCCTTGACTCTATCTGCCAATTTGTTGTGGTCCGCTTTTAACACGGATAAATTCGTGGTCAGGGTGCCCATCTGCTGTTCTAGCAGCATCCTAGAGTCCCGTATTTCTTGCAGGATTATGTCCAGTTTGTCCATATGTTGCTCATCTCCCTGGTTTTGTACGGAGGACGCCGAAAAAACCCCCTCCTCTCCAGCAGACTGCTTTGCGCGGACCATTGACGGGTGGTTCAGTCCAGGTTTTGCCGGTTGCCGAGGTTGCCGAGGAGCAGACCGTCTGTGAGTGAGAACGCTGCAAAACGCCAAACAGCTGCCCGAGCCGCGGAAGCCGCTGAAGCGTCAGACAGTGAGTCAAGCCCCCTACCTGGCCCCCCCTTCATCAGAGGTGAGGTCGCCGGACTTTGGAGTCGCGGGGGGGGGGGGGCTGACCGGAGACCGGAGCCGCGAAAGACGCGTAAGACTGCTGCATATCAGCCGCATATCAGAGACGGTGAACCGAGCCCCCTACTTGGCCCTCCTTCACCAGAGGTGAGGCAACCGGACTTTGTGTCGTGTGTGGCTGCCCAGAGCCGCGAAAGACTGCTGCGAAAGACTGCCGCATATTAGAAAGTTTGTGTGTGCCAATGGAGTCACCGTGGGGGTGCTGCCCAGCGTAGGAGTCACAAAAGCTTGCTCATTAAAATTACTCAAGGCAGCAGACCCACAGGGTGCTGACAGTGTGGTGGGCAACACAGCGGGAGCAGTGAAAGTTTGGAGCCGCCTATTAGAAAAGTGTCACTTTACGCTGCAGGAAACGCACATCAGAGAGTTGTCTGTGCCGTGGCAGTTTTGTGGCAGTGCTGTCTGGCACGGTGGAGTCTGCAAAAGTCGGTTTAACACGGTTTAACACGGCAGGAGCCGCATATTAGAAAAGTTGTTTTACGTGGCAGGAGCCGCGGGCCATCACACAGTGAGGCAGAATTCGCAAGGCCCTTGAACGAGTCATTTTTTGGAGCGCCGTGGCCGTGTGGCATTCTTCTATAAGACAGTAGCCGCAAAACCTTCTAGAGAACGCAGGGCAGGAAGGCTGCGGCGCTGCCGGTGAGCTGACTGCTCGAGCTCCCTGGGAGGCCTGCGGAGTGCTGCGGTGTGTGCGGGGGGAGAAGGAGAAGGAAAAGCCGTCGGCTCGCAGAGGGACGTAGCGCTTGAGGGCTGTTCAGCAAGATGGGAGCCGGTTAAGCACAGAGAATACTAACAGCAGCCAAACATTAAGGTAAATAGCTTGATTTGCACCACAGCACCACAGCACCACCAGTAGTGCACCAATCAGAAACCAAGATTTAAAGGATTTAAAGGTCAACATCCGTCTACCTGTTTGGACCACAATTTAATTGAAGGTTTCTAACCACAAAACTTGGCTGCGGGGTGGCATATTCGACGGATTTTCAACGATCTCGATCTCAGGTGGCCATATGAGGTCAGGAAGAACGAGAGAGGCTATGCCGCCCAAACCGAAAGGAAAAAATGTAAAGAAACAAAACCCCAGCTCTCAGGCCAATGCCGAACAAAAACTTATTGCAATTGAGCAGGACCAAAAAGAGAGCACAGTGAGGACGCTTTCAGGTAACGCGGTACCTACTTACCAACCCAAGATATTCACAAAGTTTAATTTTTTAAAAGATGCAGGGGCAGTCCTTTTCTCGAGTAATGCCTCTCTCAAAGGCCTGCATTCGCCACTGCTACCTTTACCTTTACCTTTGCAAATGGAAGGGACTGAGTTAATTCTGCCTTCCCCAGACAAAAATGGATCATCACCGCAACAAGGACAGAAATTGACGTCTAAACACCAAGTGCAAATACATTCGGCTGGGGAGAAGGAGGCAGGTAATCCAATCGCCAGCGGGCTCTGCAGGAATGCCTGGGAAAACAGGACCGCCCTTAATAAAACTCAGACAACAGGATAGCACTCAGAAGAGTCCGACTGCAGAACATGACCCTCAAAAAATAGAGGTCAATGCTAGAGTTGAAGAGCAGGTCATCAATGGAAACAATTGCAACAATGAAACCAACTCAGTCTTAGAATCTGGAGATGGGGTACAAAATACCGAAACTAACACCAGCATTTTAACCACCATGGCAATAAAAAGCTACAGTACTCCTATTAAAGCCATAGATCGAATAAACTCCCAGATGCCACAACTTTTGGCCCATGGTACTGCGATCAGCCAGCATGGAGATCCAGGTGCTGGGGTCCCGGATCTAAGCCAGAAAGAGGAGGGAAGGGCGACCATGTCCTATCTAAACACACAAGAATGGGAGGACATGCTCGCCACTTATACACCAGATCAAGCACAAATAGCTCACCTCCGTCGAGACCCTCGGCAAGAGTGTCCAAGAGATTCTTCTTCGGTAGGACAAAATAACAAAAGCGAAAAAGAGAGTGAGCAAAGAAAGGAACAAAACACTGGTACTACGATCTCACTTCTAAATACAATACAGCTAGCAGTTGAAGCACTGCAATATCAGTCTGAAAAAATGGAGATCAAATTGTCTTTATTGAACACACTGGCAGTTTTTACTGCAGGCATTGATGAAGAATTGGGCAATCTAAACGGCCTGATAACAAGAGCGCAAGCAAATACATATCTCAGTTATAAATGCGAGCAGGTTGTTGATATACTATCGACCTTGCCCATAATGCTAAGTGGGTTGGTAACTGATATTAAAAGTGCAACAACAGGTAATTCAACTAAAGACCAGGGCATGTCAAACAGCCCGGAGGAAACAAATAAAAACTAAACATTTGCCAACATACATATACACAACTCAGAGGCAGACACCGAGAAGGCAAGCGGACATGAGGATGGAGTGCTCCAAAAACTCAATGCTAAACAACGCCGCCAACAGAAAAGGAAAGGGCGTAACCAAAAACCCCAAACAAACGCAATGAAATACTTCCCTATTTTTGATGGTCTGCAGAACAGACAGGATAACAACCTCGAAGACACAAACTTAAACCCAACAAATCAGGCTCAACCGCTACCAGTCAATCCCAATCAGATTACGGCACAGGTAATAGTTACAAAACAGTCATATGGAATCAAGGTACATCGCGACACAGGAGTAGGATCCAGCCAAACGACTCTACAATGGGAGAACACAGACCAAATAGAAATAAAAAAGCAAGAGTCTACCATCACTGTGCCATCTAGACTATCTGCAAGAGGTGCCAACGGTCAGCCAATAAGCAGATCAGATCTGAGGTGTGAACCTATAACACCACAAAAGGCTTGTGGAGCAGGTTGTGACTCAAGGGCCTCAAGTTTGACAGCAAGGAAACAAATATCCATCAACATGAGCCCTATTATCGAGCCCAGGAGAAAAGAGTACGGAATGACAGATTTGCTAGACAAGGCCTCACCGGCCAGGGAGACTAAGAAGCTCTGCACACCAACTAAGCTGAGCCCCAGATACAAACCACTGGAAAAAAAGGCCCAGACTGGGGGCCAAGAATCAAAACAAATAATCAATACACTCACAACACTAAAACCGACTAAAATGAACCACATGGTAGAAGGAACAAGAAACCAGCTGGAGATCCAACCAGCAAAAGCAAATATCTTTACATCCTCACTAGAATTATCTGATACTACAAATGTACTGTCAACACAAGTATCAGGAACCAGACAACAAGAAATAGAGGCCTTGGGGCTAGATGTAGGTAAATTAGATTTACAGATTCATAAATACCGAATTTTACCGATTCGGTATTCATGAATCAATAAATCTAATGTAGGTAATTATTTGGTAAAAAATACCGAATCTGTAGGATTCGGTATTTACCGATTCGGTAATTAGCGAATCGGTATTTGTCATTGATTCCTATGGGCCTTGAACCCAATAGGATTCCATCGAAAATACCGAGTAGGTAATTACCGAATCGGTAAAATTACCGAATTGCCAAGGGGGACGCGGTGTCACTTTGACACCCTGTTGCACCCCTGTTTCTGGCTTGTGTGCCATGTGACACACATACATGCCCTTAGGGCATGTATGTGTGCCACATGGTACAGGTATACATGCACAGATGTGCATGTACACAGGTATTCGTTATTTACCACCAAATAGTATTTGGTGGTAAATAACGAATCGGTAAGGGCCTGTGGCACTGTTTAAAGTGCCACCTACATCTGTATTTACCGATTCGGTAAATTTACAGATTCAGAATTTTACAGAATCGGTAAATTTACCGAATCGGTAAATATACCGATTCTGTAAATATAAGGCCCCCTACATGTCAAACACCAAATACCGGTCGGTAACGGCCGAAATCGGCCGTTACCGACCGGTATTTGGTGTCCTACATCTGGCCCTTGGTCTTTCATCCGCTATTTACCTCAAAGGGTCACCAGGACTCATTAAATCGAGGAAATATTCTAAGACTAATGAAGTCCATTCCAAACTTGGCTAGTATAATTTCAAAGGATCTACTGTCTGTAGAATTTATATCCCCTACCATTTCTACTAATCGAGAGGCTACAAAGACAATATGGTCCAGAACTAGAACTGCAGATATAATTCTAGCTGAACTAGGGGTATTCCAAAACTGGGGTATTGACATTACCACCCTACAAAAACCACCCTATCCATTCCGGCTTCCGAGTACTACAAGCCCGGCATCAACAAAACACAAAGCATATGCAGAGAGTGTGCTTAGAGGAGCACAGGGAAGAACGGGTCAAGTGAATACAAGCAGCCAGAGGGATCTATCAGATGCATGGCTTCCTACTCAAATCAAGGCACAAGCAGGGATACAATATCCCGCACAATAAACATGCATCTACAGGACGATTGACGCAACATACGAGATAGCGCTAATAGTAGGCCTATGGAATTGCCCCTTAGCTTATGCTCATGGAATATCAACGGACTAGCAACAAAAATAGAGGACCCTGACTTTTTGAATTATGTTACTACCTTTGACATAATTCTGCTGCAAGAAACATGGCTCACAGAGCCACAGCACATTAAGGGCTATACATGTTTCGCCATCCCAGCAGTAAAGATCGGAAGATATGGCCACTGCTCGGGCGGGCTGAATACCTACATCTCTGCAACAAGCATACCCTCAGCAACCCCCATGGACTCGATGCCAAGCACAACATTAGCAATCAGAATTAGGATCAAGCTGGACAAAGAGGAAAAGAAGGTCTGCATAATTAATTCATATGTCCATCCTAAACGAAAAGCAAAGGACTCTACTAAAATCATCAACTTTTGTCTGAGTATGCAGCAGAGATAGAAAACCCAATATTCCTTCTGTCAGGGGACCTAAATCAACATCTCCTTGCCTCGGCAGAGGGTGAGGAGGTAGCAGCTCTAACTAGAATTTATAATATTCCTAAACAATCGAATCCATTGCATGTAAAGAAGAAAGACCACCGTAGCCGCTTCCTTGATGATCTAGAACATCACAATCTCCGAGCATTGAATGGAAGATTTCCGGATTGATGCCCTCCAGTCGAATCCTTCTATTCCATCTCTGCATGCTCTATTCTGGATTATACTTTTGTTAGTCTCGAGCTGTTCCCTTATATTCTTGGGTTCAGAATGGGGGATAAGGGTGATAGTGACCACCGCCCCCAGGAAATTCAGATAACAGCTACTGTACCTACTTCAATAAGGCCAGACATATCCCTGGGGCCCATTTACACCCAAGATCACAAAAGGATCAAATGCTCAATGTACAACTCCAATTTGTTGTCGGGAGCCGCAATAAATCTCTTCAACTTGCAAACTCTGAGCTCAGTTGACTCAATAGCTCACTGGGAGGACTTCACAGCCACACTGCCACAAAAGCTTGTAGGCACTACCCCCACTAAAGTTAACTTTCAGGTAAAAGGGGAAAAAACAAAATACAAAAAAAGCATAGAGTACAGCTCAAGACATTGAAAAGATCAATAAACTCAAGCATGCGCAGGCTGAGAAGTTCGCCAGGAAATGTCAATGCACGTGCTTCCCTGTATCAACAGAGGGCAACCCTAAAAAGATTAAAATGGAACATCAAGAGAGACTATGAGAACGAAATCTGGGCAAAACTCTTATATGATATCAACAGCAATGATAGCGCCCGTTTTTGGAAAACTACGAATGGGATATTGCGCACAAAATCTGAGGATATTGGGTCACATATCTTAGAAGCAGCCTGGATAAAATATCTTACAAGCCATTTTAACAACTGTACGGAAAACGCAGGACAACGAACGGCCAATCGAGGGCCCTCAAAGGGAACAGCTGTAGCTAGTATATCTGTAGCTAGTATACCTGAGCTAAGGGTACAGAAATGTCCAGTCATAGGAAGCAAACCACTGGGCATAACAAACCATCCGCAGTCACTCCAAATACAAAAACAGATTGCTAAAGGGAGGAAAGAAGGTGCCCCGGGACCAAATGGCATACCACCAGCCCTGTTTAAAGCGAAGTGCAAAGAATGGGCAGATATTCTACAATCTCTGTTTTTGGAAATCAGACTGCAAAATAGAATACCAGAATCCTGGAAGGGTTCAACATTAGTCCCAATACACAAAAAAGGTAACAAGACCAAGCCCAACAACTACGGCCTAGGTGCGCTAATTGACAACGAAGCAAAGTACTTTGCAGGGATTATTTTAGAGGAGCTCACACTCTGGGCAGAGACGATCCATATGATACCACTGAATCAGACCGGTTTCCGCAAAGCGACCAGCACAGCTACAAATATTCTCGCAATTTCACTAATAATTGATGCAGCAAAAACTTCCAACTTACCATTATACCTATGTTATATTGATTTTAGTGCTGCTTTTGATAACATCGAGAGAGGCAGACTATGGGAGAAATTGGCACAATGGGGTATTCCCCAGTCTATTTTAAACATGCTGATGCTCCTACATACGGACACCTAGGTACAGGTGAAACTAGGTGGAGGGACTCATCTCTCCTCGAAAGTACCAACCACAAAAGGATTGAAGCAAGGTTGTGTGCTTGCCCCAACCCTGTTTAATTTATTTATGGCTGACCTTCCTAATCAGCTGGATGCCTGTAACTCCCATGCTCCCAGGTTGGGAGGGAAAACTCTAACCAATCTCATGTACGCAGATTACGTAGTTTTGCTAAGTCATACTTATGTTGGCCTGCAACATCTACTAATTGAAATACAAATCTACGCAAAAGAAAATAACTTAAAAATAAACTTGTCCAAAACAAAGACAATGTCAATCAACAGCAAAAAGAGCATATAGAAACATTGGTTCCTTGGTGGCATCAAAATCGACCACGCCAGGGAGTATAAGTATCTAGGGGTTGTATTTGACAAGGAAGGCTCCTTCTGGCACCAAAAAGAGGAAATAAAAAGGAAAGGTCTGTTAACTGCCTTAACGATGAAAAATCTTGCAAACAAACTGATGGGACCGACATTGATTCCCCTATTGAAGGTAGTTCAGGCTAAACTTCTCCCCTCGATAACTTATGGCAGCGAGGCTATGCGGGGAAGAGATGCTAAAGAGCTGGATAGGTTGGTCAAAGCCTATCGAACTATGTTTTGTCTTCCGTCTTACACGTCAGCAGCACAAATAAGGCTGGAGTTTGGCTTTCAACAACAAGTCTTGGCTAGATATGGTGCTTATATCATATGTTGACATAAGATAAGTAAGGCCAATCCAGACACGCTTAACTATCTGTTGTGGCAAGACATACAACACAGGGAGTTTTCCCAAGCGAGAAACTACCTCAAACTAGCCTTAGATTCCACCAAATTGTCTGGACTATGGGAGGCGCAACTCAGCCAACTTAATTAAAAAAAATTGGTCTGGAAAAACATTAAACTATCCTCCCTATTGGAGGACAAGGCAAACTTCTCGAAAAGATCACACGCCTGGATGACCCTCAGCTCTTATAAATCGCCCACCCCACAACCATATTTCAATCAGGCCTACCCATGGGTGATAAAAATGAATTTCCTAAGGTATAGACTGGGGATCCTTCCATGTACTCAACATCTACCACCATGGTTGAGGACCAAAGGCCAAGACGCCTGCAGGCTGTGTAACAACAAGAATGGTGATATTCGGAACTTAATTTGCCTATGTGAAGAACTGCACCAAGCACGGACACAACTTCTAAAAGATTCATTTAAACAGAAAGGTATCCGCACCAAAAGGCAAGCAGTGCTGGCCTGCTTAAACCCGGTGAACATTCAATTAAACTGCAGACTGGTAAAATTTCTGAGGATGGCCGAACAAAAAAATGCAGCTAAAGTTTGCTCTCAAAGCCCAACCGTGTAAAACAGCTATTGGAAGTGGATAAGGAGCAGCGGCTGGGAACTTAATTGTAACAAGCAGAGACAATCTCACTAGGATATCTGAGCATGCATGGCTGCTGCCCAGATTTCCGAATCAAACAAAGGTCACAGTATCCTGAGATCCATCGACTGTTCCAAATCCAGTAATCCAATTGTGTTTTATTACAATGTATTTTCTATTTTTTTTAAAATATTTTTTTATTGGTTATAAACACAAAAACAATGGTTGCAGTCAAATAGAACATATATGGCAGACATTCGTTAGAGCAAAGCAAATGAGGAGTAAAGGGCAAATAAAGTGACACATGAATAAAAACAAATCAAGATCATGGCAGTACTTCATCCCCGTCTCCCCCTCCCAGAACCTCCCCCCACCCCCCTCTAATCGGAGTCCGTGTCACTATCCAGCTGCGGGGGGTCACAAATGAATCCTCTATACTTGTTCCAAGCCCCCAGATCCTGGTCCATTTCCGTGGGCATTTTCGATTCAGGTACACCGCTCTTTCTTCCACCATTGCATAGTCGAGATCAGCACACCAGTCCCTGAGCGCTGATATCTGGGGGGATCCCCATGCCCTAGCCACGTTTCGCTTGGCATACATAATACCAAGCGTGGCCCAATCTTGCATGGGGTGACTCAAGTAGTTGGGCTCCCAAATATTAAGCAGGCAACAACGCGGCTCTGGAACCAGTGTGACCTTTGCTACTTGTGATATAGTCCGCATAACTCTGGCCCAGTATCCAGCGACAAATGTGCAGTCCCAAATGGTATGGAAGAAGGTCCCCTCTTCCCCGCATCCCCACAAGCAATACTGATGTGCAATCCTCTCTATCTTGTGAAGAGTGACCCTACTATAATACACTTGGTGCAAAATTTTTAGCTGCACTAATCGGAGCCTAGACGACACAGCCACCTCCCTGGCAGAGGACAGCGCGTTCTGCCAATCGGACACATCCATTTCACCTATCTCCACCACCCATGCTGCCTTTAGTTTCGCAATAAGGTCAGGTAAGTTATTGACCAGCTTACGATACACTAACGAGGTCGCTTTTTTAGGCATATGCCCTGTAAGCAGTCAGTCCTCCAGTGGGTGGATTCAGGCAACTCTTCACCAATAGGAATCACCGATTGGAGGGCATGGCTAACCTGCAAATATCTGAAACGCTCCGTAGGCGCCAGATCATATTGTTCCATCAGTTGATCAAACGTAAGGGTTGCGCCCCGTCGCCAAAGGTTCCCCACCGTCGAGATACCAATCAGATCCCAGGCCTCAAATCCCTTACTATTGCGAAGTTGGCCAAGCCGGCGCGATGACCAAAGTGGCGTCATCTGGGTGATCTTACCTTTACATTTAAGGCGAGCCGATGCCAAGTACCACAGCCGTACCGTACGGGCCGTAGGTCCCACCAGGGCCGCCGCATTCTTAACATCATATAGTGCTGCCAGAACCCCTCCATCGCCCAAATCGTACCTATCTGCCTTGTACGCCGGTTCAGTCTGTGGAGCATGAAGCCAGTGATTTATGGTCTTTAACTGAGCCGCCCAGTAGTACAGTTGAATATCCGTTAGCGCAATGCCCCCATCGTACCATCCCCTAACTAACTTTTGCCTGGAAACGCGCGCCGGCTTAGCCCCCCAAAGGAGACCCGAAACCAGTGTATTTATCGATGCAAAGTATTTCAAAGGCACAAGATACGGAGTGTTTTCAAGAATATACAGTAGCCGCGGTAAAGTCATCATTTTAAATAATGCCGCTTTCCCCAAAAGGGTCAGCGGTAGGGTGTGCCAGTGCTTCACATCCACACGAAACGGTCAATCGGGGGTACCAGGTTATGCTGAAAAAAGGTGTCCGAGTTTGGCGTCACCCAGACCCCCAAGTATTTGAATGGCCCATCAGTGATCACCAACGGACAATCAGCCGGCAGTATCGGTGGGGGGCCCTTAAGAACATACAAGACCGATTTAGACCAGTTAATGGTATATCCCGTAGCCCTGCCGAAGATTTCGCAAATATTAAGGAGTATTATTATTGATTGCCTGGGCACGGTCAAATACAGAAGGATATCATCAGCATAGAGGGATATACGATCCTCCCACGTCTCCGTCCAGTTAAGGCCCTTAATCATGGGGTCCCATCTTATCCACGCCGCCAGGGGCTACAGGATTAAGGCGAAAAGCAGAGGTGACAAAGGACACCCCTGACGCGTGCCACGGCCAAGTTGAAAATCTCTGGAAATGTGGCAGTTTGCCATTACATGTGCAAGAGGCTTGGTATACAATAATCTTACCCAAGCACAGAATTTGGGGCCAAAGTCCAGAAGCCGAAGTACCACAAAAAGATACGGCCATTCGACCATATCGAAGGCCATTCGAGCATCTAAGGACAGAATCACCGCCGGTACTGACAAATTAGGTATCTGTGCCATTACTGCATGGACGCGCCTCAAATTCAGCGCAGTGCTTCTAGTTTGCATAAACCCGGATTGATCCGGTTGATGAGCGTTGTCAAGTGCGGGGTCAGGCGACTAGCTATCATTTTGGCCAATATCTTTGCTTCTGCGTTTAGCAGCGATATCAGACGATATGACGTACACTCGTCTGGAGGCTTACCAGGTTTCGGTATAGCAATAATCGCTGCTGTCCGCTGATACTGTGGCAGTTCCCCTGCATTCAGGCTATCGACAAACATTCTCAAAAGAGGCAAAGCCGCGAGATCCGAGACACGCTTATAAAGCTCTATAGGGATACCGTTTGGTCCCATGGCCTTACCTGACTGCAAGGAGTGTATTGCGAGCAGGACCTCGTCCTTCGTAAAGTCCGAGTCCAAGAGCAATGCGTCAGTTAGCGATGGCATTCTTATATCTTGAATATATGTCTGTGCTACCTCTGTTGTCATATGGGTGGTGGGGGTATAAACCTTTTCATAATAGTCGGCCAGGGTATCAGCGATAGCCGCAGGCGTAGTAACAACCGCACCAGACGGGGTGCGGAGTTGCGCTATCGTCCTCTGAGCCCGCTCCTTTCTGTCCAGCCAGGCCAGAAGCCTCTCCGCTTTATCCCCAATCTCATAGACAGTATGTTTAAGGCGTAACTGCTGCCCAAGCTCCTCTGTAAGGTATTCCTCGTGCCTAGACTGTAACAGTGCCAGGTCACCCTCGAGCACCTGAAGGTCCGCATGCAAAGCCCGCTTGTGACTCGTTATGACGGCCATCTCCTGGCCCCTCAGCACTGTTTTATACGCCTCCCAGAGGACCCCCGGCGATCGGACCGAGTCCGCATTTTCTTGGAAGTAATATTTCGTAACCGTGACCAACTCTTTCCGAATTTGGGGAACCTGCAAACAACCAGGGGAGATCGGGAAAATACGCTTACGCGTTGTCAAATAGGTGGAGTATGTCGGGGAAACCGGCGAATGATCTGAGATGCCTCTGGGGCCCACCACTGCCTCCGTCAGATGGGGCAGACTATCAGCCGAGAGGAAGAAGCAATCTATAAGTGAAAAACTATTGTGCACCCCCGAGTAGAAGGTGTAACAATGCTCCCTAGGGTGTTTAAACCTCCATCCATCAACGAGGCCTAAGGCTTCCGTGAAGCCAGCTAATTTCGACCGTCCCACTCCCTGCTGTCTACAAGGATGGCGATCTAGCCCATCATCCAAAACCGCATTAAAATCTCTCCCTATTATTAACTCCCCTTCCGGCAGTGACAACAGAAAAGCACTAAGGGCGGGAAATGCAATAGTATGAAGGGCCGGTGGGATGTACACGGTCACCACATTACATTTTTTTCACTCCCACAAACAAGAAACAGCCGCAAAGCGACCCTGCGTATCTGTCCATACCCGTTGTATAATCAAAGGGAAGCGCTTGCGCAGCAGTATGCCAACTCCTCTAGACCCAGTAGAGAATTCAGAATGTACCACCATCGTGTACCCCCAGCGATCCAGGGCCTTACAAGTCGATCCTATCAAGTGCGTCTCCTGTAGTAGTACAAGCGCTGGGGCAGCACGGCGGATATACTGCAGTACTAATCCTCTCTTAATCTTATCCCCCAACCCGCGCACATGCCAGGTAAGGAGGGTCATGGGAGGCACCAGGGTTTGGACCGGGGCAGTAACTTCACTCTCCGAGTCACCCCTTTCCTCTTCTGCCATTGTAATCAACATTGCCTCGAAAGCCCACTCCCACCACATGCTCTCCACCATAAACAAAACTAATATGCAACCTAAAACTAAACCAAAAAGAAAAACATAGCAATCCCCACCCCTCTTCTGTCAATGAAAATGCAAGCTGTTCAGTGTTTCTGCAATCAATATCGTCAACTTTCCCACCATCCCCCCTCCAAATCCCCCCCACCCCCCTCCCTGCTCCCCTGCCTGTGGACCTCAAACTGCCCACCCCCCAACAAGGCAGAGTGCCTATACTACCCCAAACCATGCTAAATCTGCAGAGGAGAAGCAGACCTCTCCAACCCGTGGCTTGATCTGTAGACATAAGAAATCAGTGCTTATCTTCTAAGGACAGAACCATCAGAATAACATCATAACATGTCTATAAAGAACGCGGATTAGGCCTGTTACACATTATGTATTTTCTATTTTAACTTTTAAAACGATTTTAACTATGTTACATGAATTTTGTAGTGCTACTTTTGCAATGGTTTTAATTAACTATGCTAATAAACTTAAACTTTAAACTTTAAGACTGTTGTGGGACCTCCTGAGCTTTCTGTCACCTTTACTCCCTAGCGAACCATGGTGGACAATATTTGTGGCTCCCTCATAGCCGGCCTAGTAGGATACCCCGGGAATCAAGCGTGTGTGAGGAAGTCGCCCTAGGAAGTGCTCCACGGTAGTTTCCCGTCTGTCGGGGCCAGAGAGTTCAGGCAGGATACACAGCCCCCCCACAAGTTAAGATATCTTTGGAGCCTTGCTCCCAATCCCCAGCTCAGTCCAAGCGTGTATCTCACTGGGGAGTAGTTCACTCCTCTCGAACGTCCCGCACTCCTATGCAGAAAGGGGGGGACTCCTGGGGTCCCCCACGGTCCAAGACCCAGTCCCCCACGGTCTTCTGCGCCGTCGTATGTGTCACTTTCCAATGATCTGCCCCAATTCAGGCCTTGGGGCCTTTTAAGCTGTTATACTCCGTGCCTACTGGGCCAGGGGCTTCGCCGTGTTGTGGGGAAGCCTGATGTATGGCCGCGTCAAGGAGGGGGCTCCTCACACCCAGCCGGTTCTCCCGCAGCTCCATCCCAAACAGCGGGCACACAAGTCGAGGGGGGGACCAAATCCACCGCTTCTCTCCTCTACCTCCGTTCGACCACATCCCGCCTGCCGTCAGCAGAAATCTGTAAGTCCCCGCGTCCTCGGCGGGTCCCGGCCGTGCACTCTGCCGGTGCGCTCCTTACTTGATTGTCGGCGATGTCAGGCCACAAAATCCTCGCCGCCTCTCAGTGGCAGCATGTAATTCCCTCTGGTCTTCATCCAGACTTACTCGGGCACTCCCGCTGTCTTTGCCGCGTCCCAGGTCCCTCGATCCGGGCACTTCCGGTTTCTCCCCTCTCGAGGATGACGGCCGCGCCCTTCATTGTGTCTCCCGGCTGCAGCCTAGTCACATCCGTGGCAGGCCCGCACCAGCAGCGCCGGATTTCTCGGGACCTCTCTCGCCGCACAGATGGTCACGGAGTCACAGGTGTGCTCCGACTGTGTTCCGCCAGCCGTCGCCTCGACCCGGGGGCCCCCGGGGTGTTTTTTGCCAGGATAATGCCCACAACAGCGTGGAGCTCTAGCAGTGCAAGACTGCTATCATGGCCGGCTAGCCACGCCCCCACTCAGTACTAATCTTAAGGTCCAATGTTGTGAGCTGAATGTTTATAGACCAGCTCCATTGAGCATGGCTGCGAATTCCATTGATAGCTGTACTTCTGCTGTAGGATGTAGAATCCTGAGAGCTTTTCGCTAGGGCAGTGACGAGACTCGGTCACTGCTCAGTTATGACTGTTATTGTTCTATGTCTGGAATGCCTCCCTGGTCTTGTCTTTGATAACTTCTATCTTCTGGTAGTGCTAGGCAATGGTCTGGCAGTCCTGTCTACTGGCTTCCTGGTGGTGTTGAACGGATGATGCATACTTGCCAAGCATGGGTAAGAGAACAAAATAGTACTCTAGTGTTTACATTTCAGTAAATCCTGTGTACTGGAAATCTGTGTATCCAGACACATGTCAACAGGCAATGATATGAGGGTGTTACACCACAAAATCATGGTTTTACTATATGTCAAAATGTCTAATTTTATTTTTTATTTACATTGGATACAATCCATCTACAAATAAGAACATATTTACAGTTCTAGTATTCAAAAGTACTCGAAATAATACAAGAATTCAAAATTGACATAGAGTACAATTATTTTGACCTTAATTGGGCTCAAACTACCTTCAAATATCTGTGGATACATGTGTTCCTTCGACCTTCGAAATGGTAACGTTGGAAAAGCACTCAGGTTACTTAGAACATGTTTCCCTTTCTGACGTTGGTTACAGCTACTGATTATGGCTTAGATTTTATTGGCTAAAATGGTCATGCTGCCACACCTTTTATATTTTTTGGCAACCTGCCGGTGGTGCCCTCACTCTGGTTTTGTCAGTTGGACACCCTGCTGCGAGAGTTGATATGGGATGAAGGCCGCCAGAGGGTGTCCTTGGAGACGATGCGACGCCCGGTAACCGAAGGGGGACTAGGTGTACCCAACTTTGAACTTTATTTTTTGGCCTCCTAGATTCAATGGATCACTCAACGGTTAGAGGCGTCGATACAAGATGAGATGGGGGTTGTGGGCTCCTCTGCCCACTTGGGCGCCTTGCTGGAAAAATTGTTAAACCTGGCGTTTGAAAGCCCACGCCCGACCCTGTTACTGAACACGGCATTGTAATGTTGGAGGCGTTGTGTGGTCAAGACTGCAGGGACCCCCTATATGAGGTACCATTGGTGTGCCTTCCACATGGAGATCCACCAGGGTTCTTGACGGCCGATCAATTACATAGGTCTTGTAACAGCAGGTGACGGCTTTAGCCAGGAGGCTCATATCCCTTTTGCAGATTTAGTGGCCGACACTGGCTTATCGACTGGCCAATTTCTTAATTATGAGGCCTTGTTTTGCACATTTAAAGCACTTTGGGGCATGGGCCGCGAGGAGCCCTAGACACATGCAGGGCTGCAACACCTACTTATTCTGGGCATGGCGAGGCACCTAGTGAAATGGTTCCATAATAGACTATCAGACATGACTCGCAAACCCCTATCCAAGCTGTGCCTGAAATGGGGCGCGATCTGGATTGGGAGCTCCCTGACTTCGATTGGAATAAGATCATAGCCTACCCCAAAAACCTCTTGAGGAACACCAGATTAAAATACCCACAGTTTAACTACCTCCATGTGATTATATGACCCCCCACAGGCTGCAAGTGTTTTATGGCGGTGAGATTCGCCACTGCCCGTGCTGCAGTTTTGCAGAAGCAGACTTTATACACATGGGGATGGTACTGCACTGCACTGCGTCCCTTCTGGGAGGGAGTCATGGATGCCCTAGATTCCGCACTGGGGTGGTCCTTTGACACTACTGCAAAGGTTTGCCTGTCTGGACTTTTTCCACGACCCCCTAAAAGAAAAGTGGGTTCATAGACCTGGTGCAGGTATTGGCCAAAAGGAGGATTGTCATGGCCTGGAAGTCGGGTGTTGGGCTAGCGGTGGGGACTTGGGTGAGGAATGTAACACAGTAGGCTGGTGCGGAGGGGAGAGCCCTCACTAGGGAAGAATCCCGTGGACTACTGGACCCCTCCATAGTGGGGCTGTGGGCTGAGGTCCTCAACACCTGAGAGCATCTGAAGTGAGACTAGTCTGGGAACATTGATGCTCTGGAGAATGAAGAATCAGTGGGGGGGGGAACAGCTTAAACACCCTAAAACACCATCAAGGAGCATTGGGATAAGCCCACTCTTCAGACCTCTCTTTTCCGCATTGCTGGCTATGGAACAAGGCCTCATCCATATGCCTGGAACTGATTATAGGGACCCACTCACCCACACCCACCTCACTCTGATCACTTCTCCGATCCACAGCCTCATACATCCCCGGCACCAGTTTTCAAAGTTTGCATTGTTTGTAGTTTTATAAATTGCTTTCTTTACAGATTTTTAATCAGTGAAGCTAACACCCCTTTCAAGTATGGCTACATGAAGGTTGGAGGATGTAATTACTTTGTACATACTATGGGGATTCCTGTCAACATGCTGGGTATGTGAGATTGCTTAGATAATTTTAACATGTAGATGGCCTTTTCCCCCTAATTCTGTAATAATTGATGACTGACACTTACTGAAAAAGCCCGGGAATGGTCATTTTGTATATCACTATAGAAATGCTCACCGAAATATTATGAATGCTAAAATGCCAATACAAATGTTTAATAAAATGAAATTATTTTATAAACTTAGTTGACACTATAACCTATTACTCTCATGCACAGTCTGTTCTTAATTCTTTGTTCTCACATACCAGACTGATTCTAAACCTTTAGAGACTGAGAAAACCACAGGACAGCTAGTCTCAAATGAACAGATACTCAATGTGTCTTTCTAGCGTCTTATTCCCAACAGACCGAAAAGCAAGGCAATCTGTTAGAACTGGGAGTCTCTAGTTGGCTGAGGTAGATACCTTAGTCCAAATAAGGACCCTTGCTTCTGTTCAGGGAAAGGAGGGACACACTCACAGATAACCCCTGCTCACCCCCTAGTAGCTTGGCACGAGCAGCGAGGCTTATCTCCAAGGCAATGTGTGAAGTATTTGCAACCACACTCCCAGTAACACAGTGATAACACCACAAATGGACACCCCACTGGTTTTTATAAAAATAGCGGTATCTTTATCAAAAGGAATACGATGAGACCAAATGATAGAAATCCAACATATGCGTATTCTTAATATTTCACTTTGCCGGTTATTAGGCCAACAATCACTTGTAGGTTCTTGCAGTAATATTGAGCAATTCACGATGATCTAATGCAGTCCTAATGCAATGCTATGCCGTTCGTAATGTAGTAATAAGACAGTCCTTAATGCAAGAATAATGCGGTTCGTAATGCAAGATCCAGGCAGTTCGTAATGCAAGAATAATGCGGTTGGTAATGCAAAAATCAGGCAGTTCGTAATGCAAGAAATATGCGGTTCGTAATGCAAGGAATAATGTAGTTCGTAATGCAAGAATCAGGCAGTTCGTAATGCAAGAATCAGGCAGTTCGTAATGCAAGGAATAATGTCAGGGGTGGGGAATTTCTATCGCTCGACGCCCGGAACATATGGATTTTTGTCAAGGACAAGAAGTTTTAAACTCTATTTTGTCCGATGGACAGGCAGCGATTCTTTCCACTCCCCTACACCTACTATAACCTGACTGTCAATTATTTTTAGCGCGCCACCTAAAAATCCTTGTCAGTAACTGTTTCCACCCGTAAATACGGCAAAAAGAACCTGCACTGTGGCAACTCTGATCACAATCGATGAGAAACGTGGAGGCAAATCTCGCCAGTGGAAGGAAATATTTTACAGGCTCTGATTGGCTGGAAGCCCGAGTCTGTTCTCTAGTTTGAGACAGGCTGTTGAGTTTAGTAAGCTTTTAGACTTTTAACCCTTCTTTTCGATGGTGAACTCAGTTTGGAAATGATGTTTTTTCTTTAGCATGCAGTTGTCCTATTTTGTTTAAAAATATTGCCCCGTGTTAGTGAAAAGTGTTTGGGAGCATAGGGCGCCACCGGCACACAAGATCAATGGAGAAACGTATGGATGTTACACAGGAAACAGTCGACTCTTCACTGATCCTCGGTTGATTCCGGATTCCAGGTCTTGTGAGAGACCAGACTAGAGTGAACAGTAGAGCGGCAGACCAGTGCAGCAGTAGCAAGAAGCCAAGAAAAGGCGAGCCTGCGAACCACTCTAGGAGCCGTATTTCGAGTTGCACAGGTAGCCAAGGACCCGCGAACCGCAGCAGGAGCCACATCAGAACCGCGGGTAACCAGGAACCGCAAAGCCATGAGCCACCCCAGAACCACGTGGAGTTGCGGGAAGCCACAGGGGGGGGGGGCGGATCCGGCTCGGGTCTCGGCCGCAGAGGAGAACTGAGGAGAGCTGCAGGAATGGCGGGAAATTAAGGTGAGGCACGAGATGCGAGCAGGCTTGATAAAGTGGACTACAGCATTAGTGGCAGCAGAAACCAAACTGTATTTCCACAACTCCCTATAAATACAACAACGTGCTACCGGTCACTACCAGCCACTCCCGACCCGTTCCACCTCTTCCACAGCACCACCGCATCTCCTACCGCACCACCTACAGCACAGAGGATTATGAGATCAGGGAAAGTTCGCCAAGTGGTAACAGGCAAAAAAAAAGCAAAACCTAAAAGCTCATTGATCAAGGCTCCCCTTCAAGCCAAAAAAGAAAGGCTCCAAGATGGAGAGAGAGGCTGGTTTCAGCACCGACTCCAGAAACAACGTCCCTCAGTCCTAGAAGTAAAACCGGGATTCAGAAATTCTTCTTCTCAAAGGACCCAATGGCTGCGATTTATGCCCCATCAGTTGAGGCAGCTCAGCTGCCAAGCCCAAACATTCCTGACATCAGGACCAACAAGGGTTACTTCGATTCAGGAATACCAGCCCAACAAGCAAATTGCGACCCTATACCTGTCAAAACAAGCGCTTCCTTCACACAGGTACGGGTAAACACCAACGATGCACCAATAGGGAAATCAGCCCTACAGAAATCAAAAATAGAAATACCAGATAGTAGGTTGGTAACTGTAACTGCACAGGTGCATCAGCTCAGCCCCACAACAAACGAAAAGAAAGCAATTGGAAGTGTAGCAGTTGTGGGGTACAAAAAGGAGTATACGGATGAAAAGATAAATAAAGAACCTTGGTCAAACTCCTTTTCCTTATCCAACGACCCCAACCTTTTACAAATCTTGGAAATTAAAACACAGAAAGAAGAAATTCAAGGTAAACTCCTGTCACTGGAAACCTGCATTGGGGCACAACAGAGCAGATTGGGAATGGCGGTATCCACTCCATTACGCCAGACCCTCAGTGACGATAAACAGGAGTAGTTTTTCCACAAAAGTAAACAAACTAAACCCGTCGTCCCGAATAACAATTTCAGCCGTTAGTAGGGTTGACCATGGGCTAGTGACATTGGGAAAGTCCCTTGAAGATTTTCCAAACGCACAATGGAGCCAAACCTTGTTAGCTACACTGGACCAAGCAATCAGGGTACTGAACTACCAATCAGATAAAATGGAAGTCCAAATAGACCTCATTATCTTAATTGCTGGCTAGATCTCAGGTATAAACTCCAAACTGGACTTAATCACGTCCCTACTAACACTCAGGGCAACACGGAGCCTCATATAAACAATGACAAACAACTGCCTAATTGCGGCTGCCGCATCATAACTGAGAAATTGGCAACCTTGCCCGAAATCTTAAAGGACATCTTAGGGGCCGTTCAACCAACATGTAATACCAAACAAATCATGGGAATCCAAAAGGAGGTTGAGATGAAGGAATCATCAAAAGGCAACAAACCAATAACAAAGCCAAGTAGCAAGGATAATTGAGAAGCAGAGCAAGAGGAAACAGATGACCAACCCGTTATAATGGATTACCAAATGGAAGCAACACAGACCACCCTTACGACCTCGCTTATTGTAAAACCAACAAAAAGGCAAAGAATACGTGCAAGGAAGGCCAGGGTCAAATATAACAAACAACCAAGCTTAGGTCCTGAGAAAATCTTTTAAATTTTTTATTTTTATTTATTTATTGGCTTTGAAAAAAAAAAAAGGAAAAAGAACAAAAAACAACGATCAAAGCATTGGCATATACATACAAAGTGTGAGATCAAAGGCAAGTAACTGAAAATGACACATATCCATTAGCACATTTAAGGTGTAGACCACAGCAGCGTGACTGCGTTACTACAAAGTAGTCATGCATATGACAGCGTTCCACCCTGGAGCCTCCCGCTCCCCAGTTGACAGAGCAACCCAATCTAAAGCTTATCCCTCTATATCCATAGCGTAGTGCCTGCTCTGAAGGTATGTATGTCGCGGGGCCAGGACCCTACAATAGGACAATTATATGGTAGCTGCTGGGTGGACTTCCCCGGCAACCGTGTGGCTACATCCTCCTCATCTGTTGTCTCATGTGTAGGCCTCCTTTTCAGGAATAGGGACCACAAATTCATAGGCCTGTTACGTGGGGGCAATAATTCACTATATAATTCTGTCTGTGTACTGCAATAAAGCATTTCCTTAGTCCATTGCACTAAAGTCGGCGTCAGGCCTCACATCCAGGAAAGAGCAACACATCTCCTGGCCAGGAGGAAGGCCATGTCTACCATCCGTCTAAGGTCCTTATGGAGAGGTTTAGAGTAGCCTAAAATAGCCAGAAGGGGATCTGGAATTAATGTTAGTTCAGTGACCCGATTCACCTCAGCATACACTCTGCGCCAGAAGGAAGCTATCCCTGGACAGTACCATGCAACATGTAGAAAATCGGCAACCATCACTCCACATCTCTCACATTGTGGGCTCTCTTGAAGACCGTATCTATGAAGTCTTTGGGGGGTATAGTGCACCCTATTCAGAAATGTGAAATGGATCAGCCTGTGGCGTCCATTGAGCGATATTCGTTTAGTGCTCCATCAACAGTACAGCCACTTCTCATCCGTCATTTCCACTTCGAGGTCCCTCTGCAATTCCAGTCGCGATTTAGCGTATTCAGTGTGCCTCTCTGAGAGGGCTATGCGGTACAACTTGGACATCAGTTTAGTGGGCGACTTAGCCTTAATAATGGAGGTTAAGGCCGCAACCTCCGAGGGCTCCGACATATCCTCCCCCAAGAGGCCCTGAGTGCCTGTCGATTCCTATGGAACTGGAAACGCAACATTATCGAATACGACTCCCTCCACCGCCACATCATCCCAGGAGCGAGCAGTGCCAACAGCAAAGAGGTCCCTCATATTGTGTACCCCTTTGTCCTTGCATGGGGCGAGCCAATAGCACCATTGAGAGGAGCTAACGGAGCATACAGAAGGCTGCCAGCCTGTACGTCCATCACATGATGCCACGCGGACGTGACCCTAGTTAGCGAGTCTATTATGCCGGTGCGTTGATCTCGTGGTAAAAAACAAAAGCGCAGGTAGAGGAACAGGGTCAGTGACAATAGTTTCTATACGGAGGTGTGGAACCTCTGCAGGGCTGTGTATCCAATGAGAGGTGTGTGAGCCTTGTGCCGCCCTTTAATAGAGTTCCAGGTCAGGGGCGCCCAGGCCTCCCGCCATGTACGGTCGGTGAGTATTTTCCAGGCCACCCTAGGCTGCTTACTCGCCCAGGCCATGCGGATCATCAAGGAGTGTAACTGCTGAAAACATGTTTTGGACAAAACCATGGGTATATTAGTGAATAGGAAGAGGAGACGAGGCAGTACAATCATTTTCATGAGGGATACCCTCCCCATCAATGACAATTGTAGGGCAATCCACCTTTCAATGTCGTCTTCCAGTTTGGAGATGGCCACCCCGTAGTTCTCCTTCAGCACCACCTCTGAATCCGTATGCAGCCTTATCCCTAGGTATCGCACTGCGTCTGTGGTCCATTGCAGTGGATATTCCAGGTCCACTCGCGCCGTAGCCGGCGTGAGGGGAAACATGATGGATTTATTCCAGTTAACGTTAATGCCGGAGAGAGAGCTGAACAGCACCACCTCACGCAGGACTGGGGAGAGATGTACCTCAGGGTCCCGATCATATGTGGGTGTACTTGTAAAGCGCACTGCGACTCCAAGGAGTATCCTGGCGCTGAAGACCGCTGGGGAACCCGTCCTGGTTTTACCTGTGAGATTATCCCTTTCTGGGTATCTCCAAGGTGAAACCAGGCATCCCCGGCGTCTGTGGGGGGCCGTTGTAGAGATGAGGCAAGCTTAATGCCCAGAGTTGCCGAGTGTGTTCCCTGGTTAGAGTAGGCACCGAGGCGAGAATTATCGAGTCCGTTTTGACCCTGGTCCACGGCCCTGCCGCGTCGGGAATTGAACGCGGGTCCCGGGCCGTTCTCTGCTTACGGGTCTGCCGCCTCTAACCAGTGAGCCACACCACTCTACATATATAGAAGGGTATTGTCCGCATATGTGGATACAATGAGACGGTAGTTCGGGAACCGTATGCCCCTATGTCCATGGTATTCGGGCAAAGCGCCAGCATGTGGCTCCGCCGTCAGCGCATAAAGTATGGGGGATAGGGGACAGCCCTGTCTCGTGCCCTTGCTGATTTGTATAGGGTCGGTAACCAAAGTTCCAATCCGGATACGAGCTGTGGGGGCAGAATACAGCGTCGCCATGAGTTGAAGGAAGAGCGCCCCTACCCCCATTCGTCCAAGAACCTGCCTCAGGAAAGGCAACTCAACAGATCGAAGGCCTTTTCCATGTCTAGCAATACTGCCACCGCGTGGACCTTCGGGCGCGTGTGCTGCATGGCTGCAAACACCGTCCTAAGGTTATAGGTGAGATTGCGACTGGGCACAAAGCCGGCCTGTTTCGGAGCTACCAGCGTGGTAACCAAGGGGCTAAGACGATTGGTTATCAGCTTCGCAAATAACTTCGTGTCAACATTCAGCAGTGACAAGGGCCTGTATGAGGGGCTCTCCTCTGGGGGCTTCCCAGGTTTATGAGGTATAGCTACCAGTATCGCCTCATGCATACTAGGCGGCATCACCCCAGAGGAACAAATGTCCTCAAACAACATAAGTAACTGCGGGATCAGCAGGTCTGAAAACACCTTATAAAAGGCGACAGTAAGGCCGTCGCTACCCGGTGCGCTCCCAGCCTTCATAGCCGATAACGCCCAAACAACCTCCTCAATCGGTCGAGCAAAAAATTCCAGGTGCAAGTTTGATAACCATAGAAATTCAATATAGGTTAGATAATCTAGGATGCGTTCCTCCGGAGCGGGACCTCGGGAGGCATACAAAGCCGCATATAGTCACGAAACCTCTCCGCCACCTGTACTTCAGTAAGCGGCAGATCCGTCGGCAAAGCCCTCATGTCTGGTATCGCCGTTCTGTTCCGACGTTGTCTAACTAACTGAGCTAATACCGTCCCCGGACGCCCCCCCTCCCCATAAGTTCTGGCAGTGGCGTACTTCCCAAGATGTTTTATTTCCGCAGCTGCTTCCTCGTGGTATTCGCGCAGCGTCTGCGCTAGTTCTTGAGCGAGCACTTCACTCGGTCTGTTAAACGCCGGGCCTCTAACTCTTTAAGTTTTTTCTCCAAAGTTTCTAACCGGCCCCGGAACCGGCACCCCTGCGTGTTAAGAGATAGTGATCCCTCTAATGTACGCCTTAAAGGCTTCCCACACTGTCTGAAATGAGTCAACCGATCCCACGTTTGTTTAAAAAAACGACTCTAAGTTTCCTGAAGGGGGGAGTGATGTGGGTTCGTCGCGGAAGGTCATGGATGAGTCTCGCTGTGGTTTTCTGTATGTCTGAAGCATCTGCAGGAGGTGTTTGGCGATTGCTAAGTAAAGAGAGTTGCTTTAGTCCACTCTACTGGAGATGAGGGCCTGAGTCACTGTGCAGCTCGTGTGCAGGGGTACCCACCTGGAGATCTTACGTAGCATGCATAAAGTGAGGAAGCAGGTGGAGGAGATGGCGTTGATGTAGGGATAGAATTCGCAATGAACACACATTGTTGGCCTAATATGTCCAATATAACTTCGTAAACATATATTAGATCAACTAGTATAAAGTGTATTCATTTAGGGCCCGATGTAGGTAAAACGCATTTACCGATTTTAAAATACCGAATCGGTATTTCAAAATCGGTAAATGATATGTAGATAAAAAAATTCTGTAATTTTCCCAATCGGTAGCAATCGGTATCGTGAGTCGATACGTACCGATTCGGCAAGTTCCGAATCGGTATAAACAGAATCTGCCACCACCGAATCGGAAAATACCGAATCGGTAATAGCAATACACCCCTTGGGCCAAAAGGCCAATAGGAATGCATTATAAATACCGAATCGGCATTTACCGATTCGGCAATTACCGAATCGGTATATTCCGATTTGGCAATTACCGATTCGGTAAATGCCGATTTGTCGAGCAAGGAAACTGAAACTAAAGCCATCAGCCAATGAGGTGGAAGCACCCTCCCCCACAGGGTGTGGCAAGCCAGGCAGGTGCAACTCATCAGAACTTTCTGGAGAGGCAGCCTGAGCTGAGCAGCCACAGTGAGCAGCAGTATCCAGATCCCTGTAAAACATGGCAAGCAGCTCTGAGAGGCAGAAGGCAGAGCGCAAGCGGAAGAGCAAATTCAGCACCATGGAGCTGCAAGTGTTGGTGGAGGAGGTGGTGAGGGTACACAGCCAGCTGTATGGAAGGCTGTCCCTCACTGTTCCAGAGAGCACTAAGAGGAAGCTGTGGATTGAAATTGGGGAAAGAGTAAACGCTGTCGGTGTCACCCACAGGAGCCTGGACGACCTCAAAAAGAGGTTCTACGACATCCGCGGCGTCACTAAAAGGAAACTTGCTGAGCTGCACAAGCAGGCTGGACTAACTGGTGGAGGCAAGAACCGGGCGCCACCCCTCACTGAGCTGGAGGAACTTGTGGTGAATACCATTGAGCGCGCGAGTGTTGTGGGAATTGGGGACCTGGATAGCTCATCCCGAGCTACAGCTACAGGTAAGAAGCATGCGCAACTTGACACACCATACCAGACATCTCCCCTTTAGACCCAATGCACAGCCAAACCCCAGCCCAGTACTGCTAGCAACAGACATGATCAATGCATCATGCTAAATGCAGTCAGCAAAAGTACCCTAAAATGCCACTGCAGAAGCGTAATAAAAAGAACTGTAATACTGCATCAAAGTATTAGTAATGAGATGTGCAATGTTTTAATAGTAGTGAATGTAATACATTAGCCATCAGTTGACAAATGCCTCTTTATACCTAGGGGCACCATCAGGCGGGGGAGCAGCAGCTACTCAAGCACCAGCTCCAGCACCATCAGCCAGTGCGGTGGCAGTGCCAAGCACCAGTGTACATGTACAGGAGGAGGACAACAGCAGCGCCCTGGGCAATGAGGAAGACACTGGACATTCCCTCACATTACCACACTCCCCCAGACTGTCTCTGTCTCAGACGCCCCCATTGCATTTCTCCCCGGAGAACTCACCACCACAGACCCACTGTAGGAAGGGGGAGTCTCTAGTTGGCGCAGTGCAGCACTGGCGACAAGCAGGGACTCTCTCTTCCCCGTCAGGGCTGAGGGTTACCTTCAAGACAACCTCTGCTTACCCTCTAGGTAGTGTGGCTTAAGCAGTCTTAGGCTAATCTCTGGGGCATATAGGGTTAAACATTTGCAACATTACACCATCACCACCAGCCCACCACACAATGACACCAAACTGTATTTGTAAAAATATATATCTTTTATATAAGTTTCAAGCAGGCTTGTAAATACAGTCTTGGTTACTTTCTTGTAGGCAGGTTCCAGTTATCTTTAGCAGTAGTCACAGTTCTTAAATAAACGCACTCTTTTGGGCCTTCTGCCCAGCTTTAAGAAGGTTCAAGTGTCTTAGAGCGCTTCAAGGCGCTTTCCGCTGTCCCAGCTCCAGAAATGAGTCACCCGGCGGGGCTCGACTCGGGGAGAGGGGGCCGCGGGCCTCAGAGAGCGTCAGGCGGGGCCTCGGGGGCCAAGAGCAGAGCGAGCCTCTGATTCAAGGGCGGCTCGCGCTGCCAGCAGACAGCCGCTGCGAGGCTCCCGGGGTGCCGGAGATCAGTCAGCGCGGTGCGAGCTCGGGTTGCAGGACGCTCGCACCGTGGAGGGCAAAAGACAGTACCTTGAACTTCTTGTGGTGATCTTCGAAGAGGACGGCTGCAGGGGGAAGCTGTCCCACGTCGCGTTGCTTCCTTGACGGGCGAGGCGAGCTGCGGCTCGAGGCAGCAGGTCACGGGTCACCCGGGGGCGGCGGTGCTCGATGGGGTCTCAGGTCCTTCACTCAGTCTCCTCTTCAGTCCTGACGGCGGCGGCTGGGTGTGGCGCAGTGGCAGTACGGTCCCCAAGTGCGGGACGTACCCAGCCAAAGTGCCGGTCGCGGTGATGCCCTTTCAGCGGGGCAGTCAGACAGGACGCTGATAGCGGGGGAGGACAGAAGGGCGGCAGTCCGTCTTTGCGGGGGAGTCTACGCCGCTTGCCCAGTAGACCTCGATGCTTGGACCGGACGGGTCCTCCGTTACTTTGTTCTCGTGGGGCGAAAGGCAGACGCCGTCGCGGTGCTCGGGCCAGCGGCGGCTGGGCCTCACGATGCTAGGGCGGCTGGCTGAACTCACGGTCACGGTGTGCAGGGGGGTAGATGCCCTCGTCCTCCTCAATCAGCGCTGCAGCGATAAGCAGCACACACAGCAGATGCCTTAGTCAGGGGGTAGCGCTCACTGTTCCTGGAGCGCTGGTCAGGGGGCAAGTTCCACAGCAAGCCCTTGGAGATCTTTTCAGCAGAGTTTGGCACAAAGTCAAAATAAAAAGCAAAAGTCTCTTGTAGTCTTTTCTCTTCCTCTCCTTTGGCAGCAAGGCACCAGACACAGGCCAGAGTCAGCACTCCTCCTTGTAGTCCTTCCAGGTCCTTCTCTTCGGGCAGAGTTTCTCTTGTAGCACAAACAGGATCTAATTTACAAGGAGCAGGGCTCCTACTTTTATACCCAGTTTCTTTTGTTCTAGCAAGCCAGGGGGGCCTCTGCATAACTGCTCCAGTCTCTGAGCACTTGTTGTGGGTACTTCTGGCTTCTGCATTCAGTGTGAGGGCAGGCACATCAGCTGCTCCCCAGGGGGGCGGAGCCGGCATTGTGAAGACAGGGGCAGCTTGAGCACTTTGTTGACAAGCTTCGGTCCTTCCTGGGCCAGGTGCAGGCTGAGTCATCAGTCGCTCCCCAGGAGGGCGGAGCCAGCATTGTGGAGGCAGGGGCACAGCCTGATGCATCATTCAGGGGAAACTCCCACCACCCACTAAGGGATCATCCTGCTAATCACTACCTGTCAACTCCCAGCCCTGTCACTCACACACACCAGACAGTCAGATCCACATCCAAGCAGAGGCGGGCTGAAATGGTTAGGCCAGCAAATGCTAACTTTCTAAAAGTAGCATTTGCAAACCCAGGATATTAAAATAAACTTTACTAAAAGAAGTATTTTATTATTCTGAGTCCAGGCATACTAAACATGAATTTCTACCATGCTCCCTGAGCCTGCTGGGATTATAGAGTGTAATAATTCCAGCAGCCCATCTGGCCTAGAAGGGAACTGGTAGCCTTACAATAGTGAAAAACGAATTTGGCAGTAATTCACTATTAGAACATGCCACACACATCAGGGCATGTTCTACCTTACACTTACAATGCACCCTGCCCTCAGGCCTACCATAGGGGTGACTAATATGAAGTTAAGGGAAGGTTTAGGGGCTGGCAAGTGTGTGCACTTGCCCAGCCAGCATGACAGTACCAGACTGCACGCAGGTTCTGCAGTGGCAGACCCTAGACACATTTTAAGGCTGCTTCTGTGGGTGGCGCAACCAGCGCTGCAGGCCCACTAGCAGTGTTGGCATTCACAAGCCCTGGCACTCCTGGTGCACTTTACTAGGGACTAACAGTAAATCCAATGAACCAATCATGGACATCAATCACATGTACACTTTACAGCAGGGAGAGCATATGCACTTTAGCACTGGTCAGCAGTGGTAAAGTGCCCAGAGTCATTAAACCAACAAAGACAGGTCAGAGAGAGTATTGGAGGAAGGCAAAAAGTTTAGGGATGACCCTGCCAAGAGGCCCAGGTCCAACACAACCCCCTTCCAGCCAAAACGCAGGGTAGACCAATCACCACTGTGATGGGCTTCCCTGCTTAGGGCGATAGAACATGGACCTGGCCCGCAACAGCAGGGGCACATTCCAGTTCTACGCCAAACTGAACCTATTTCAAATCCTCTGTCCATACTCTCAGGGTCCACCATGCCAATCCAGGGGGCACCCTTCTCTTCCTCTGTGGACACCACCTGTGCAGCCTCTAACCTTAACTTGCTCACAGGTGTGTCCCAACAGACAGACATCAAGTCATAGCGGTCACTGACGGTAGTCAGAGATGAGACCCAGGCCTCATGCCTCTCAGGGCTCTCAAACCTCTGTGGCCTTAAAGAGTGGGGGGCAGTAGCCCCAGGTGCTTGGCACCCTTTGTCCACTCTCCCTCCTGTCAGGTCAGGTATGTCATCCTGGCACTGACCCACCAGCCCCAGGTCTGTACAAGGCGGCTGTACCAAGGACTGGGGTGGCCTTTCCCACACCCGGTCCTCCTCCTTGGGGCTCTGTACCCTCCCACCTGGAGTGGTACCCCCTTCCAGAATTGTCAGGGCACCTCTGGCAGGTGACCTGCACAATTCGCCCACCAGTTCAGGGGTGCTATCCTGCAACTGGGGCACCAGGTCAGGGGGGACACCCTGCACTTGGCCCTTAAACTTAGGGTCTAAACCCTCAAGTTGACCCGGGGTCAGAGGCGAGGACTCCCTCCCTCTGCACCCCCTTCCAGAGTACTGCCCACTCCCAACTGGAGTGGTACCCCTAGAAGTGACATGGGTCAGGACACTGATTACAGTGGTCCCACCCTTCAGGTCAGACAACACCTGAACCTGGCTCTCCAACTCAGGGACCCAACCCTGCAGTTGAACCATTGCCTGGCGCACCAGGCCTTCCCGGGGAGCACGCATGCCCCCCCTGAGGGTGGCACATAGCTCATGTGTCGTGCGACAGTCTGCCTGGCGCAGATCTCCCAACCCCTGTCCCTCTGACAGTGTGGGAAGATCCCCCAGGACAGAAGTGGTGTCCCCCTGGTCATTCACTGGGGACGCAGCCCTGCTGGCTGGCCCCTGACCCACTGGTTCTTCCACTGGGGACTCTTTCCCCCTCTCGCCCCTCTTTCTGGACTTCTGCACCCTCCCAACTGGAGTGGTACTGCCAGTCACCAGAACTACTGGAGCTCTGTTTACAGAGCCTCCACGTTCTCTAGCCACTGGGGGATCCCCCTCAGAGGGTGACTCATCCGGACAGCCTAGGCTCCCCACCTGGTGTTCCCTTAAAGAACCATCCAGGCTCTGAGACTGAGGTTGGGCACTACCGGGACAAAACCCATTCTCACTCCTTCCTCTTAAGGACAGGACGTGAGGCCCTACACCCATCTCACTACTACAGGACCTAGCTGGGCTACTCTGCGCCACTTCCACCACTCTGGGCTGGAAGATACCTGAGCCACTCCCCACAGGATCACACCCCAATGCCTCTCCAGACCCCCTGGAATCCACCACAAGGTCTGCCTCCAATGTGAGCTCCCTGGGGTCAGAGAACTCACTCTCAAACAGGTGTTGGCATAGCTCTGGAAAACTGGGACTTAAAGTATGCTCTCCCACAATTGGATTACACAGCCCCCTAGCAGGGTTAACCAAATTATCCTTCACCTCACCATCCAGCACCTCACACACATACTCCAAACCATTGTTCTGAGACTGGCCAGACAGTAGCGAACTGTCTCTGTCACACAACCCACACTCTTCTGGGCGGTCCTTACACTCACCCACCAGGACCTCAACCATGGGGGAATCCCTCCCACCACTAGGACCATGAACTCCTACGCCAGCTACCCTATTCCCTTCAGGGACGCTGCGCACTACTGGAGCTACCTCATGCCCTTGAACCTCCTGGTGTATGTTAACCCCCTCCAAGTCAGGTGCCATACCTCTAGGTGCGCGCGCTATGCTGTCTGCACTGGTTACATTAATGTTGCTGCCACCATCTGAGCTGGACTCCACCTCCAACTCAGCAAAGCTCAATCTCTGAGCTACACACATTTCTTGTTGCTGGGCTGAAGCCCTCCTGGCCTCAAGCCCCTCGAGCTCCAAGTCAAGTTTCCTCATTCTTAAGTCATGCGCCAGCTCCATTTTCATTACTTCCAGGGCTAACCTCCTAGATTCTAGCTCCAGTTGCCCATTTATTTCCAGCTCTGCCAACTTCAATTCATGATCTCGGGTTGCCTGTCTGTCCGCCAGCTCCTCTGGCGACAGACCTCGGCCAGAAACACTGCTACCCAATGGGGAGGTTGCACCCCTACACTCTGGAGTCAGGGGTCCCTCCAGCTGCTGTTCTGCATCCTTAAATTCAAAATCCTTTCCAGGGGCATTCCTTGCCTTGACCCAGGCCCTCAGCGCCCTTTGGAACTGCTCCCTTCTGGAGAGTCCGGTCATGGAAATGTTCAAATTTTTGCAGAAGCTCCTGAGCTGTTTCCCAGTGTAGTTTTCTAGTTTCTCCCAATCACAGTCAATAGAAGAAATGGGTGCTGCCTTTTCCATTTTCACTGACACAGGCATGACTTCAAAAACACATGGAGATCTCTTTTCGCAAAACATAAAAAAAGGTCTGTGGCTAAGTTACTGGACTGTAATCACTATGCAATGGTCAGTAGCTAAGGTAAAACACTGCAAATGTAAATCCGCGATCCCCACCGCTGCGTCCAATGTAGGAAGGGGGAGTCTCTAGTTGGCGCAGTGCAGCACTGGCGACAAGCAGGGACTCTCTCTTCCCCGTCAGGGCTGAGGGTTACCTTCAAGACAACCTCTGCTTACCCTCTAGGTAGTGTGGCTTAAGCAGTCTTAGGCTAATCTCTGGGGCATATAGGGTTAAACATTTGCAACATTACACCATCACCACCAACCCACCACACAATGACACCAAACTGTATTTGTAAAAATATATATCTTTTATATAAGTTTCAAGCAGGCTTGTAAATACAGTCTTGGTTACTTTCTTGTAGGCAGGTTCCAGTTATCTTTAGCAGTAGTCACAGTTCTTAAATAAACGCACTCTTTTGGGCCTTCTGCCCAGCTTTAAGAAGGTTCAAGTGTCTTAGAGCGCTTCAAGGCGCTTTCCGCTGTCCCAGCTCCAGAAATGAGTCACCCGGCGGGGCTCGACTCGGGGAGAGGGGGCCGCGGGCCTCAGAGAGCGTCAGGCGGGGCCTCGGGGGCCAAGAGCAGAGCGAGCCTCTGATTCAAGGGCGGCTCGCGCTGCCAGCAGACAGCCGCTGCGAGGCTCCCGGGGTGCCGGAGATCAGTCAGCGCGGTGCGAGCTCGGGTTGCAGGACGCTCGCACCGTGGAGGGCAAAAGACAGTACCTTGAACTTCTTGTGGTGATCTTCGAAGAGGACGGCTGCAGGGGGAAGCTGTCCCACGTCGCGTTGCTTCCTTGACGGGCGAGGCGAGCTGCGGCTCGAGGCAGCAGGTCACGGGTCACCCGGGGGCGGCGGTGCTCGATGGGGTCTCAGGTCCTTCACTCAGTCTCCTCTTCAGTCCTGACGGCGGCGGCTGGGTGTGGCGCAGTGGCAGTACGGTCCCCAAGTGCGGGACGTACCCAGCCAAAGTGCCGGTCGCGGTGATGCCCTTTCAGCGGGGCAGTCAGACAGGACGCTGATAGCGGGGGAGGACAGAAGGGCGGCAGTCCGTCTTTGCGGGGGAGTCTACGCCGCTTGCCCAGTAGACCTCGATGCTTGGACCGGACGGGTCCTCCGTTACTTTGTTCTCGTGGGGCGAAAGGCAGACGCCGTCGCGGTGCTCGGGCCAGCGGCGGCTGGGCCTCACGATGCTAGGGCGGCTGGCTGAACTCACGGTCACGGTGTGCAGGGGGGTAGATGCCCTCGTCCTCCTCAATCAGCGCTGCAGCGATAAGCAGCACACACAGCAGATGCCTTAGTCAGGGGGTAGCGCTCACTGTTCCTGGAGCGCTGGTCAGGGGGCAAGTTCCACAGCAAGCCCTTGGAGATCTTTTCAGCAGAGTTTGGCACAAAGTCAAAATAAAAAGCAAAAGTCTCTTGTAGTCTTTTCTCTTCCTCTCCTTTGGCAGCAAGGCACCAGACACAGGCCAGAGTCAGCACTCCTCCTTGTAGTCCTTCCAGGTCCTTCTCTTCGGGCAGAGTTTCTCTTGTAGCACAAACAGGATCTAATTTACAAGGAGCAGGGCTCCTACTTTTATACCCAGTTTCTTTTGTTCTAGCAAGCCAGGGGGGCCTCTGCATAACTGCTCCAGTCTCTGAGCACTTGTTGTGGGTACTTCTGGCTTCTGCATTCAGTGTGAGGGCAGGCACATCAGCTGCTCCCCAGGGGGGCGGAGCCGGCATTGTGAAGACAGGGGCAGCTTGAGCACTTTGTTGACAAGCTTCGGTCCTTCCTGGGCCAGGTGCAGGCTGAGTCATCAGTCACTCCCCAGGAGGGCGGAGCCAGCATTGTGGAGGCAGGGGCACAGCCTGATGCATCATTCAGGGGAAACTCCCACCACCCACTAAGGGATCATCCTGCTAATCACTACCTGTCAACTCCCAGCCCTGTCACTCACACACACCAGACAGTCAGATCCACATCCAAGCAGAGGCGGGCTGAAATGGTTAGGCCAGCAAATGCTAACTTTCTAAAAGTAGCATTTGCAAACCCAGGATATTAAAATAAACTTTACTAAAAGAAGTATTTTATTATTCTGAGTCCAGGCATACTAAACATGAATTTCTACCATGCTCCCTGAGCCTGCTGGGATTATAGAGTGTAATAATTCCAGCAGCCCATCTGGCCTAGAAGGGAACTGGTAGCCTTACAATAGTGAAAAACGAATTTGGCAGTAATTCACTATTAGAACATGCCACACACATCAGGGCATGTTCTACCTTACACTTACAATGCACCCTGCCCTCAGGCCTACCATAGGGGTGACTAATATGAAGTTAAGGGAAGGTTTAGGGGCTGGCAAGTGTGTGCACTTGCCCAGCCAGCATGACAGTACCAGACTGCACGCAGGTTCTGCAGTGGCAGACCCTAGACACATTTTAAGGCTGCTTCTGTGGGTGGCGCAACCAGCGCTGCAGGCCCACTAGCAGTGTTGGCATTCACAAGCCCTGGCACTCCTGGTGCACTTTACTAGGGACTAACAGTAAATCCAATGAACCAATCATGGACATCAATCACATGTACACTTTACAGCAGGGAGAGCATATGCACTTTAGCACTGGTCAGCAGTGGTAAAGTGCCCAGAGTCATTAAACCAACAAAGACAGGTCAGAGAGAGTATTGGAGGAAGGCAAAAAGTTTAGGGATGACCCTGCCAAGAGGCCCAGGTCCAACACCCACCCTGCACCGGCCACATCTCCTGCCAGGAGGAGAATTGTTGCACCATTAAACCTCATGGAGGGAGCAGCGGGTCAGGCTCCAGCACAAAACCCTGTAACACCTGTGTCACCCCAGCACACACAGCAGGGCAGCAGCAATCCCCGGAGGCCACGTGCATCCAGCAGTGCACATCCAGCACAGGAGGGCAGCGTGTTCCGAGGGCTGGAGGGCAGTATGGTCAGAATCCAGAGAATGCAGGCAAAATCAATCTTGGCCTGCCATCGGCAGTTGCGGCTGCACAACCTGCAGATGGGGGAGATGGCACAGGGATTCAAAACATTTGTTGATAGCAACAAGGACATTGCAACAGGTATAGGGCGAATGACCACTGCCATCATCCAGCTCTGCAATAAAATGGATGAACACGAGCACTGTCGCCGCAGGGATGCCCGCATGCTGAATAGGTCTATGAACCGCCTTGCTGCTGCAACCGCCCAGCTATGCCAACGTGGGGCAAACATGGAGGGCAGCCTCACCCAGAACATGGCAGAGATGACTAGGGGCATGGCCCGCATTACCAACGCAATGGAGACATTACTGATATCCAACACAGTTGTTAATCCCACCCTGGGCCTGGGCGAGGCTGGGGACAGCAGCAGCCGCAGCAGCCCGGCCAGCGCAGTGTCTGAGCCATGCCGGAGCAGCAGGCGCTCAGCTGAGGCTGCTGGTCATACAGAAGGGGGTGAGCCACATCCTAGTGGGGCTGCTAAGCGCAGCAAGAAATAAGACTGCCAGGGCGGGTGAGGCAACCCGGACAATTGACATTTGACCACATCTTGTTTACTTTTTTTTTGTTGCACATCAGTGCAGTAACGTTGTTGCAACATTATTAAATTTCTTTTTTGAAAACATACATTGACCTGTCTGTGCATCTGTACTCACTCAGAAATAGTTGGCTGTTATCTCCTCACGCCTGTATCTGCCGTCACTTGGTGCAGACACTCCAGCAGGTAGTGGTAGTGGCACAGCATTGTCATCGTCAGGGTCCTCGTAGTCGGACAACTCAACCTCAGTGCCTTTCCTGACTGCAAGGTTGTGCAACATTGCACAGACAGCAATTATTTTGCAGCAGGTGATGGGGGTATATTGTCTAGCACCTCCGCTCTTGTGCAGACATCTGAACCTGCTCTTCCAGATGCCAAAGGTCCTTTCCACTACATTCCTCGTGCTTTTGTGGGCACGGTTATACCTCCTTTGGCTGGGTGTTGAGGGGTTCGGGTAGGGGGTGAGAATGAACGAGCGGAGGGCATATGCACTGTCGCCTAGAAGGAAAAGGGGTGACATTACTCACATGCATACATGTACTTCATACTGCTATTTACGTTATGGGGGTCTGACACTGTGTCTTACCTAGGAGGTATCCTTCACCAAATTCCCCTGCCATCAGCCGTGCATAAATTCCGCTATTCTGGAAGATATAGGAGTCGTGGGTACTCCCCGGAAACTTCGCCACCAGGTCAGTGATGACACCCTTGGCATTGCAAATCACCTGGACATTTATGGTGTGCCGTGACTTCCGATTGCGGTATACGTATTCCGTGTCAGCAGGGGGGCAAATCGGAATGTGTGTGCCGTCTATGCAGCCAATGATGTGGGGGAATCCTGCCATCTGGTAGAAGTCAGCTTTAGTCTGTACCAGTTCTGCATGGGTTGCAGGGAAGGAAATGTACTGGTCCATCCTCTGGATCATGGCGTCAAGGAACTTGTGGAAGAACCTTGACAGGCTGCTCTGGGTCACCCCTCCTGCCACAGCAACTACACTTTGATAGCTGCCAGACGCCAGCAGGTGTAGGCAGCATAGCACCTGCACATGCACAGGGATTGCGTGTGCCCTTGGGGTGGGGTGCTGCAACAGGGGTTTGAGGTCCCTAATGAGGTCTCTGATGGTCTCTGGGTCCAGCCTGTACCTCTGTAGGATCTCTGCATCAGTGAGCATGGACAGGGTGATCCTCTGTCTGTACACCTGCTCCTCTCTCTGCCATTCCCTCTCTCCTTCCTGCTGTAGCCGTAGCCGTCTTGCTATGACATAGAAAGCTGCCATGTTGCAAGTAGAACTGCATTTTGGGTCCTTTTTTATAGGTTGCACCTGGTTACCACCTGATTCCAATCCATGGTAATTACCGAATCTGAAATACCTAATTTGAAGCAAATTCGCTATTTCAGTGCTTACCTACATCTCAATCTTCAGCTTTTCACAACGAATCGGATTATCACCAATTCGGTAATTATACCGAATCGGTACGTTCACGATTCTGTAAAATCTCCGATTCGGTCGAATACCGATTCGGAAAAAATAAGGATTCTGAAAAATCTCCGATTCGGTATTCTACCGATTCGGAGATTTTTCTGATTCCTTATTTTTTCCGATTCGGGATTTTACCGACTCGGTGACTTTCCGATTCGGTAATTTCACCGATTTTGTCGGATTTCGGCCTCCTACATCCCGATGGCTCAATTCCGATCGGTAACAGCCGAAAATACAGATTTTCGGCCGTTACCGACCGACCTACATCGGGCCCTTAGTTACCTATATTCACTTCGTTTTAGGTTAGTACTATTGGCATGGCTGAAACCATTTTGTTTCGTTTCTCTGTGTGCAAATGCGGTTTCCCTGAAATCACGTGACTATGCCTTTTCTCTGATCCATGGCGTCAGCCAAACCATGGTCGATGTCTCTATGGACGTGGCCAGTTCTTCCCTAAAGGCACCGTCAAGCAGGGAATAAGGCGGGAAACGCCACCTAAACGGGGGGATTCGCTTCTTGGGCGAGGCAATAGTCAGTAGAAGTGGCGAGTGATCCGAATAAGTGCGTGGCAATATCGCGCTAGCACGAACATGTTGGATTAAGTGATTGGAGGCCAGCCATTAGTCAATTCTAGTGAATATTATGTGACCGCAATAGGAAAACATGAAATGTTACAATCTTCCACTAGTACTCAAAACCACACCGAGGAGTTTTCATCAAAGCTGACATTTGTGCCTGAATATTCAACCAAAGTAAGGCAAGATATTTTGAATCAAGGGAACTTGCTATGGCCGTTTAAAGAAACACCAGAACTAAAGGGAATATCCTCACAAGATCTACTAGCTGTGGAATTTCAACAAACAACATCAACCCCAGATATCAAAGAACCTTTGACAACATGGTCCACAAAGGAACGAAGTGGACAAGATATACGCAATGAGAACAAGGTTTGGAGCTTGGGGAATTATGCTGAGTGTACATAGATGTCCAAGGTACCCTTATCTCTCTAAAAAAAAATCATAAATCTAAAAATAGAAATCTCTTCTGGGAAAAAACGCTGCACCCAATCCACCACTCCTGCAACACCTCCCGACGCAAACGGGGCCAATGCAACAGCAAGTCCACTAAATTCAGAATCCAGAACACTTGACAGCATGGACTGGTCCTGGGTGCCAAAGGCGCTAAGTAACAAGCGTACCTAACGAACAGCTTAAGTCAAGCACAGAAGACAAGAGGTGTGGTCCGTTATACCGGACCAACGGGCAGGAAGTAGAGGCAGGCCCAAGGCAGGTCCATGACCTGGGGGAGGCAAGACAGGACATGATTAGGATCTGCTCATGGAATGTCCACTGCTTTAAAGACATGGGGCCGAATCATGAAACCCTATCTTTTTTCCAACAACAAGATCTAATCCTATTCCAGGAAACGTGGAATATGAACCTAGTTTCAAGTGCAGTGTATATAGAACACCACATCCTTGCAGAAAGATCTTCAATCTTCGGTCACCCAAGAGGTGGTCTAGCAATATATGCTTCTCAAAAATACGGTTGGCTAACTGAAGAACTAGATGCTGGGGTTAACTGGGTGCAAGCGATCAAACTTACCAGTAAGCTCCTGATTAACAAATCAAATTGGCAATTAATATTAGTCAATGTTGCGGGCGTGGCCGAGCGAGCTGCGAGATGGCCGCCTGAAAAGCGAGCTCCGCCGGCTGCTTTCTTAATCCTTAATTATTCCTGCTATTTCACAAAGTACGCACTCCTACCCGGTGCGCAAAGACTGCTGAGGGGCTGCGACGGACCCGACTGAAAAATCGGCATCGCCCGGCACTGGCAACATCCCGAGAACATCTCCGCCGTCCCCGCCGCGAAGGACACCCGTCGGACCTGGAGGTCAGAGTGGGGGACGGTGCTTAAATCGAGGGCGCGGCGCGAGAGGCCTGGCGCGCTGACGATTGCTGCTGTCTGCGAGGCTCTCCCGCCGTCCGCATCCCCACCGGAGCGGAGGAGTCCTGGTGCGTCCTGTGCCTTGTCGCCGGCTGCGCTGCTCGGCGGCTGCCTGCGGGGCCTCCGGCGCGGTGGTGGGCCCCGGCCGGCCGTTACATCGGCGCTGGCGGCCGCCATTTTGTGCGAGGCTGGCGCGTCGCTGTTGAGGCCGCTGCCACTCGGAGCTGCATGGACATTGCCCCTTGGATGTGCTGCCGGCGCTCATCTCCCCCTTGAGTCCTGCATATCGAGGGATCCGGGGCCGTGTAGGCACCCCCGATAGGATACCACTTACCGGTGAATGAGGCCATCACGTGAAGGTACGCTCCTCCCAGCCTGCTGGGGTGCGGCGGGGGACGCTTCAGGCAGCTATTGTGGTGACGGACTCTGTCCGCCTGGGCCCGCACGTCGCTGCACACCCACACATCGCCAGGTGCAGGACGCCCTCCAGGCTGGGGGGTTGAGACCTGCGCCGCCTACGCTGGGAAATGCGAGCAGCTAGCCCTGTCCCCAACAGCCCAGGTACCGTGGCCCTGAGGCTCTGAGCCCTCGTTCGAACTTATAATCCTATAAGGAGCTGGTGATATTTGGATTGAACTACCCCGCCTGCCATCCGTGCGCGCTGGTCAGCTGCGCGTTGATCATGGGGAAAGGGGACACTCGCCAACCCAGGCTCACGTTTGAGCAACAGAAAAAATCAGCTAAGCAGGCGGAACAGGAGGCCACTGCGTCCGGAGGGCAGGATGCGGGCCCCCAGCAGGACATAGACGTGCCCGCCCTGCTTCTGGAGGTACGGACCAGCCTTAAGGGCATTGACGCAAAACTCGACAGCATGGCCGCTCAGCTAGACGGAGTGAGGACGCAGGTGGCCACCCATGAGACGCGCATTGATGTGCTTGAGAATCGGCACACGGAGTGCTGTGAATTTCAGCAGGAAACCAAGACGCACATCAGCAATTTGGAGAAAAGACTAGACGCCCTCAGCGCCAAAGCTGATGATCTTGAGGCGAGGTCCAGGAGATGTAATGTCTGGATCACGGGCATTCCGGAGACGACCGCAATTGGTAAAATGGAAACCTTCGTGACTGACCTGTTGCATGAACTTTTTAATCCCAATCTGTCTCCTGTCTTTACTGTGGAAAGGGCCCATAGGACACTGGGGAAGAAACCACCTCTGGGGGCCCCACCGAGACCGATATTGGCCAAGCTGTTGAATTACCAGGACAGGGACACCGTGTTGAGACTGGCCAGAGAAAAGGGGAAAATATCGCACAAGGTACACGTCATATCCTTCTACCCCGACTTCACGCCCCTGGTTCAGGCGGCACGCAAAGAGTTCCTGCCCGCTAAAAAGATTCTGCTCCAAGCACAGATCCCCTACTCTCTTATGTATCCGGCGAAGCTCAAAGTGGTGCATGAGGGCACGTCACATCATTTCCTGGATGCAGGCTCTGCTTTGAAGTTTGCAAAACACATATGCAAGCCCAGATCAGGAAGGAGGTCGGACACTGGGACTGAATCTGCGAGCCAGTTAAGTGACAACGATTAAGCGGCGGGCCTGTGGCACCATGTGGTACTGGTTAGTTGTAGCCCATCTGCCTGTCTGTGACATTTTGGGACCACGTGCTCCACTATGATCTCGTGTTGTGTTATCTACTTAGCAGAGTGCGACTAGGAGGGTAGATGCGTATTGTTCTCTTCTTCTGTTTTGACATTTGTTGAAATAGCTTAATTAATGCAGCCACCCTGTGCAAACGGGGGTGTATGCTCGGGATGCCATGCCTCCGAGGGGTGTCTCCCACTACACTGTTGATCTACTGTTTTTGCGCCTTTTTGGTGTTTAGACCTGGCGCGTTAGGGGGGGTATTGACGCAACCTGATTGGGGGGTTGATGTGGGTGGAGGGTGGGGTTGGGTCGGGTGTTTTTGGGTGTACTATTGGGCGCATTGCAATGTATACGTGCTGTTGATTTTCGGAATGCATGTTGCAGGTCGGGTGGGAAGTGAATGCCAACTGATTCAACATTTTCAATGGAAGTAACCCGGCTCCTAACATGGAATATTAGAGGCCTAGGCGACCACAGAAAATCAAGCTCATGCACAGCTCCCTCACTAGACACAACATAGATATCTGTTTTCTACAAGAAACGCATCTCAATTCCTCCTGCTCCCCCAGACTTAAGCACTCCAGGTGGGGCTTGTCATACTCAGCCATTTACTCTAACTATGCCAGGGGGGTAGCTATCCTGCTGCGCCGAGGCGTGGATTGGAGGACGTCAGTAGTGCTGGATGATGCCGGGAGATATGTAGTTTTACATGGGGTCCTGCTGGGCGGGGAGGTGGTACTAGTTGCCATGTATGGCCCAAATGTGAATGACCCGGAATTTTTCAGGGAGGTCTGGGCAAAGATTGATATAACTGGCTGTTCCACTGTAATTTGGGGAGGCGACTTCAATGTTGTACTGGACGGGTCACTGGATAGACAAGGCGCTTCAAGACCCATGCACCCAAACGCACGCCAGGCCTTGTCGGATATCATGTGTGATGGTTTGTTGCTGGATGTGTGGAGAGCTAGAAATGCGGGTGCTCGGGTAGGCACATGTATATCTGCACACCATGCGGCCTGGTCCAGACTGGACTTTTGTTTAGTCTCGGCGGATGTAGCCACTTGGACCATGCGAGTGGACATACTGGCCAGGTCCCTGTCTGACCATTCCCCATGCCTACTAGAATTGACAATCCCAGGTAATCTGCGGGGCGCCTTTTCCTGGCGCCTCCCGCCAGATGCCTTCCTTGATGCGGCGTTCACCGCAGAAATCCGGCAGGACATTGTAGAGTATTTTGACAATAACACAGGTACGGTCAAGACAGATGCTGTGCTGTGGGATGCTTTTAAGGTGGTCATTCGGGGGCAGTGCATTGCACGCAGGGCGGGGGTCCTGAAGGCAATCAGAGGCACACTGGCTAAGCTTGAGGGTGAATTGCAGCTCCTTGACCGGGACTTTTGTGCGTCTCCTACACCCACACTAGCGGGCCAGATTAAAGACAAACTGCTAGAATTCAATGAAGAAGCGCAGCGTGAGCTCAAATTTCTGGGGAAGCAACCCGAAGCCCGCAGATATGGGGAGGGGGACAGACCAAGCCGCACACTTGCCAGGTTGATTCGCCCAATCCCCACACCGACGAGGGTACACACTATCATGGATCACACAGGGAGGGCACTGACAGACCAGGGGGAGATAATGAAAACTTTCACTGAATACTACGCCACACTGTACAAATCCACCCACACTACCTCAGACGAAACACTTGAGGCCTTTTTGGACTCCGTAACACTGGTGTGGTTCAACAATGCGCACAGACAGTACATGGATCAACCAGTAACGGTGAAGGAGATTGCTGACACCATTAAAGCGCTGCCCCAAAACAAGGCGCCTGGTCCGGATGGACTTACAGCCGCCTTCTATAAAACGTACGCGGAGGAACTGGCCCCCCGCTTACACGCCGTCTTTGTGGAGGCGCAGGAGGTGGGGATCCTGCCAGATTCGATGAGGGGGGCATTGATTGTCACGCTCCTCAAACCTGACAAGGATGATAAATATGTGGACTCATACCGCCCCTTGTCCCTCATAAATGTGGATGTTAAGATCTACGCTAAGATCATAGCTGATCGCTTGCAACCTCTGTTGCCCTATGTGGCTCTGCCAGATCAGTCGGGCTTTATACCAGGACGCTCCACCACACACAATCTGAGAACGGTCTTCTCTGCGTTACACTATCTCCACCCTGACACCCAGGCTGCCGTGGTGTTCCTGGACGCGACAAAAGCCTTTGACTCTTTGGAGTGGTCCTTCCTCTTCACCATTTTAACAAGAATGGGATTCAGCCCTCTTTTTAACAACCTAATTCGTTTATTGTATACCGCCCCCAGAGCTAGTTTACGACTGAATGGTATGATCTCGGAGTCCTTTCCGATCTCCAGGGGCACCAGGCAAGGATGCCCATTATCCCCCCTCTTATTTGCCATCGCTATGGAGCCGCTGGCTGCTCGTCTTCGCCAACACCACACGGCAAGGGGTATTGCCTTCAGCTCCCGTAGCCTCCTAGTCTCCATGTACGCTGATGATGTGACTCTGTATGTCCATAAACCGACTGAAAACTTAAACCCATTACTCCGCGATTTCGTCAAGTTTGGTGGCCTCTCCGGAGTCTCCATTAACTGGTCTAAATCAGTCATATTCCCGCTCACCGATAACACCACAGAGGTGCATTCCGATTACCCCCTCAGATGGGAAGCGGAGGAAGTAAAATACTTGGGAGTCTGGGTGAGCAGGAACTTGCAAGAGCTCTGAAACCTGAACTTTGGCAGGGCAATCGTGTGGCTAGAGGGCAGGGTGGCGATCTGGTCCAAACTTCCTCTCTCCTTGGCAGGCAGAATTGCGTTGGCAAAAATGATTGTATTGCCCAAATTCCTCTATCTTTTTGCTAATGTGCCGATCCCCTTGACGCAACACTTTTTCACACGCTTGCGATCCAGCCTGCTGGCGCTTGCTTGGGCGGGGGGCCAGGCAAGGGTCTCATGGTCGCTGTTGACGCTTCCGCTGCGACAGGGAGGGCTAGGCGCACCGGACATGCATTTGTATGCACTCTGCTTGCAGGCCCAATACTTGCACTTTTGGATCTACCCCACACCTTACCAGCCGCATGTGGCGGTAGAGGCGGACATGATCTCTCCGCTCCCTCTCACTGTGGCACTCTATCACAAAGCACCGAGACCTACACAAGATGTAAACACGGCGGACATGCTTCGATGGTCCTGGAGGGAGTTTCTGAAACGGTCCTCCATTCCCATGTTATATGCACCCGCGATACCTCTTAAACGTAACCCCATGATCCCTTGCTTGGAGTCCAACAGTGGTGATGTATCCCTTGCTGGTACCGTCCTGCGCACGTTTTCAGACATATACCTAGACGGCAGGTTCTTGGAGATGCCCCCGGAGACACCGGAGAGCCCCATGACGTTCGCTGATAAATTCACATACCACAAGCTCAGAGCTGCGTGCAGGGCACTGGGAGGCTGTTTTCCGGAAGAGCCGCCGCAATTTGCCGCTCTGCAGAGCATACTCGCCAGGGCGTCCCGTAAAAAACTTGTGACTAGGCTCTATAACTCAATGCAGGAGCAATCCCCCTTGATGGTACCCAAATCGCAGCAATTGTGGGGAGATGACCTCGGGGAACCACTAACGGATGAGCAATGGGCATTCTGTTGTGGGCAGTTGTTAGCATTATCCCCTAACTATAAACTCAGGCTAGTGCACTTTAAATTCCTGCACAGATTCGACCGCACTCCCATTTCCCTGCATCGTATGGGCCTCAGAGACGATGATGGATGCTGGAAGTGTGGGGCGGAGGGGGTTACCTTCTTACATGTAGCTTGGCAATGCCCAGCGCTCTCTGAGTATTGGATCGGAATATTCGGAGCAATAAACCAAATTCTTGGGAGGGATGACGCCCCGTCGCCATTACTGGGCATCCTGGGCTGGGTTGCGGACACAGCGCCTGCGCACCGTAAGCTCCATGCGCTTCTACTGCTATACACAAAGAGGCGAGTGGCTATCACATGGGGGCGAAAATCCAAACCAAGACTGAAAGACTGGTTATCTGATGTGACATATGGCCATGCTCAACTGGGGTCCTATTGGGAATTGATGCCTGCTGCTGCGCGCCCGAGGGATATCTGGGAACCCTTTCTGCAATGGTCACGAAGCGAACAGTCTCCACTCGTGACACCTCCTGGCAGCCCGATTTGACACACATGACTTGCTGGGTGGTTGCCATGCTTGTTCGGATCTGTATGTTTGTCCCGCCCATGAACACTATAGCATGTACGACCGCCGAATATATTGGTGCGGATTGCCTAGCCTCCGACAATTGATTTGCAAACTGCATCCGTGCCTCTGCCCATATTGTCGCCATTGCTGGGGGTACTGTATGCTTGCTATCCCGACCATGCATTGGAATAACGATGTATTTATTTGCCTCTATACATGCATTCTGTTGGAACTGTATTTCTCATTGTCTGCCCTGATGTACACCTAAGTTGCTGTTGCCATTAGTTTTTACAAAAAATGAAAAATGGAATCTCCTCTTATGTTTTATCGATAGAAAGCATTGTAACCTCTGACTATGTTTGACTGCACATGATTTGTGTTTTTGAAGATGTAAATGCAACTTTCTTGCTCTGATAATATTCAATAAAAAACATATTAAAAAAAAATATATTAGTCAATGTTTATATCCATCCTGAAAGAAAGAATCAGAAGGAAAAACTCACAATATTAATTAATCTGATCAAAGCGTTGCAAAGATGTTATGAGCGATGCCCTTTGTTCATCTCAGGTGATTTCAACTGTAATCTTATAGCTAACAAACGGAATGAAAGAAAGAGGCTGGAGAACAAGGGAGCCCGAATAATAACATGAGTCAAAAAGCCAAGGTCTGACAATTTTGAATGGTAACACAAACGGAGATATTCCAGCATCAATAACATATTTGAGTGGAAAATGTCGATCAACAATAGACTTCATTATTACCAGCAGTGATTTTGTCCTACGTATCGACACATTCCAAGTCTGCCCGCGCATAGAAAGCGATCACTTTCCACATATTACGAGAATTAACATCACTCTCGCACAGGCCCAAAAAATTAATTCCCTTATACGACACGCAGAAAAGTTTAACCTGCAAAAATTAAAATGGCGGGGAGTGGACATGAAAACCACACTGGACATAATCAAGGAACACTTGAGTCAACTGGGGCCACTGACATACAGGAGAGAGTAAAAACCTGGAAACAGTTGCCCTTGGTCTCATCCGAAGATTTCCAGCCATCCACGGAAGTAAAAAAAGAACAGATACCAGGAGGGAACCATAGTTCAATATCAAATTGCGAGACCAAAAGAGAAGGATCGCAAGAGAGGTGCGATTACAAAGAGCAGTGGCAAGAATGGGCAGGAAAATAGATGAAGTTAAACTGAAGGAAATACTGAACAACTATAAGAAGATGTTGAGGGATGCTAAAGCTGCGTATAAAGAAACAGTCTGGACAAAACTACTGTGTGCAAGCAAATTGCCAAATACTTTTTTTTTCTTTATCATACAACAATACATGTCATTCCAAGTTAGGCATGAAAGTGCACGACAACCTTAGGTCGTTGCGTATATGAACAGTGAAATACTACCCCCCTCCCCTCCCGATCCTCACCTCCCAACCTCCCCAACCACTCTCCCTCTAGGGTCCCCAAGATAAACAACAATTACAGCAGTGAGGTCGACCAGAGTGTTCACGAAGGAGTCCAAAGTTTAAAGCTCAGAATTGTATTTGCCGAGCGAGCCAGAGTCCCAGGATCGCAGGCAGATGGTCAGTTCGAGTCAGTAAGATGCCCCCAGCCTCCCCCTCCCACATGTACCTCCCATGCTCCGCAGTCGACCACACCCCCCCCTCCCCAACGCGTTCTCATACCGGATTCATTCCACTAACACAGCGTCAGCACTGAGTCCATCATGTTCCTCCTGAGTGTCTAGGCCCAATAAAAAAGACCGCAGCGGGCCCCAAATATCCCTGGGTCGAGACCTCAACGGTAATTGGTCTGCATATGCATGTCGATGTTCCTGCCAGGTGGCCTTGTCAGTTATCCATGCCCTAAATTTAGGTGCCCTGCCCCTGCCACATCTGCAGGCCACCTGTCTTCGAGCCAGAAGTATGCCCATGACCAGGAATTTGCGGTGTGGCGTTTTTATATCCGCAACCAGACCCAGCAGAGCCCTGACGGGAGTCGGCTCGACTAAAGTTCCCTGCATCTTGGTTAGTCCTGCAAAGACCTCCCTCCAGTAAGTGGCCACTCGGGGGCAGTCCCATGCCAAATGTATAAAATCAGCTGGGCTCCGCCTACAGCGGAAGCATCTATCATCGTCCCTTAAATGGAGCCTGTGCAATCTCGCTGGGGTGTGATATAGCCTATGCAAAAATGTATAGTGTAGCAGTCGCAGTCTACTGCTGCCAGGTATCGCCTCAGTTTGAAGACATGCCATTTCCCACTGATCATCAGTAAGGGGTTCAGTCAGGTCCGCATCCCATTCCCTTTTTGGCCCTCACTAGTGTGGGTGGAGGGGCTGTACGAACATGCGCATATAACCTGGATATAACGCGAGCGGGGGCCTCTGCTTGTAGCATTAAATGTAGCGAGACAAATGTTTCTGGCTCTTGAGGAAAATCTGGGGTTTTGGCCCTCACGCTCTGCCGTAGCCTAGTGTAAAGAAAAAGGTCCAGAAAGGAGTAAGAGTAATCCCCCAAAAATTGTTCCTTTGTGCGGAATGCGCCCCCAATGTATAAGTCCCCGCAAGTCACATAGTGTAAGTTGGTTAACAGGTTTTGGCAAATCTTTTCCCCCGTAACAGGCAGCAAGGGGCAGCACCGTAAAGGTATGTTAGGGGAGTACAACAAGTGCACCCCCTCAGCCCGCGCCAGCCAGTTCCATGCGTTGACAGTGCATTCCACAGTGGAGGGATCCCTCCTTTTTTCCGCAACGGGTGTAAACACATATCCCTGTGTCGGGACTGGGGCCATGTATCCATCCTTTACCGCGATATGGGGCATGAACGGGGGAGGATGGAACCAGCAAACGGCAAAGTGCGCCTGCGCACTATGATAATATTGCTCAAAGTCTGGTACGTCAAACCCGCCAAAGCTGTACGGCAGCATAAATGTGGCCAGCTTCAGCCGTGCTTGCTTACCTCCCCATATTAACCTCACCAATTGCGTTTTCAGAGTCTTAAAAAATGGGCACCAGGATGGTAAGGTATGTTGATGAACAAATATAAAAATGTGGGCAAGATAACCATTTTGATTAGAGATATGCTCCCTGCCATTGAGAGGGGTAATTTAAGCCAGCTAGTGATGTTATCCGTGACCCTATCCCTAGCACGCCCATAGTTTATCCTCATCAACGCATCCTTGTCTCTGGTGACATAGATTCCCAAGTATTTAAATTCATCTGTCTCCCACGTCAGCGGGTAATCCAGTTGGTGCTCTAGCGTATTGTCGGTTAGGGGAAAGACCGCCGATTTGCCTCAGTTTATCTGCACTCCAGCTATCACCCCAAACTTTGTTATTTCATGTAAGACTGGGTTAAGGTTATCGCATGGCTTATGTATATACAGCGTAATATCGTCAGCATAAAGTGACACTAACAATTGCCTAGTAGGATAAATGAGGCTCCTGTGATTATGATTTTGCCGCAACTTGGCAGCCAGAGGTTCTATTGCTACGGCAAATAGAACGGGGGAAAGTGGACACCCCTGCCTCGTCCCTCTAGTAATCGGGAAGGCTTCAGAGCGCGAGCCATTAAGGAGGACCCTAGCACAGGGCGCCGTATAAAGCAATTTAATCCAGCCTAGGAAGGATTCTGGCATTCTCATATATGCCAGCGACCCCATCACATAATCCCACTCTACAGAATCAAACGCTTTGGTGGCGTCCAAAAAGACAGTCACTGCCGCGCTACGCGGGTCTATATCTTGTAGCACAGCCAAGAGAGTTCGAAGATTATGGGCCGTGGCCCGATTCGGTACGAACCCTGCCTGATCAGGCAACACCAGCCGTTCCAGGAGTAGGTTTAATCTTGTAGCTAGCACTTTTGCCAGAATTTTGGTATCACTATTTAAAAGCGACAAGGGATGGTACGAGTCGCAGAGGTCAGGGGGCTTGCCAGGTTTAAGTAAGGACATAATATGAGCTTCCCTCATGGTCGCCGGTAGGCGTCCCTCCTCCAGGGCCTCATAATAGACTGCTTTCAGTATGGTCGCCAAGGTGGATACGTAGGTTTTATAAAAATCAATGGGAATCCCATCAGACCCCGGGACCTTCCCAGACTCCATGGTCATTATTGCTTCCGTGATCTCGTCTACTTCTAAATCATGGGCTAGGAATTTACGTTGCACGTCTCCCAGCCATGCCAGGGTGACATCCTCAAAATAGTCCTTGAGGTCCAGTGGGGCCATCCTCTGTGACGTATAAAGTTTCTTGTAATACTCCGTCAGGGTAGACATTTGCCCTGGGAGAGTTCAATGTGATGTTCCCTGCTCGTCCTGCAATTCTGTGACATAATTATGGAATCCGGGGGGTCTCACCGCTCCAGCCAGAGCCTTTCCAGGTCTATCACCTTCGCCATATGCTCGGACTACAAAATGTTTCCCACGGAATTTGCAATCTCTCTCCGCAGCTTCTGTATACTCAGTCAATTTCTCACGCAAGCCTGCTTTTAGTACTCCCGTCTTGTCCCCGTCTTCTATAGCCTACTCCATCTTCCGTAATTCACCTTCTAGCTTGTGCAAGTCTCGGCGGAGGTCTTTCAGTATACCCCCTCTCTTGGAGATGCACCACCCCCTTACGGTCACTTTAAACGCCTCCCATACCGTAGTCAAGCTGGCCACGAGCCCGCATTTCTGGGGAAAAATTCAGCAATCTCCTGCTCCAGTTGTCCTTAAGACAGCGTCCTGCAAGTCTAGTGGGTTCAGTCTCCAATTCAGATATGGTGACAGGTCTATCGGGGGGCGCATAATTACTAACACGGGGGAATGATCAGAGAAAGTTCTAGCCAAGTGTGTCGCTTTATCAACCCAGTGTGCCATGCCCCTCAGTATGAACACATAATCGAGCCTGGCCCAAGTATTATGTACCGCTGAGTAGTGTGTCCCCTCCAATTGTGTGTGGTGTGTGTGTCACCATGTATCCAGCAAGTTGTCAGATGCTTCTATGTCCTGCAAGGTGCATTGGGAGCCAGTGTAGTGTGCCGCAGTAGCATTGGATCTATCAAGGCTAGGGTTAACCACGGTGTTGAAGTCTCCCCCCCCAAATTACATATCTGAGTACCAGTGTTTGTAGTTTGCCCCTTAACATGAGCATGTGATGGGCATCATCTGTATTGGGGCCATAGTAATTTGCAATGACAATATCGTGTGCATATAGTCTGCCCCAAAGCATACAATACCTTTCATCAGGATCTATATCCTCCCCCCCTGCAACGAACCTGACTCCCCTCTTGACAAGTATGGCCGCCCCCCTGGAGTAACTGGAGTAGGAAGCAAAGCACCAATGGGAGGCCCAACGTGATGCGAACCGAGGCCTACCCCCCTGCGGAAGATGAGTCTCCTGCAACAGAGCCATGGGAATTTTATGGCGCTCCAAATACCCTAACACCTGCCTATACTTCCTGGGGTCATTCAGTCCCCTAACATTCCAGGAGACTATTCGAAGAACATTTCCATCATTGTTGCCTTCAGTCATAGCTATCATTCAACACATTCTGCCTATTGCAGTGGCCGCACTCACCTCTCACTTTCATTTATACAGACTCTTCCTCTCCACCTCCCCCCTTCCCCTCCCCCACCACCCATGCCGGCTACCCCATCTCGCCAGGAAAAAATAACCCTCCTCCATCATCCTCTTCTCAATTGGGGACCGCCAGGGGCTTATGTCCGCCGGGCTCAATCCACCATCACACCTCAAAATGGCGGCGAGGGGCCTATGGCGCAGTGCAGGAACTCCCTTGTTTCCAGACGGTTACAAACTCGCCTTCCTCCTCTCTCGGGCACCCAGGAAGAGCTGATGCAATAAGGTTGGGCCCCTCCAATGTCCCCTGCTTCTCCTGCCTTCATAAATAGCCGCTATAAAGGTCTCATGCCTCCCTCGCGTCGCGCCCCGCTGAACACTTGGGCGACGGCTCACCCTCCTCAGTCCTCACGGGTAGTTCTGGATACGACCACGTTCCTGCCCGCGGGGGTTTAGGGTCAGCCGCAGCAGTCCTGTGTCTCTCAGCAGCTTCGTGGGGTCTCCCGCCGTGTTACAAAAGTCGGCGCAGCTCCGCTCTCGGGCCTACGCAGCCCCAACCTTGCGTTATTTCCAAGCCCAGCCGGGCCTCCAGGGCAGCTGCACCTCGCCCCGCTTCCAGCTCCCGCTGCTTCCAGTCACGGCTACTGTTGCTCCGCGGCCTCCAAAATCAGGTCGCTTGGTCAGCACCTCTTCCTCTATCGCATGGCGATGTTTGGATGGGGTACACGCAGCAAGGATGGAGTTTATGTTTATCGATCCGCCCGGATCGGCGGTAGCTTCGTTACAGCGCGGCCATTACAGTCCAGCGCTGTACTAGGGACTTTTGGGGCATTATAAATAATTTGACTAAGGGCTCAAGACTGCAACAAGAAGCAAGAATCGGAGAAGAAATGTGGATTCAACACGTTCAAAACATGTACAGAAGCATGAAGCAGGAAAAGCGAGACACGGTGGCAAAGGCCTTAGAATGGCCCTGAGTGCCATACCTCAATACGGAAAAAACTAAATTAATAACCACCCAGGACCAGGCAGAATGTAAAGAACCAGGACTAGAGAAGAGTAGTAATGAACTAAACAACTTGACCGACAACAAACAACTTAGAAGAATAATACAACAACTAAAGACAGAGGGGGCAACAGGTCAAAACTGGCTTCCCAATGCACTTTTTAAAACGGATCCGATTTCTAGGCCGACTACCTTATGCCGCTCTTCAATCAGATTTATAATCAGAACAACGTCCCCAACTCCTGGAAAGGGAACATAATTCATCCAAAATTTAAACAAGGAGACCATTGTAAGCCTGAAAACTACAGACTGATATCTCTTATCGATGTAGAGGCCAAGCTTTACACTTCCTGCCTCCTATCTCCGCTTCAAGATTGGATGGACGAAAAGAACATAATCTCCAAGTTTCAAACGGGCTTTAGACAAGGGATGGGCGCCATAACAAACCTGGCCATCTTGGCGCTTTTAACGGAAAAAGCGGTAAATAATAAAACTCGGTTGTACGCATGTTTCGTCGACTTAAAATCAGCATTCAACAGAGTGAGTAGGAACCGTCTCTGGGAAAAACTAAAAGCATGGGGATTGCCAAGTAAATTACTGGACGCAATAATTGCCTTACACAGTGAAACCTGGGCTAGAGTGAAATTGGGCGGTGGGTGCAGTTCAACCCCGAGCATCCACATGCAGCAAGGTGTCCTGGCGCCAAGCCTATTTAACTTGTTTCTCTCAGACATCAGTAATTACATGCAAGCCGCCGATTGTTATCCGCCGAACTTGGCCAAAGAGCTAATTTCCTTTTTAAAGGTACGCAGATGACATTGTGGTGTTGAGCCAAAGTCCCATCGGATTACAAAGGGCAATAAATAACCTAGCAAGGTATTTGGACCAGGAAAACTTGGAATTAAACAAAGAAAAAACCAAAGTTGTTTGCCTAGTGGACACTAAAAAAATAAAGTTTACATGGCATGTAAAAGGGGCAACAGTGGAAGAACAAGTGTCCTACAAAAACCTTGGCAAAAAAAGTTGGGCGGGGTACCACATATAAGGAACACAAATTGGCCCTAAAAGCCAAAGTGCAATAGTTAATTTTTGCACACAGATTACTGTATAAACAAGCATTTTCAATGCAATAGGTCTCGCATTTGCAGGCATTTAAGCTATTGGCATTATAAATGACAATGCCTTTTATTTATGTGTTTTTGAAAGCAACACATATATAAACAGCTGTGCTATTTGTAATGCCAAGAGCTCAGTCTCACAAATGCGAGAGCACTTTAACGTTGGCTGCACCCCTTTTTAGGTCTCGCCTAGACGAAAGCAAAAGCGAAAGCTTTTGCTGTCTAGGGAGACAACTTATGTTGCCGCTTTCTGGGGAATGAAGGGGAATGTGGACAGCAGACTGTTTCGAATTTCTTCTGCTGGAGATTAGACCTCGTGAGCGCGCCTTGACTGTATCTAATGCGTGTGTTTTTTTTTTTTTTTAACGTGGGCCGGGCGCTTGCTTCAGTCAGTTTCACTTTGAAGTGCAGGCGTCAATGGGTCTGGTAGTTGTTCATGTGGAGTGCCTTTTGACCTCGTGAGCGCGCTTTGACTGCATCTAATGTGCACACGCACGCACACATACATACAGAGACATTCCCCCCGCCCTGCCGCATACACAGAAGCGCCCCGGCCGCCGCATACATACAGAAACATCTCCCCCCCTCCCCCGCCGCAGCTCGCGCCCCCGGCCGCCGCATACATACAGAGACATCCCCCCCCCCCGCCCCAGCTCGCGCCCCCGGCCGCCGCATACATACAGAGACATCTCCCCCCGCCCCCGCCGCAGCTCGCGCCCCCGGCCGCCACCGGCCGCCGCATACATACAGAGACATCCCCCCCGCCCCAGCTCGCGCCCCCGGCCGCCGCATACATACAGAGACATCCCCCCCCCGCCCCAGCTCGCGCCCCCGGCCGTCGCATACATACAGAGACATCTCCCCCCCGCCCCCGCCGCAGCTCGCGCCCCCGGCCGCCACCGGCCGCCGCATACATACAGAGACATCCCCCCCCCTCCCCCGCCCCCGCCGCAGCTCGCGCCCCCGGCCGCCGCATACATACAGAGACATCTCCCCCCCCCTCCCCCGCCCCCGCCGCAGCTCGCGCCCCCGGCCGCCGCATACATACAGAGACATCTCCCCCCCCCTCCCCCGCCCCAGCTCTCCCCCCCACCTGACAACACTCACCGGCACCGGGCTCTGCTGGCGGGGGCTACACGAGAGCTCCCGCTCCTCGGGGCTCTTTCCGCAGCACTTCTCTTTGCTCCCGGTGTGACTCCTCGGCTCTGCAGCTCTTCTCCGGGGCCGTGGGACAAAAGCTACTCCTCTGCGCAGGCGGCTCCGGGGCACTCCGCAGCTCACGGGAGCCCCGGGCCGCGGGAAGACTTTTCCTCTCCTTTCTCGGGTGCTCGAGGAGGCGGGACTTCCGGCCGGGCCGCGATGCAATTGGCTGGTTTTACCATACCAGTCTCTGTTTCCTTTAGTTAGACAGACCCTGCCTGGCTTCGCTACTCTGGTTTGGCCAAAGAAAATCCAGTTCTCACCTATATTCAATCATTACACGGGGCCCTGTTAAATCACGGCCCCTTCTTCCTGGCCTCCCTCAGTCTTTGGTGTTTTATTACCAACTTCCTGTGGGGTGTAGACAGAAAAAGCCCCCAGCATTGCATGCCATCTGCCAGACCTCCAGGCACCAGCCGCCACGCCACAGGAGTCCACGTGACTGTTCCAGCCTGCGGCGCGGAAAAGGATGCGGGGTCTCGGGGAGGGCGCCGAGAAGCCTCGGAGGACTGCTAGGTGCAGAGGTGTGCCCGGCAGGGCTGAGAGGCGCTCCTGACCCGAGGCCTGAAGCCCATCGTCGAAAGCGCCACGACGCAGAGGCAGGCGCGAGACTCTTCGGTTGGTAACTATTTTGTATACTTCTGGCTGTGCTTGTTCTTCATGTAATGCACCATTTGCTACCTCTTGTATTTTGTTGCTCACCATTGTCACTTTTGCCTCTTGTAACGTAACGTTTTACTTTTGTAATGTGTTCACTTGTAATTGTCTCCTGTGTATCATTACTGTTCCTATTGCAAAGCGCTCTGACACCTTCGGGTAAAGTCTGCGCTACATAAACACGCATAAATAATTAAACAAATTACATCTTACCACTCACACAACCAGCCCCCGCCCGCACTCTGGCATATTGCAGCGCATCTAGTAGGGTACTGTGCAACACAGAACAGGCCATCCCACGCAATGAAGCTGGGCGCCCGTGAATCCCCCAGCTGACCCTCTCATTGGCCATGCCTAATAGCTGTCCTAGAACCAGACATGCTGGCAACTGCCGCCCATCGCTTCCAGTCCGGCCTGTCTCACCCAAAGGCGGCTATCCACAAGCCCGCTGTGCAATGCCGAACCGGTTTCCCAAGCGGCCTCTATTGCCATAAATGATGATCCCCACCCTCCACTCCAGGTCCACTGGCCACCCTCCCTGCGTGCCTCCCCCGAGGGCACTTCTCCGCGCGGCACCCCATGACTCATCCCCGCACCCTCCACTGCAATCCCCCTTCCAAACAGTGCTCGACCCCCCGCCATGCCTCCTCAGCGCCCGCAGAACTAAAACCCTGTCCCGACCGGCCCCAGAAGGATGAAAGGCCCCTGCCTGCCACCCACTGCTCCTGCGCTCTGCCGACTCCCAACTGCATTGGCACTTACCCGCATAAGCCCTCCCCCCACCCTCCTCCCTCTGACCTGCCAGGCCACACCCTGTGTTCTCGAGCCCCCCATCCGCAACCCTCCACTGGCTCACCAACCACTCTAAACCGGCCCCCCTTCCCGAGCGCCCTTCCCCGCGTCAAAGCCTTCCCGTGTACCCACCCATCCAAAACTTCGCACCCACCCTCCCTGTTATCGCTCTCATCCCCTCCGCCGCTATTTATGCTGCACTAAGCACCCTGGCAGCCCTGATCCATCCCGCAAGAGGCCACCTGCACCAGTCACATGTTTACAAAAACCTTTGTCGCCATCGACTGCGAGGCCCACCAGTGGCATCCGGGGGAAGCCAGGAGGCGAGCACCATTGCACATTTCGCGATGCCCGACAGCTCTTACCCCTAGTCCCCGGTCCTTGCCCGTGTGCGGCCGAGACCCCCTGCGCCTCCGACTGCACCGCGACCTGAGGTGTGTCCTCCCCGTGCGCCCGGACCAACCATGAGCCCTGCAGCTGCCCGCACATCCTCACCCCCCCACCCCCAATCACCTCGACCACCCCCAATAATGCCATGCCTGACCCCCATGTCCGGTTCAAGCCCAGGCACTCCAAGCCCTCTGCCACACCTCCATCAACCACCCGCAAATAGGCAGCGCCCCGCAACCACCTCCATCATCTTTAAACAGCGCCTAAGATGCCATCTCCTAGCACTCCTGCATGGCCTCGCCCGACCAGCTTAGACATTCCCCAACCTACCCAACTCTGCCCACCCGAGCTCCCGCAGGCACCACGCCCGACTCTGCACTGCCCCTGATACCCCCTGGCCTCAGTCAGACGAAAGGCCGAGGGCACAAAACTGGGCCTCCAAACGCAACCTGGTACCGAGATGGCGTGACTGTTCCCAAGCCAAGGGCAACATGAAAGTGTGGGGAAAATGTGTGTGGAGGGTTAAGTGGGCACGAGGCACATTGCAAGACTTGCTTAGGCGCACTGCACCAGGGACTTGCAACTGACAGGTGTTTAGTGTGGGCATTCAGGAGCCTGACACTACGTCAGTGCCCGCGCGGGGTCACAGCCCCACATGTTCAGCAGGTGACAGCGGGGTTCCTCTCCCGGGGCTTTGCAGAGCTGTCCCTTCCTGCCTCTCCTGCCTCTCTGTCCTCTGCTTCTCTTCTCGTCAATGCCTCCTGCCTCTGACCCCTGCTGCTCTTCTCTCTCTGCCCTGCAGATGGCGCCCCTCTGAGTGAGCTCTCTTGGTCCTCCTCCTTAGCCGTGGTGGCACATGTTGCATTACAAATGCTATAGGTGTCACATTTGCGAAAGTTATAACTATTGCCATTATAAATGACAAAAGTATTAATTTTGCTATTTTCAAAACCAACACATCAATAGAAAAAATGTCATTTACAATATCAATAGCTCAAACTTTCATAATGCGAGACCTATTGCATTGCAAATGCTTGTTGTAAATGCTGCTCGCATACTCAGGTTACAGTGAGCAGCATCTAAACAAAAGGGTGCGTCAAACATTAAAGTGAAAGCACATATGGTGCTTTCACCCAAAGTGCTTACATTTTTTTATTAATTTCAAAACCTTCTGTAGCACGGCCGCTAAAGTGAATGCGGACCGCGGCGTATATTAAATAATTAAATAAGTGTGCCGCTATAGTTAAAGAGGACCACGCTGTAATTTGAATTAAAAAACACTATTAAAATGAAAGCGGGCGGGTGCTGCGATGTTGTGGGTTGAATAGGGGACGAGCATTAAAGAAAATAGTGCAACTTGTATAGCAGACCATGTAACAACACAAGTAACAGGTCCAGTCGTTATGGGAGGTAACAAATGCAGACAAGGCGATACCAAGGAGGGACTAGCAAGGCTAACAACGACTCGGAAGCCAGCATTAACCAAAGACAATGATACAAGCCAATTAAAAGTATTGGCGGAGAGTCGGCGGGGCTTCAAAGCCTTACTCCACTAGTGCATGCTTCGCAGAGACGCATGCACTGCCCAGGCTCTACCTAAAACTCACGTGAAGCAAATCACAAAGCAAAATTAGCGTGGAACAAACCACATGAAGGAAATTTTTCTTTGCTGGAGACAAATACATGCATGTATGAATGAGTCTGCCTAAACGTACTTTTTACGAGGACTCCTTCAAAAACTACTAAGGTTTAGTGCCGTGACATACAAAAATAGTAAATGCACGTTATTTTGAGAAGAGGTGAGTGAGCCATTGGAAGCTAGCGTCCGACTAGAGTCTGAAGCATGGCACAGGCTCAGCTCGGGGTCCTGTTGGAACCTCGAGGCTATATCGAGCTGAGCTTTCATGTGGCTTCTGTCTGCCACGCTCGCTATAACCTCATCCAGAAAAAGGTAAACAAAGCATTAGCATATGAGGTACAAATGAGAGACAAACAGACAACTTTCTGGTGCCTGATTTGTCCAAAGTAAAACCAGAAAACCTGAATTGATCGCGGCTTCCTGCTTAACTAAATTGTGTGTTCTTGGGCAAATATTTTTTTTACTGATCCTTCTTATTCTTCACTCTCACAAATGAAAGCGCCTACATATACATGCGTGTACAACAGAAGCTGTACGAAAACTTATTGTGTTTGAATTAATAGAGATTAATGTCCCTCTATCTGTAAGAACGCATCCGGCACATACATACACCTGTCACCACACAGACACTCGCAGAGACCCACACAAACAAGCCGTATGCATGAAACACCCTGCAAGAATCGTTCCAGTGTCAAAAGAATAACTTCAAGTGATACTGAAGCAGAACACAGCTGCTACAAGCCTTCGCCGAGTCGCCCACCCGTACAACTGAATCGCATTAAAGACATCTCAGGGGAAGTAAAGGGCCAGCAAACACCATTTTGGTGGTCTGGTTCAGAGTCCAATTTGTAAACTAGTGTGCCTGATGAATAACCTACAGCGTGCAATGCCAATCACTTACAAGCATTACGTTTTTTTTAAAAACACTATAATTGTGATTTTCATGTATAACATACAATGCAAACTTTATATAATGCACCGAGGGACTCCCGTTTATTTTTGCCAGACAAGAGACGCGTGTCAGAGGAAGACACTCCGGTAATTTGGGCAGGATCACACTACGCCAAGCAACAGGAACCAATGTGCAAACCCTGATCTCTGGTTCCGAAGTGTGCAGTTTAATTACCAAATCAATCTGCTCATAGACGCACTGTATTTTTGAAAGAAGCGAAAAGTGAGGGTCGTTACCTAAATTAGTTACTCAGGTCAAAGCTTCCTCGTGCACCCTACTCACTGCCAGCCGACATGTTCCGTCGCCCCCAGCGACCAGAGATAGACCATTCCACTGAGTGACTGACAATAAACCTGCGAAGCACGTTCACATTTCCGCTGGGTCAGTCCACACCAATAGTACAGAAAATCACTGAGTACATACAAGTTCACATAATACAGAAGCAAGTGGCAGCAAAAACTGGGATCCAGACAGCGAACTTGCGGTGTGAGGCTGGACACTCTGGACTTCGACTGGGCCCAACTTCGTCTCCCTCTCCATCCAAAGCTTTGTCTCATCCCTGCTCTATACAGGCTCCGTGCAGGACCTGTAGTGCAGTAAGGACAACCGAAGAATCTCCCTTGGAGTGAAGGAGTCACTCTCATGCATTTGCAGGCACCTTCACGCAACTGACCGGTCTGCTGGTTCTGAGCTCCTGCGGACTCCGTAGATTTCAGCAACACAGGTGGTGGATTTCTGAAGGTCCCTGAGGTGGATCTGCCCTCTCAGCAAGTTTGAGGTCAGTAACCCTCATGGGGACTGCATAACCCAAACGCCTGTGCACCGGGTCCATTTGCAGTTGCATATGCTTGTCCGTGTAGTCCCGACCCTGAGCTGTATTTGCACCAAAGAACTCCTCGCAACGAGTGTTCCGTGGGCTGGTACTTTGCAATCTTGCTCGAGGTCCCCTCACAACCCCTGGTCCTTCAGCCTGTGGATCCTCCTGAGGGTCATCTTGATTTCTGCTGGGCTTTCCTGGTTGCTCCAAGGGTGCCCTGACTCTCCATTGCTTGGTGAGTCCCCTGGACATTGCTGGTCCACACCGTAACCTGCTTGACCTTCCTGCATGGACTGCTTTTGCCAAGGCTTGTTGGTGCTTCAGCCAGATACCGACCCCTCAACACTCGACATCTTTTGTGGGACAGCTCACCTCCGGCTCCTGGTCGACGAAGACGTCTCCTGGTCCTCGTGAATCTAGAGTCAAGCATCCCTTCTTCACACCTGAAGCACCCAACATCAGTGGGCATTCGTCTACCGAGCCCCAGGTCACTCTGAAGTGACCCAGAATCTTTCCCCTTCGCTTTCAGGTTCCTTCCTTCCAGAATCCAGGCTTGGATTTCCCCGGACCCTTCTCAGCTTCACAACATCAGTGCTTCTTCACAGCCCTCGATTGAGACCGACAGCAGTTTGCGACACCACTCCAGACCTATGCACCCAGCTCCTCTGGGATAGGTAACTCTGGTACTACGATATCCACGGGTGGGCTGGCTCTCCAACCTCTTAAGTTGCAAAGGGTTTGCTCGAAATCCTCCTAGAAGGGTCCTTAAACTTTAAAACTGTAACCGTGACTTCCCCATAGAATTGTACGGCGCCTGCGGTCGTGTTAGCACATTGCACTGTGGTACTGGGTTTTTCAGAACCGGTACTTAGCCGGTAACCCAGCGGTGTCAGGGAAAACACACCCAAAGACCACGAGTCCTTTTCCTGATTCAGACCACAGAAACTCAGTCTTCTAGGTGAAGTCAAGGATCGATTTTATTGGCTGCAACTAAGGTAACAAGCATCCTATAAGTACAACACACAGGGAGTATGTTCTCAGGAGACTGCTCAAATTCACAAAGTCAGGCTTCTCTTCTTATACAGAATTTTAAGCTTCAGGCAAACATTCTTGGTTTTTATGGTAAATCGTTAACATATTTTAATACAAAGAAAAGGCAGAGTCATGATGACATGTCCACATTTCACTTCGTCCAACCCACCACAAATCACTCGGCAAGGCCCAACCTTTCATCAGATATCGGTGGACCCCCAATAAAACGGGCACCTCCCCATCATAAAGCAAACGAAGCAAGAGAGAAAAGATAGATGCGAGCAAGATACGGCAGGTGTGTGTGCAATGAGGAGGTTTTATAGGATAGGATAGGATAGGCTTGACAGACGCCTATCCTATCGCGCACTTGCTGCTGCTGGCGCTGATATTGCGCTTCGTTTTTAATTACCCTGATTTTGTGATTTTACTTTATTTTACTTTGTTGCACTTTCCCCCTGTTTTTAGCAGGGTCTTGCCTCCTCCTCACTCCGCATATAATTGGCTCCCTCACTGCCGTTTTGGCGGGCCTGGATCCCGGGGGTGGTTCACTGTGGGCGCCATTTTGGGTAGGGATGGTACTGTAGCTTCGGGCGCCATCTTGGAGCGTCCTCGCGCTCGCGCTAGAATTGCTGAGCCTACTTAAGGCGGACTCAGTTTCGAGGCGGTCTTGACAGACGCCTATCCTATCGCGCACTTGCTGCTGCTGGCGCTGATATTGCGCTTCGTTTTTAATTACCCTGATTTTGTGATTTTACTTTATTTTACTTTGTTGCACTTTTCCCCTGTTTTTAGCAGGGTCTTGCCCCCTCCTCACTCCGCATATAATTGGCTCCCTCACTGCCGTTTTGGCGGGCCTGGATCCCGGGGGTGGTTCACTGTGGGCGCCATTTTGGGTAGGGATGGTACTGTAGCTTCGGGCGCCATCTTGGAGCGTCCTCGCGCTCGCGCTAGAATTGCTGAGCCTACTTAAAGCTCCCTTCTCCCGCGCAGCGGGACGCGCAGGTGAGGACGCCGTCGCTTGCCGGAGTCGTGTCAGAGTCCTGCCCGTCTGCGCTCGTCCGCGTCGAGGCAGCGCGAGGCGGGGCAGGCTCTGTATATTATTTTAGCGGTGCATCGCCGTTCCTGGCAGGTATGTGGTCTTATACTCGGACTGAGCTGCTAGCCATAGGGGATTCGTTCAAAGGATGTCTATGTAAGCCTGTGGACCCTTTGGTTGGCCCATATAGCTGTGCTTGTAAAGGCTGGTCTCTTAAGAGCCCTACTAAAATTCGCTCCTTGGAAGATGCCGCCCTTGTTACACGAACACGTGTTGCATCGCGAGATCTTCGTATCTGGTGCCTTAATGTTAGATCACTTGTAAAGCACCACCTATCCATTTATGATCTGATAGAGAAAGAGGATCCCGATGTCTTTTTAATGACAGAAACCTGGCTCCAGGATTCTGACTCTGCCATATTGAACCTGGCCATCCCCCAGAACTATACCATCTTCACTTCCAATAGGACTACAAGAGGTGGTGGCATCGCTATGGCAGTCAAATCCTGCTTTCCGGCTGATTGGAAGCCGTCGGGATTACCCGCATGTGAAAGTGCTATTTTCAAAGTCGCCTTTTCCCATCAATTCACTTTCAGTGGGCTGCTTGTCTACCGCCCCCCCGGCAATGACTCTGTCTTCAGGTCCGCACTGGCCGATATGGTCAGTCCCATAGCGCTTGGTTGTGCTAACTTTAACATCGTGGGGGACCTTAACATCCATTTCGACAATGGGTCATCCACCGCAGTGAGTTCACTGCTGGCGGATTTAGAAGCTCTCCAACTTACTCAGCTTGTCACCCTCCCAACCCACTCCGGAGGCCACATTCTTGACCCCTTTTTTTCCACACTTGACGGGCTAAGGTTGTTAGATCCTAGGCTGATGGGGTGGACTGATCATCTGCTAGTAGAAGCCTTTTGTCCGGTCCATGATAAGCCTTTTATATCTATGGACAGGCCTATCCTTAAAAGGTGTTGGCACAAGCTCACGTTGGAGGAGTTCTACGGTATACTGGAGCGGAAACCTTTGAGCACTTTCACTAATGTGGAACAAGGTTACCAACAGTTCTGCGTTTGGATTACCGATGCCCTGGACTCTCTTATACCTCTACGGTGGTCGAAAGGCCGGACAAAAACACCTAGTCCTTGGTATAATGAGTCTCTCGCAGAATTGAAAAAATCGTGCCGAAAAACAGAGAGGGAATGGAGACGCTCCTATGACCCTGCTCTGAAAATTCGGTATTTTACTGAGCTGAAGCTCTACCATAGAGCCATCTGTAGAGCACGAGCCGCATTTTACGCTCACGAATTTGCCACCAGCCCCAACCCATCAAAACTGATTTTTAAGGTACTGAAGGACCTTATGAAAAATAGATCCTCATCAGAGGTGATTTGCACAGATTCTCACTGTGATAAATTGGCCTCCTTTTTTGTGGAGAAAGTGGAAAAAATCTACCATGGGTTCGACACACTCCACCAGGATCGAGAGGCTATTGTCCCTGATATGACGGACTTGGAGCCCCTGGCTTTTTTACCTGAATTGTCGATTGAGGCCTTTGACAAGCTCAGCCTCAGGGTCAAATCAGGTTCCCCTGCGGATCCGTTAAAGCCAGCCTTTATTAATACACTTTCCCCACTTTGCCGTGACCCTATATTGAATCTTATCAATATGTCACTGTCTGGTGGTACGGTACCCACGGCATGGAAACAGGCAGTGGTCACTCCCATACTAAAGAAAGCCAACTCCGACCCCCGGTTGCCAGAAAATTATCGACCCATCTCCCTGCTGCCTTGGATCGCTAAAGTAACAGAAGCCCATGTCAATTCTGTTCTGTCTGAGCATCTGGTTCGTAACCAGATTTTGGATCCCAGTCAGAACGGCTTCCGGTCGGGACACAGTACCGAGACGGCATTACTCTACATCACGGAACATCTTCGCCAGGTATTGGACTCAGGTCATACTGCAGCGCTTATATTATTAGATCTAAGCGCTGCCTTCGATACTGTGTCCCACCACATACTGATCCAACGCTTACAGGAGGCAGGAGTGACGGATGTCGCTCTCCAGTGGTTTCGGTCTTTTCTGGCGGATCGCTCCTTTAAAGTGGCTATACCACCGGGCCAATCCGCCACTTTTCCTTTGGAGCTGGGGGTACCACAGGGATCTTCGTTGAGCCCTACAATGTTCAACCTCTATGTGAAACCGTTGGCTGGTGTCGTCAAACAGTGGGGTCTTACGATGGCCTCATATGCGGACGACACACAGCTAGCGGTGACACTTAGTGGAGACCCTGAGGTGGAGGCCCCCAGATTCCGTGCGGGTCTTCTGGCAGTTGCAAGCTGGCTTCGCACCAACTGCCTTCAGTTGAATGCCACCAAAACGGAGGTGTTGGTGCTAGGGAAGCACGCTAAGCTATGGGGTGACCAGTGGTGGCCATCAGAGTTAGGTGTCACTCCTATTCCAGCTGCTGGAGTGAGAAACCTAGGAATCTGGTTGGACTCTGCGCTCACCTTCAGGGACCATACCAAGAAGGTGGCTGCCACATGCTATGGAATTCTGCGGGGTACTAGGCCGGTTTTAAAATACTTCGATCCCCCTACCAGACAGCTTGTGGTCCAGGCCTCTATACTATCTCGGCTGGACTACGGCAGCTCACTGTTGTTAGGGGTGAATCAAGCGGAGGCTTCTAGGCTCCAAAGAGTACAAAATGCCGCGGCACGAGCCATTGTGGGCCTTCCCAGACACTGTTCAGTGTCTGGCACCATCACGGCCTTACATTGGCTCCCGGTCAGACAGCGAATTAAGTTCAAGGCGCTCTGTCTGGCCTTTAAAATTCTGAAATCTTCTTCGCCGCCGGCACTTGCCAATCTACTCACGCCCTATGTGCCTGCGAGATCCTTGAGATCGGAGGGGCTTCATCTGGCTGTTTGTCCACGCTTTAAGCTGAGCAGAATGGGCGGCCGTTCCTTTAGGGTGCTAGCGGCAGGCCTATGGAATTCTCTCCCGGTATACGTCCGTGCTCTTGAAGACCTGTACGCCTTCAGGCAGGCGATTAAAACTGTTCTGTTTCCTGTGTCTGGTTAATTTTTTTCTTTTACTGCATGTTATGTTATAGTGTCTGTCAAAGCGCCAGGACGCCCCTTTGCTGGGGCAGCTGTGCGCTATAAAAATTTAATAACATAACATAACATTATGGCCGGTTGAGCCCTGATGCTATCTTGTTCGGCCACTGGAGAGAAACTGACCTAGCAGGTCCGGCCTGGGACAATGGTTCCAACTTGCATAGGTCATGGAAAGTCGATCAAGGTGTACGTGTCCTTCTGGGATCGAATTTGGCTGGATTATAAGCCTATGTAAAGGGCAACTCACTAAAATGGCTGCCATACACAAAATGGAAGCCGAGGGTTCAGAATGAAAATGACGATTTCGAGGCGAAATCTTCACTCGAATAAGCTGAGAATACCTGAGCATGATGTAGTCGTCATTCTCGGTCTTTTGATACTAAATTCGTCTATTTACGACGAAGTTTGCTTCTCGAGTGCAGACGTATTACACGGGTCCAGAATTCTTCAGTACTACAATCCCTCCTTTTGCCCTTACTTAGGCAACTAATCTATCCTCATGTTAATCTGAGTCCAGATCCATATTCCTAAAGTCATTGAGATGTTGCTGTAACATCATTCTAGTGCTTAGTTCATCCCTTGATACAGGCTTCCTTACACATGGTGTAGTACAGAGGCCACATAATGCAGGAGCGCACTGCACGCATAGACAGAACAGGAAAAGAATGGCTAAGACCATCCCAATGACCATCAGAATTTTCCATCCCCAGGTAGATACTAGTTCCCAGAACCATCCCATCAACGACCAATCTCCCTTATCCACATGAATAGATTCGGAAATCTTATGTAGTTTGGAGATGGCCTGGTATACTGTCGGAGCGTTATCTGGGATGAAAATGCAACAACTCGATTGGATCAATCTGCATACTCCACCTCGGTCTGCAAGGATGACATCTAACGCGACCCTGTTCTGAAGGGTCATAAGACGATCCGACTGGAGCTCAGCAGTCAGGTTACTAAGGGCACCGGCGGTTTCAATCACGGTGGACTCAACTACCCTTGTCAATTGCCTTATGTTCCTACTGTTAGCCATAGATCCCCAGAACGGCAAAAAACCCTTTGCAAAGTCCCCAAATTCTTGACCTGCAGTGTCTTCTTTACTCAAGACACCTCTAACTACCCTTGTCCGGTGGTAGTCTGCCGCTGCTGTGTAGGTGGGAGGTAACAGGAACGAAACAAAACATGAGCCCGAAAAGTCAGGGGGCAACCATGTATAGGCTCTGTCATGGCAGATGAAATAAGTACCCTTAGCGGCTAAAAACGCAGGGGAGGTCTGAGACCCAAAAACATAGGTTTCTGTACAGACACTCTTCCCTAACTGAGCTCTGGGATTCTTGCCAGTGCCTTGCAGACACAGGTGACCCCGGTGGGGTACAATCCAGATCGGGGGCGATTCCTTCGCTTGCTGTTTCTCACTAAGAGTGGCTTCATATCCGGTCACGTTCCAATTTACATATGCGAATATTTCGTCGCTCAGGGTATTTTCATAAGAGATTTCTCCCTTGATCATGTCGACTATACCCTTAACCAGAGCACTATTCTTGGGGTTATCTTTCAAGGAACGTAGGGGGTGAACTTCACGTGCGTATATGAACACTGTTCTGTATGCCCACACAGACCCATTATGACTGAAAGGCAGAACCAGATAAGGGATACCTTTATCTGTTGTGTGAGGCATAAGGCCACACACCCAGCAGTTTGTCGTATTCATTACTAGTTGGTGTTGGTGTAACAGTTGAACAAAGGAGTTATTAATGAACTCTAACCTTCTATTGGATTCGTGGTCAGGAAGAGGGTGGAAAGAATGAGAAGAAACAGTAGGGGGAGGTATGGGCGATGCAGTGGGTGTAAATGTTACACGAAAAGAGAATAAAATGTAACTTATTAAAAATATCATCATGCTGAATAACATACATATGCACAATATTATAAAACCGTTCTTCGTCATTAGTTTACATAATCTGTGTTTAAAGTTCGAGGGTTTGGCAGGTCTCTCCACATCGGGAAACTCCATCCTCTCTAAGGTGCTGCCCGCGGTGGGAGGTTGATTCTGCTAAGGGATGCTTCTGTCAGTCCAGGGCAACTCCCTTGGACCAACCAGAACTACCGACCTAACGTCGTCAGCTGCACTCCGAAGACTTTTTGTCAACCGCGGCCCTAGCAGCGGAACCCGGATGGCGGTTCGAAAAACAAAATAAGCAAGTTTCCTAGATGGGAGAGCTGCGCTTCTCAAAAATAGTACTTGGGAGGGAAAAAAGAAACCTTTATTTGTCCTTAGTTTTTCGTTTCAAATTGCAAAAAGAACTTATTTTTATTAGTTCGTATTTCTCGTTCTCAAATTGTATCTTCTTTTTCCCGGTGCTGTTTGATCCATAAACAAGAGTTCAGGCTCTGCAGTGTTCAATCGTTTCGATGGAGGCACAGCCTCTTGTAGAATGTTCTCGCTTTCACATTCAGAGTTAGTTCCTTTCTCTCGTGCATCGCTGAAAGGTAGAAAACGAGGCACGGTGTCTGTCTCTGAGTCGCCGACACCCTCCTGGACCCACTGGTCATAGGGCAGAGGTAAGGGTACCCTTTTACAGTCGACCCCGTGGATCCAGGCCTTCTTCCCTTCCACTCGAACTGCCGATCTGGTAGAGAGGACGAGGTATGGTCCCGTCCACCTGGGCTGATCGTTTTTAGTCCTTTGGAAATTCTTTATCAGGATCCAGGGTTTATGGGGTGTCCTGGAGTATCAGAGGCCGGAGGCAGGGAGTCATGTACCTGTTGATGCAAAACACGCAATTTAGCCGTCAATTCATACAAGTAATCAAGCAAAATAGGGTGTTCTAGCTCGCTGAACTTGGTGGGCCTAGGCACTCCCCATATGTTGGCTGGCCGGCCAAAGACAATCTCATAGGGGCTTAGTTTCACTCGCGAATGCACAGTCATTCTGGTGGATAGGAGTGCTAAGGGTAGAGCATCAGGCCATTTAAGACCTGTGCTCGCTTGAATTTTGGCTAATTTAAGTTTAAGCGTGCCGTTGTAACATTCTACTAATCCAGCTGATTGGGGGTGATTTGCAGCGTGGAATTTTTGCCTAATGCCTAGCCCTTCGCATACATTCTTCATCACTCGTCCCACAAATTCACTCCCGTTATCACTCCAGATCATTCTAGGCATTCCAAACCTGGGGAAGAACTCTTTCACAAGGGCTTTCGCTGTGGACAAGGCAGGGGATATGCTTCTACCCATCTTGAGAAAGCACAAACAACAACGAGCACGTATTTTAAGTTGTTGCACCTCTCCATGTGTATGAAATCTAGCTGCAAAACCGCAAACGGATACGTTGGAGGCGCAAAATGACCAGCTGGAGTTGGGGTTCCCCTACCAGGGTTGTGTTGCAGACACACCATGCAATTCTTGGCGAGATTCTCTGCACACTTGGGAATTCCTGAATTTTGTCATACTGGAGCCAACAGTTTGCAAATCCCTTTCACGCTGATGTGAGCCATTCCATGAGCCATCGTGACAACTGCAAGCACGTACGCATCGGGTAACAACCATCTCTGATGCTCTGACAATTCAATCCAACAACCATTTGCATCCATTCTACCCGAACTTTCTCTCCACGTTTTCAATTCCTTCTCTGTAGCTTCAGCTTGAATAGACTTGACACTCTCTATCGTGTCTTCACACATTCCCACATCACCAATCCATCTTGCAGGGCCTGCGACATACATTCGGCTCATCACATTTCTTGCGGTTTCTTTCGCGACCTCGTCAGCAAGGGCATTTCCACGACCCACATCATCAGTCACCTTCTTGTGAGCACTACATTTCACAATCGCCACTTGTAAAGGCAAGGTCAGTGATTCTAGAAGTTCATTCACCAACTGACCATGCTGAATCTTAGCTCCATGCGAAGTCAGGAACCCACGTTCCTTCCACAATCGTCCAAAACTGTGAGCCACGCCAAATGCATACTGACTGTCGGTATAGACAGTCACTTTCATTCCTTTTGACAACACACATGCTCGTGTGAGTGCAACCAGTTCTGCTGCTTGAGCTGAATTATGTGGAATACGTGCAGTTTCAATGACTGTGTGCAAAGTCGTGACAGCATATGCTGCAGTCGTGTCACCGTTCGGAAGCTTGAAACATGAACCATCCACCCACAATGTACCCGCACATTCAGCAAGGGTAGTGTCGACAAGGTCTATTCTTCCTTTCGTCTCTTCTTCTGTTCTAAAAAGACAATCATGCTGTTCTGAAGCATCTGATTCTTCTATGATTGGTAATAACGTAGCTGGATTAAGGGTATTGCATTTTTGAATGTGCACATGACTTGCTAGAAAAGTTAATTCGTACCCTGACAATCGAGCACTAGTTAAGTGCTGTGTCTTGGTTCTGTTTAACAATGTGTCTACTGCATGCGGAACCCTCACAACCAGTGTATTATCCATGACTAGGCCAGCAGAGTGTCGGATAGAAACAGCTGCTACCGCTGTGGCTCGTAAACAACTTGGCAATGCTCTAGCTACCGGATCCAAAGTAGACGAAAAATACGCGCATGGACGTTGCTTGTCCCCAAGTAACTGAGTCAGTACTGATAATGTACAACCTTCCTTTTCGTGGACATACAATGTAAAAGGCTTTCTGTAGTTGGGGTTACCTAACATAGGAGCCGAACATAATGCTGTGCGCAATTCAGAAAAACTGTTCTGACACTCTTCAGACCAAGGGATGGGATTAGGTGTGTCTTTACGCGTTAATGCCACCAAAGGTTTGGCTAGTAATGAAAAATTTGGAATCCACTGTCTACAAAAAAATGTAATACCTAAGAAAGCACGCACTTCTCTCTGTGTTCTTGGTGCACTCAGTTTCGCTATTGCTTGTATTCTCTCTGTGGTCAGTTTCCTTCCCTCCTTCGATAAGAGGTGACCTAAGTAGGTCACTTCTTGTCGGCAGTATTGAAATTTGGAAAGTGACACCTTGTGATGAAAATCACACAAATGTCGCAACAATGCTAATGTGGCTTTCTTACATATTTCCCCAGTATCTGCAGCAATGAGCAAATCATCGACGTACTGTACAAGAGTAGCACTCTCGGGTAAAACAATCGTATCAAGCTGCGTTTTTAGAGCTTGACTGTATATTGATGGACTTTCACAGTAGCCCTGAGGACCGCGTTTAAAGCGGAAGCTTCGTCCTCCTAAACTGAAGGAAAAAATATCTCTGCTCTCCTCGGCAATCGGGATGCTGAAGAAAGCATTCTTTAAGTCAATCACCGAGAACCAAGTGGCAGAAGCTGGAATCATAGTCAATAATGTGGTAATATCGGGGACAACTGGGAATTGTGGCACGACTATTTTATTCACCTCTCTGAGATCAATTACAAATCTGTACACTGGTGGCTGAGAAGGATCAGCTTGTTTTAAAACAGGTAGAACTGGACTATTGCAAACGTTGCCTCTTGTCTCTTCAATGACATATTTTTCAATTAACTCATAAACGATCGCTAGCAACGCTTTCTCGCCTTCACTAGAAATTTGATATTGAGGAATTCGTGGCATTTGAACATTGGCTTTCAATGTTACAACATATGGTGGGATTTTCAAAAGACCGACATCATTAGGACCAGTAGCCCAAAGAGAATCTGGAAGAAACGACAATTCTGCTGGAAGTTTGTCCTTTGACAAATACATTGGAGAAACCACTTTCTTACCTAGAGTAAGTTCTATTCCCGAAGGAGAACAGTACAAAGTTGCATACAATCTTTTTAACAGATCCAATCCCAACAAGTTTTCCCCACAACCTGTCGTCAGAATAAGGGGTGCTTCTAATTCATGGGGACCAATAGAAAGAGTCAAAGGGTCAGAAATCGGGTTTCTAACCGGGGCGCCAGAAAAGCCTACTGATACATTCGTTTCGCCAGACAAAGGTGCGCCAGGGAGCTTGGAGTGCATAATAGAACCCTTTGTAGCACCAGTATCCAACAGAAAAGGCTCTGACACACCCGATGTAATCACCTCAAAGTATGGTCCACTCTGATCTACTGGAACTGGAATGACTCCCTCTCTTTGTCTATGGCTGTCCTAGCAATCATTACTTTCCCAATTCTCGTTTTCTGTATAGTAGTCGTTGGTATAGTACTGAGCTGTCTTACCAGATGCGTTATTCTGCTGATCGAACTTATTCATGGACTCTTGAGGTGGAAGGGGACGGGCATTCTGGGGGGCGTTTCCACGTCCTCTTCCTCCAGGCGCTTGCTGAGCACCTCGACCTCTTACACCAGAAGCGTTATTTGCGCGCAGTAGCAAGATAGGGCAACTATATTTAAAATGACCTTCTTCCTTGCAATACGAACACTGGTTGGGACCTACAGAAACACGTGGTCGGGAATACTCGATCCTTTGCGAGTTCCCCTGATACTGTTGAAGCTGCTGAAAATTACTCTGGTAGTTATTCTGACCACCATTATTCTGGTTAGCACCACCACGTGGCGGATATGCTTGCTGTAACAAAACCTTTGTTTTCAACTCTTTCGTTTTCTTTTCTGTCCTATCTTTTTCGTCTTTGTCTCTATTTTCGTAGTACTGAGCTGTAGCTAATATCTGTGCTGAAGACGAAACTGCCCAAGAACTTTCCGAATCCTTTAACTTTTTACACAATTCGGGAAGCAAATTGTGCACAAATTTATCGACGAACAATCTCTGACCACCTTCTGTGCTCATATCTTGACCACTGTGGTCGACAAAAGTTTCTTCAAACCTGGTGAAGAAATCCGATATCGTTTCATCTTTCTTCTGCTTACACGCAGACAGTTTATCCCAATTTATACGCATTGCAGGCATTATAGTTTTCATGTAATCAAGTATTTTACCAGGTAGTTCTGTTATTAAAGGTTCAGGCTTAGCACCACCTACTTGTAGGGCATCTGCCGCAGTAATATTAGCCCATGAGTCACCTAATTCTTGATTATGGTCTGTATGACGAATCTTTCCCCATAAAGGCTGTGGAACAACGTTCCCAAATAACATATCGATATCGGCTAGATTCATTATACATGACCCAGCGGTCTGTGACAATTCTTTGTAATATCCTGCAGGATTTTTACGCGGATCAGGTAATGTCTGTTTAAGTGCTAAAACTTCAGATCGCTTCCATGGGACATGTACCCACACACGCTGAAAGTGTGGCAGAATAGGTGGGTTAACACTTGTGTCGCCCTCTCTCCATTGAGGGGGAACCTCTCTCATAGGGTACTGTGGCGCCTTTTTCCTAGGTGTATCGCGCTCAGATTGTGATCCAGAAGTATTCCCTTTACTCCGATATGACAACAATATTTCAACCGCTTGTCTGACATCGGGGCCTACGATCATGCCTTCCCCAAATTTAAACCGTACCCGACACAACTCCTGCGGGTTACTTTCTAAATCATTATCTTCCAAATCCTCGCCGAGAAAAACGCACATTTGTTCAAAAACATATCTCTGTGTCGGTGCTTCCCACTGAAGGAAGACTTCCATGACAGACTCCACATCATACTTTACGGTACCATTAATCCATTTATGGGCTAAGCGATTCAACGAATCCCTCTACTGATAGTCAGGCAAATGACTTCGCAACTGTCTTCGTCCTGTGTTAGGGGTCGTAGTAGGCGACCCGAAAAGAGGTGAAAAAATGTTAGTCACAGTGCTGGCCATTCTCTGTCGAACGGAAGGAGAAACTGAAGGGAGAACAGGTGGAAAAACGGGATGAGATAAGGCAGAAGTAGAGGCAATAGCAGAGGGAGCATTAGGAGAAATAGAAAGTGCGCTAGGCAAAGTTGTAGACGGCATAAGTGAAGTCGATGTAGTCGGTGGGCCTTGAGAAGGCTGCACCAGAGTAGCAGGATCCAGCTGAAGAGTAGCTGGTGGGTGCTGTAGAGAAACAGGCATAACAACCATGGGTGGCGCAACTGAGGGTTGCGGAGGCGCCGTGGCAGTTTGCGCATAGGGGGGTGGCGAACTTAACAAATGGCCCAATAATGGGTCTTTCTCAAGGTCTTTTGCTTCATCTTTCTTGGGACGCGGCAAAACTGGATAGCATTTATCTATCACCATTTTACGTTGCCTGTGCAACTCCTCACTCATCTGTTCTTCTTCATTGTCTTTAAACTGCATAGCAGCTTGCATTACGGAAATGCCCCTTTCTCTCTTATTTTTCTTTTCTAATTTAATTTCCTTCTGTTTGGCCTCCTTACGCCATAGGCGAAAAGAGTCAAACATCGCCGGCCGGGCTTTCTTTTTGAACAGTTTAACTTCGAGGTTATCTAAGATTTCGGTATCAAAGCTACCATGTTGGGGCCATTTTAAAACACCATATTTTCTGGTGTATTTAATCCACACTTCGTTATATGTGATGGGGCCTACTCCATGCTTCACATATAATACGTAAGTTGGAATTCCAACCGGAGGAACCGGACACGAGTCCTTCAATCGGGAGTCCCTATTATTACAACCAAGACAAAACACATTTCCAAGTCTAAGACCAGGCATCTTCGCTCTCTAGTCTAGTTCCAAACTTCAAAGGATTTATCGTTTACGATATTTCTCGTGAATACACGAGTCCTTCGGTTTTGGTGCTTGCAAGTACCAACAAAACTTTCCCAAAGGATACCCAAACTAAGACCAACTAAGGACTGGGAGACGCTCCACTTATACTTAACTGAAATATCGATGACGTCACCAGAAGACTCGTCTCAGTGTTTCGCTCTACCAAACTTCAGGGGTCCAAATCAGGGCGATAGCCAGGGCAGCAGTCCTTCGTAGCCGTCGGGAAGCGGGGAACCTCGCAGCAAAGACCTTCGGACCATGTCGACATGCAGGGGTCGATGAAGTGGCGGCCTTCCTCCGGAATTTTCACACGAAGCTCCTCACGAACCTCTGGCTGGGCTGGTACCGCTGGAATCGCCCCAAACGTTGGGCGCCAACTGTGGTACTGGGTTTTTCAGAACCGGTACTTAGCCGGTAACCCAGCGGTGTCAGGGAAAACACACCCAAAGACGATCAAGGTGTACGTGTCCTTCTGGGATCGAATTTGGCTGGATTATAAGCCTATGTAAAGGGCAACTCACTAAAATGGCTGCCATACACAAAATGGAAGCCGAGGGTACAGAATGAAAATGACGATTTCGAGGCGAAATCGTCACTCGAATAAGCTGAGAATACCTGAGCATGATGTAGTCGTCATTCTCGGTCTTTTGATACTAAATTTGTCTATTTACGACGAAGTTTGCTTCTCGAGTGCAGACGTATTACACGGGTCCAGAATTCTTCAGTACTACAGCACCTCTCCTCTTTGGGGTCCCTATCTACTCACCTTGGGTGGTTCCTTGGGGTCCAAGCAATTCTACGTGTTCTAGACCTAGTCTTGACTCAAGTCGTGATTGTTATACCACTATTTTAGTATATGATTTGGTCTCCCCCTGGAACCCGCTGTGTATTGTGCTACTTACAACTGTTCTATTGATCTCGTATTGTGTGCTTTGTGTTCTATCCTCGTGTAAAGGATACTAGAGAGTGTTATATTAATATATACATATTTTTATATAACTACTGTGTGAATATACTTACATTTAGACAATATAGGAGGTGATATTCTGGTAAAAAAAGCTGCTTTACATTCCTTCAAGATTAAGCCTGAAGGCTGCTCTCCATAGCTACCACTAGGATAGCTTTCTAAAGGTTATCTTTGACCTCATACATCATGAGGTTGGTTGGACAGGTGCAAGGTGCCCCCTTTAATTAGTGGACAGCATATACCAGGCCAACTTCTTACATGAGGTAAACATTTTGTATGAGATCCTGCAATGCTAGGGAACTCGTTTTACTTGTTGGAGAACGAACCATAGTCATATACCATTTGGATGAGTCCTGTCATCGAAAATATCATTGTCTTCCAAAGGCCTTAGATTTAGTAGATGTATTGTTGATACTGGACTCCCATTATCATCTTTAAATATCATCACAGTGCAAGACAGGATTGCTTTTTTGCACAAGAAGAAGAATAAAAACATGGATAAGGCCAAAATTAATTTTGACAAACTGAACAATTTACACCTAACAACAATTGGTCGCTGCAATGTCATTAAAATGGTGTTTATGCCAAAGGTCCTTTATTTATTTAGGACCATACCGCTAATCTTTAACAACAGCTGGTTCAGGGAGCTAGAAAAGGTGACAAATAGATTTATTTGGGCCAAGGGCAAAACACGCCGCAGCCAAAAATTTCTGTCACTCCCAAGAGAGAGAGGGGGGCTGGCGCTACCAGACTGTAAGGCATATTATTGGGCAACGGTCCTGCAATACATTAGAGGTATGCTGGGGGGGAGTGTTATAGACAGATGGAGAGGTAGAGATGGTGTCCCAGACGTATATGAACTCGTAGTGAAAAACTCTAATCAATGGTTACTCACATATGAGGAGAGGAGCTATCACAAAAAAGTAAGGTTTAAGACCTTGGTGGCCGCAAGGCCAGTCTGGTCTGGGATAAGGAGAAAATTAAAACTAGGGAGAATGAATTATTATACCCCTCTGTATGGGAACCCATCACTGCCGGGGGTATTTCACGACCCAGTTATGAGGGGCTGGGATGCATTAGGGGTTAAAACTATCGGGGACCTTATAGGGGCTACCGGTCTGATCTTTTTTGAGCAGGCACAACGCTTATTTAACCTAGGGCATAGAGACTTCTTTAAGTACCTACAAGTGAGGTCAGTTCTGTTAAAGAAACAGGGAGGAGACATGAAATTTCAAAGAATCGAACTGTTGGAATGTGTAAGGGATGAAGGGGGATCCTCCATCTCGCAATTATACGAAGAAATTTGTAAATATAAAAAGGATGATTGTGATAGAATGTATGAGAAGTGGAGAGTCAAACTAGGTTTAACAGGAAATGAGGCAGAGAAGTCATTAAAACTTTCAAATTCGGTCTTAAGAGTGGCAAATTTACAATCTCAACAATATAAGACTATGTTTGAACTTTATTACACTCCTCATAAAATAGCGCGGTGGGGGGGGAATAATGGGGGCATCTGTCCGAGATGCCAATCCACGCAAGCAGATACAATTCATATGTTTGCATCATTCCCCTCTCTGTATATATTTAAAAAATCTTTGGAACAATTCTTCGCCGATTCTCTGGGGATACATTTAACTTTGACAGATGAAGTTATGATTTTGGGAGTAGTGAGGGCGGGTGTAGATGTTCTTCACCATGAGTTTTTGTATTTAGCTATGACCCTCAGCAGACTATGCATAGCCACACTCTGGAAAGATCCCAACCCCCCAACGTTACAGCAATGGATCTCTCGTGCACAGGCCATATATATCTTAGAAATGGCCCTATATGAAAAAAGAGGGAGGGAAAAAAAAGAGGCCGGACGGAGGATATGGGCCCCAATAATTGAATGGAAAAGGAGGCTGGGTGAGATTTAAGATGAAATGGGGGGGAAAGTCAGACGCAGTTAAGATTATATGATAATTCTTAATGATGGTTTTCTATTGTTATTGAGATGAATTTTTTTCATTTTTTCAACTGACTCTTCCCAGTCTAAAGCTCTTTGTGTTTTTGGAAAAAATGCTTTATTTGTTTTAAACTTGTCGATAATGCTTAAAAAAAAAAAATAAAAAAAAAAAAAGAAGAATAAAAACATGTAAAAAAAAAACCTATGTAGTTTCTCTAATACACGTATCCAATCTGTTGTTTGGCTGAAAATTCATTATGGATACCTACATGAGAGATTAGGCTCTACTGAGACCATTTTTAAAGTATTCACTCTTTAAGAATGTCATACAGTAATAAATTAAGGCATTTAGGCAAATCGGTCACATAACCATCCAGTATCACTTCAAAACATTTTATTATGGGTAGTGATATTTAATGTTGAAGTGATGAAGAAAAGTATGAATAAAATACAATGCAAAGAGGAGGAGCTTCGCGTGCACCCAAGATGGCCGCGTGAGCACAGGGCTCCCGAGACCCTCGCCACCTCCTGCATCTATCCTGAATTCTATCCTGATCACGAAGACAGGTTATTGAAGACGCAACCCAGCTGATATAATAGCTGCTTTCAAAAATCAATTTGGGCTCCGGGAACCGCAACTACGATACTTTGAACTTTTGTGGCCTTCTCCATGGAGCTGCCCGGGGCTCGAGTCATTATGATGCCCAGGCAGTAGTTGAACAACAACTGCCCGCGGGGCTCTGTGCACAACCTTGGAGTTAACTTTCGGTTTAGTTTTTGGTTCCTCATCCTCCTTCTATCTCAAGACCGCTCTGGTAGCCTGGGACGCAGCCTGACCCCGCAACTTCACCGTGTGCCAACAGCTGAGTGTTTCTGGTTTTGGTGTTATACTGCTGAACTTCGCTTGTGGCAATCCTGGTGGGTGAATCGTGTGGAGACATTTTTACCAGGTCCCAAAGGCCCCTTCGGGGCGCAACACCCACTATAGCGAGAAACGAAAGACCAAGACCATTCACCGAATTCATCGAATGTTATGGATCGCTATACCCATCCTAAGGGGTCCCCCGGTGGGGCGAGTAGGTCTATGGAGGAGGCGGATGACGGCTCAGCCGCGGCGGATGATTTGACTCTACAGGATGTCATGGGCGCCATTGCTAACATGAAGACCTCAATTGGCCAGTAATATGAGGCTATGACCCTCAAGCTTGACACCGTGGCAATCGACGTCAATCTGATCAGGGTGGACTTATCAAAGACTAATGAAAAGGTCAAATCCTTAGATTTGAAGACCTCCAGCCTTATGACTGATGTGTCCGATTTACAGACGGAGGTTCGCAACCTACGATCCTCCAATGATCTCTTTGCTCGTCGGCTGGAGGATTTTGAAAGTCGGGCCAGACGCAATAAAGTACGTATTATTGGGGTCCCTGAAAAATCGGAAGAACCTGCAGCAGATCTCCTTGTGGAGGACCTCATCCTAAATCATCTCGCCCCCAAAGGCCTGAGCAACTTCTTTGCGGTGGAACGTGCACACAGAGTGCCGGGTGGGAAGCCGAAGCAGGGTGCCCCTCCGCGGCCTATCATCGCCAGGATTTTCAACTTCAGGGATAGAGACGCTATCCTGCAGGCATCGCGGGTGGGCGGCCCCACGAAGTTCGAAAACACTACTGTGAACTTCTACCCAGACTTCACCCAGTTCGTTCAAAAGCAAAGGATGGGGTTTCAGGGGGTGAAGCGACGACTGAGGGACATGGGTATGAAATACGCGATGCTTCCCAACTCAGCTGCGTGTTGCATACAAGGATCGGACATTTTTCTTTGACCGCCCTGAGAGAGTGAGTGACTGGCTTGATACTTTGCCTATGCGGCGTGATCGCACAGAACATTCTGTAAGGAGCGAAAGGAGGCCCGTTGGAGCAGGAATGAGACGTGGTTTCTGGTTTCCGGACTCTGTGCATAACTTGCAGCTGTGTTTCGATGACTTTCACACTTGCGTTATATATGGTGGTATACCCAGTGGTGGCGGAGGGAGTGGGACTCTTTCCTCCTCCGGGTTTCTTTTTGTAGAATAGTTACTGTTAGGGCGACAGGCACACTGCAAGTTGGGGTGGCTTTTGAGTCTAACGCAGGGGTGCAGGGTGGGGGGGGTTGTGTCCGGTTTTAGTTGGGGGGGGGTCTGGGTGTGTTTCATTTTTTCTCAAGGCCCGTATTGTTTTACTTCTGGATCTGGGTATTGTGTTCATTGTGGGGTGGGTTCTGCATTCACCTCTGGGATGGGGGGTACGGGGTTGAAGTTATTGTGTTGGAATGTTAACGAGTTGGGGGATAGGATAAAATGTGGAGTAGTGTTGCAACTGTTGAGACGCCTCTCCCCTGATGTAGTGTTACTGCAAGAGACACATCTGATCGGAAACACATGCCATGCTATGAATCGGCGAGGATATCGTCTTGCTGCACACTCCGGATTCACAACTGGTTCTAGGGGGGTTGGGTATTCTAGTTAAGGGCTCCCTCCCCCTGGAGATAGACGACATACTCCTCGACGACAGGGGGCGCTATGCTGCTCTCACTGGTAGGTGGGAGGGGAAGACTATTTCACTGCTTTCTGTATATGTTCCACCTGGTCTGCAGACTACAACTTTTGCTGACTTGGGGAGAGTAGTTCTGGGGCTACCAGATGGCATTCTGGTGATGGGTGGAGACTTCAATTCCGTCGTCTCTGGTAGGGAGGACCGCTACCCCCCAGGGACCTCACGAGATCACAGTCTTGGCTGAGTGGCTTTCTGGAGACGTTGGGACTGGTAGATTGCTGGAGGCTGCTGCATCCGGGACAGGCGCAATACACCTTCCTCTCTGGTGCTCACGGTAGTCACTCTAGACTTGACTATGTTTTGATGCCGGCAGCACAGGCCTCGTCAGTTAGGGAAGTTAGACACCTAGCTTGGGGTATCTCAGATCACTCCCCATTGTGGCTTATGATGGACACGAAGACGGGGCCGAGGGGCGAGTGGCCCGATTAATCCTTGGTATCTCCGTAACCCCAAAACCCGGGCAGAGTTGGTCAAGTCTCTGGGTCAGTATTTTGCTGAGAATATGGGGTCTGTGTCCTCTTCTGTTTCACTGTGGGAGGCTTTCAAGACGGTTTTCCGTGGACAGGCGCTATCGTTAATTGCTGGTGCCAAGAAAAGCAAAAATGAGGCGGTTGTCCGCCTCGAGACCGAAATAGCTGAGCTGGAAGGGGACTTGGAGTTGGGTATCGCTCCTGATAGGGTTCATGTCCTCAGTCTCAAACAACTTGATTATAGGGCGTTGGTAACGGACGCCGCTAGAGTTATGAGTAGAGAGCAGCAGGGACGGCTGTATGATGTGGGAGACAAGGCTGGGAAATTGATTGCTTGGTTGGACAGAAGGGAGAGGGCGAGTCGTGTGTTTCCTGTGATTGAGAGAACTGATGGAGTGCGTGTAACTGACCCCGTTGAGATTGTGGAGTGTTTTGCTGAACATTTTCGAAATGTGTATTCCCCAGTTTCCGATAGGCCAGAGGAAGACTCACACCTGCTGTTACGAGATATTGCGTTGCCTTGCCTGTCGGATTCAGATAGGGACCTGATGGACGCAGCACTTTCGGTTGACGAGGTGGCACTCGCAATTCGTTCTGTCCGTTCGGGAAAAGCTACGGGCCCTAATGGTCTCCCCATCGCGCTTTACAAGCTGGGTCCTGACAAGATGGCGCTGTATCTTCGTGATATGTTCCTGGAATCGCGAGATATCGGCTCCCTCCCCCGTGATCAGCGACTTGCGACCATTGTGGTGATTCACAAGGAAGGGAAGCCGCGGGATCGCTGTGCATCTTATAGGCCTATTTCGCTTCTCAATGCGGAGCCCAAGATTCTCGCAAAGTTGCTGGCAAACCGCTTAATAAAAGTGATCAGTGATCTGATCCATCCGGATCAATCTGGTTTCATTCCACATCGAAATACAGCATTGAACTTGTGGCGCTTACATGGCGTTCTCGCGAGAGCAGCGTCACTGCGTGAACTGGCCATCTTGGCGTCCTTGGATGCTACGATGGCCTTTGATACAGTGGAATGGCCGTATCTTTGGGCTGCCCTTGCAAAGTTTGGTTTCGGTTCTGGTTTCAATAGTTGGGTGAAACTTTTGTATGAGGAACCACTGGCTCAGATTGTGGTGAATGGTCGGGTTTCTAAGTCCTTTGCTCTTGGGAGGGGTACGCGGCAGGGGTGTCCGTTGTCTCTGCTACTTTTTGCCCTCGCCTTGGAACCCCTGGCGGCTTGGCTACGGTGGGAGCCATCGATGAGGGGTATTCAGTGGACCCCAGACTTTGAGGATCGAATATCACTCTATGCAGATGACATCTTGTTGTATCTTACTTTGCCTCGAAAGTCGTTGATTGTACTGTTTGATGTGCTGAACTCGTTCGGGAGGAACTCCGGCCTTGTAATTAATTGGACCAAATCCTGTGTCTACGTACTTCGGGTGCCCCATACAGGTGACGCAGTTGGGATTTAAGTATTTGGGGGTCTTTATTACATTAGACCCCGGGATCCGTTACGATCGAAATCTGCTTCCTCCGCTCCAACGGTTGAAAACTGACATTGTGGCCTGGCGTAAACTGCCGCTGTCCCCCCTCGGGCATTCAGCTCTTTTCAAAATGATGTCCTTGCCGCGATTTTTATACGCGCTTCAGAACACGTTTGATATCATTCCGGCGAGCTATTTCCGGGAGGTGGAGAGTTTGCGGAGGCGGTTGATATGGGATGGACTTTTGCCTATCGTCCTCGCCAAGCTGACGCTTCCCTGGTACGATGGCGGTATTGAACTTCCGGATATTAGGCGATATTATTGGGCCTCTCAGCTGGGAGCGATTAACCATTGCATGTACGGTCCTGCGTTAAATCCTGCGTTTGAGATGGATAAGTGGCTGCTATCAGGTGGAGATTATAACAGGGCGCTTTATTCCAAATCTGTTGGAGGGACACTAATGGGACCCACTAAGATAGCGGTGCGAGTGTGACAATGTGCAAATGCGGCAATGGGATGGAGGGATCGACTGACCCGGGCGACTCCGCTCTATTCGTCTGAAAGACTGGGCAGCCTTTGGAAGACGAAAGGTTTTGAGAAATGGGATATGATCGGTATTTGCAAGGTGAGTGATCTCTAGACCAAAGGTAGGATTAAGACCTTTGAGGAATTGAAGGTAGAATATGAGCTGAGTGACAAGGAGTTCTTCCGTTATATACAGATTCGCCACGCGTTAAGTTCGGTTTTTCCTGAAGGTACTGTTATCCCGGAATCATCCCCACTCGAAGATCGGGTGCTTGACGGATATGTTCCCGACAGCACTATTTCTTTGATATATAAGAAATTGATTAATGATCGAGTCGACCTGTTGGCGCAACTCAGAGAGGTCTGGACCAGTGACAGTCTAGAGCTGGATGACGAGGACTGGCAATCGGCGATATCCTCACCTAAGGAGGTCGCGATTCCGGCCCGTCTCCGACTCGTACAGCTTAAGATACTGCACCGGGTTTATGTGACCGGCCCTCGCCTGATTCGTGCGGGTTATTCTGTGGATGGGTTGTGTAAGTGTGGATGTGGTTTAAGTGGTACTTTCCTCCATATAATTTGGGAGTGTCCGGAAGTGGTGGTGTTTTGGAATCGAGTGCATGCTGTGATGGAGGAGGTCACGGGTGTTGCACTTTTGCCTGAAGCCAGGCGTTGTTTGTTGAATGTTTGGGAACCAACTGATAGTGATGTGGCGCAGACTCAGTGTGCGACCCTTGGGAATATGGTCGCCAAGAGAGATATTGCGCAGTTGTGGGGTTCCCAGAGGGCGCCCGCGGTCTCGGCATGGAAGGAAAACATGGACTGGTTTATATTTAGAGAGAAGACAGTGTATGTGGCACGCGGCAGACCTAAGAAGTGGGGTAAAATCTGGGGCCATTGGAACTCTTACCTTGGCGATGTTTGTACGCCTCCCCTCGCGGATATCCCAGATGTTCCTCTTTCCCCCTGACCCGGCATTCCTAGTGTCGTTTCAGCCTCAAAGTATTGTTACCCTGATTTCCCCCCTGCCCCCCTCCCTCGCACTGCTGATTTGTATTCAATTGTAATGCACTTTCCTGCCTCCTTGAATTCATATCCAGCTGTATTGCCTTTTATGCCTTGTTTGTTTATGTTTTATTGATAATAAACAGAGTTTAAAAAAAAATACAATGCAAAATTATTTATCAGTTTTATAAGAAGCAAAACTGCAAAAATAGAAAGCAACATGAAGCAATATTATTTATATCACAGTAAAGAACAGATTGTAATGTCCTAGACTACGATACTGGTTTCACATGATATGTCGTATTGTTTGTTTTTCTGTTTTTTGTTTTGGAAGCCTTAAGCAATACAATAAAAAAAGTAACAAATTCATATTAAAGTACAAATCACCGATTTGTGGATACTAGAAAAAACTGAAAGTTGTTAGTTTTGCATGGAGACGTATATGAATATAAAACGTATCTTTTGATAATAGAAAGCAAGCACATCAACAGAAACTTAACACATACTTAATATATTGTGCTCTTACAATGGGAACTCTATAGTGGAAAGGACTCTAAAGATGGTTTAAAAAAACTAAAATCTTTATAAATTTGATATCACTAGTTATTTTTTTACTTTCTTATGTCTATTTTTATGGCAAGGTCATCGCCCTGTAGGATGTCCTGGAGCCAGAGTAGCAGAGTGCCCCCATGCCAGGGGACCGTTCGAATAAGCAAAAGTTTATTTTATTTTTTTACATAATTGGAGGATTCAGCTTGAGGCCCTGATGTGCCAGGGAGGTCCTTCCAGGCTTTGGGAGCGAGGTCCAAGAAAGCGGGCCTGCAGGCTCTAGCTCTGTGGATGCCGAAAATGTGGGCGAGCAGGGGGCCAGCTAGGTGTAGGTTTCTGGTTGGTGTGTTGAAGCATGTGCGGATGTTCAGATATGCAGGATCTAGTTTGTGTAGTAATTTGTAAGAGTGTACGAGGAGCTTGAAGATTGAGTATGAGTCTGGCTTCAGCGTCTTGAAGGACCTGAAGCTTCTTTATGAGCTGTGTGGTGATGCCAACTGAGAGTGGATTCCCATAGTCCAGCTTTCTGGTTATCATGGCTTCTGTGACGGAACTTCAGGTGTTGGGGCAGCCATCTGAAGATGTTTCTGAGGAGTTTGAGGGTGTAGAGGCAGGAGAAGACGACAAATTTGATCTTGCTAGTCACTGAAATGTGATTGTCAATTACTATCACTAAGTTCCTAGCTTGGTTCGATAGGTTGGGTGTCAGCCATAGTTTTGTTGAGCGAAGTGCCTTTTCCAAAGAGCACCATCTCCATCTTCTCTAAACTGAGCTTTAGACAGATGGTCTTCATCCAGCTGGTAACTTTGGGCATACATGTAATGAATTTCAACTGGGTGTTGGATGTGTTTTCACAGAGGATAAGCTGGTTGTCTCTCTTTAGTTACGGCTCACATTGTTCTGCACTGCTGGCCTGCCTAGTTGCACTCATCGCTCCTCCTTTAGTTAATATTTTTTACGTTCTAGCTGCGCCCTTCCTCCCATCTAGTCTACTTTGTATTAATACAGGCTCTGTATAGGCTCGCTCTTTTTTGTGCTTATGATTCTGTGTGATATGTTCAGTTTAGTTTCTGTCTACTTTAAATCGCATATATTGCCTTATTATAGACCCTTAGCCTGACTCCATGCTGGCCCTATTCACCTTATTCTCCTGTTTTTGCCCTTTGTTAATTTTTTTTTTTTTTTTTTTTAAACTGTTAGATGTATTGCTTGTTTTTCTTGTCTATAGTGGTATTTACTTGTTCTTATATAATTTCCCTTAGACACTTGGATGGTCTTATGATGCCCTCCGGAACTGCTTGGGTTACCCAGCTCTCTCTTTGAAAAGTTGTTTGGACTCTCTACAGGCCCCTTAAATCGTCATGCTTCGTATTTTGATCGTCTTTTGAGTATACTCGCTGGATTCTTTTACTGGTAGCTATTCACCTTCTAATCCTGTGAAATCTCCCAGTGGTCCCGCCCTTGAGGGCCCCCTGGTAGGCTGCCATTCCTGTCCTTTACACATTGATTGTATTTTTTTCTTGTGGTGGTGGCCTTTGTATGCACTCGCTGGTTCCTTGACACACTCGGGTGTATAAGGATCTTGGGGTATAAGGATACTTTACCTTTGTGAAGATGTGTGGACTTTGCCATTTGAATTTTGGTTCTTGCTGACTCGTTTTCTTGGCCTACTGCTCCTTTCTTGTTTATAAATGACACTTTGTAGTTTTTCTTATGTTGCTTTTTCTACCCACAGAATACCCACCTGCAGCCCTTGATGCTACTAGGACCGCTTTCCTTGCATCTTGTGTCAGACGTCCTTCACTGCGTCTGCCTTGTTCCTCCATCTCAAGTGCGCCCTGATGAAGGAAGCCTGTATTGGCACTTGTCCGAAACGCGCGTCGGCGCTTTTGTGTGTGATGATACGTATGTGAATGTGTGTGTATGAATCTGACTGTACATAAGGAGTGTTTTGAGTGTATGAGTGAATGGATTCTGTGCCCTTTTCTCGAATTACTTTGCGTGTCCTAGTTTTTATATTGTACTTTTGTATATGATCCAAAAATTCTACAGACATTATTTTACTGTCTAAATGAAACCAATTTTCTATGAAAACAATGTATATATAAAAAATCAAAAATAATTAAAAAAAGTTTTCTTTGAATATATTTGTTTTCTTTGTGGTCGTGTGGGTTAGCTGAATGTCTGATTAGATTGCCCCTATATTTAGGGAACACCCTTCTCCATGTTTTTTCTCTATCATGGCTTCTGTGACGGAACTTCAGGTGTTGGGGCAGCCATCTGAAGATGTTTCTGAGGAGTTTGAGGGTGTAGAGGCAGGAGAAGACGACAAATTTGATCTTGCTAGTCACTGAAATGTGATTGTCAATTACTATCACTAAGTTCCTAGCTTGGTTCGATAGGTTGGGTGTCAGCCATAGTTTTGTTGAGCGAAGTGCCTTTTCCAAAGAGCACCATCTCCATCTTCTCTAAACTGAGCTTTAGACAGATGGTCTTCATCCAGCTGGTAACTTTGGGCATACATGTAATGAATTTCAACTGGGTGTTGGATGTGTTTTCGCAGAGGATAAGCTGGTTGTCATCGAAGTATGAGACGATGCTGAGAGCGTGGACATAGATGATGTTGGCTAGTGGTGCCATGTAGACATTCTAGAGCATGTGGCTTATCCTTGGAGGGCTCAGCAGTTCAGATTGGAAATGGAAGAGGTGTATGGATCCAGGCAGATTAACTTGGTGCATCCTGTAAGGAAGAAGCTGACCCATCGGAGTGCCGGTCCGCATGTGTCACTTTCTTGAATGTGTTTGGTAAAGATGGGGTAAGAGACTGTGTTGAATGCAGCAAAGAGGTTGAGGAGGATGAGTGCTGCTGTATTTCCCTATCCATGATAAGGCAGATGTGGTCAGTGGCAGTTATGAGGACAGTCTCAGTGCTGTGATTGAAACTACATCTGAATTGCGAATGTTCCAGGAGGTGGTTGTCGTTGATTTAGTTGGCCATTCTTTTATTGCAGACTTTTTCCAGGACTTTAACTGGGTAGAGTAGCAGGGAGATTGGTCTGTAGTTGGCCAGAGCCTTCAAGTCAGTTGCAGGTTTCTTCAGTGGCAGTAGTATAGTAGCATGCTGCCAAGGCATCCAGGAAAATAGCAGTGGTGAGTTAGTCATTGCATAGCGGGGTGAGAGCAGCGCAGATGTGGTTGATTCTTTTTTTGAAGATTAAGGACACGATTACAATGCAGTAAGAAATGGCTCCGACCAATGGTCGGTCCCATTCTTACCACATTGTAATCTCCTGTTTGGAATAATTTCCAACTGACCCATTTTGATGGAGTCAGTCGGATATTATTCCAAACAGGAGTTCCGAATGTCTTACAGCGGGCTCGGAGAGCCTGTCCGCTAATCGGAAGGCCTTCAGCATTCCCTTGGCAGGCTCATTCCGGCCAAAGGATTACGATGGCTGTTTCCCACTACCTTTCTGTGCCGACACAGAAAGGCATTGGTAAACTGTCTCTGGGGGGCCCCCATGGGTGCAAGGCCTCCAAATGGTGCCCCCCTGTTGATCCCTGCACCCTGTGGCAGGCACGTTGATGAACTGCGTCTCTGCTCTATATACTATAGGTTTGTGACCGAACAGGTTTCGGTCGCATCCTAATAGCTGGGTTACAACCGATGACAGGAGATCGTTCGGAAAGATTTCCAGAGCAATGCCAGATGTACTCCGGTCCGTCCGACATTGCAATCGGTCCCTAAGTGTAGATATAGGTCAGATGGAGCTCCCAATTCGATGGAGTGCATCATGGCCACAGTTTCCATCATGGTGATATGGGTTTCCGGGGTGCTCGTCTCTTCGAGTTGGAGGGTGGACAGGTCTTGTTGGGGAGCAAAGTTGTGGTATGTGTTGCTGATTTTGTTTCTGAAATAGTGGGAGAGCTGGATGCATAGAGTCTGACTGAGGTGCCGGTTATGGACCTGGTGGAAGGTGATGTCCTTTACTATGGAGAATATTTCCATGGAGTTACTGGCATGGTTTTCAATTTGTTTGGTCCGAGCTGCCCGCTTGGTGGAGCCGAGTTGCTAGTGGTTAATTTGGAGGGCTGATCTGTAGGTCTGTCAATTTCATCTTGGATGTGTCTCCATCAGCGTTCAAGTTGTTTCCAATTGCGTTTGATATCCCTGCTCAGAAGACACTGGGCAAGGTGTTTATAAAAATAAATCAAGTAATCCCACCATCAGTCTTGCGGCTCTAAGGCTATAATAAATCTCCTCTCCTTAACATGGAGACAAACCAATGTTATTGTCCTCTTTAGCCCCCAAAAGAGATCTCATATATTTCATTATTGATCAGTGACTCTGCAATTTTTACCACCATAGGAGCTTCAAGACTCCAGAAAGCTATGTGATAATTAGATGACTTTGATCCACATCACACTCCAACAATTTAGAAGCTGTGGTCTGAACATTGATCATACACCAGCTGACCACCATCTATTTGGATCTACATATGTGGAAGCAAATATTATAAATCTGCATTAATAACTTTGCAAATCCAAATAGCAATTCCTGAATTGATCAGCTATCAAACAAAGTTGTAAACATTTCAGGCTGCGCGATAAATATATATTAAATAAAACCTTGGTTTATCTAATACACTCCTTTATGTATTGCCTCTGCTGCTGTGAGTATGACTGGATTCCTAAGTCTCCGGACGTACGAAAATGTATGGTTATGAGTCTGTTGGTATGAAAGGCTGAGCGAGTGGGTTTTGGGATGTTATTTATTTGACTTGTTATTGTCTATTTAAAAATATTACTATGTGAATTGATTATTAATACATTTTGATATGTTTTGAGCTTTTGATTGTGGCATGCCTTTGTCTATAGGCCAGCTTTCTGGGAGTTTATCCATTTGCAAGGTATAGCGCCTTTTTATAAATATAGGTAGAGAATTCTTGTATAAGTAGTCTGTGTTCTTTTCCCCTGCTTCTCTACCTTCATTTGATTTCAGGGGCCCCCTCTGTTTGAGTGGCTTAACTTATGCTTGACCTACATTGATTTGGTGTGTGCTTCACAGTGCATGTGTGTTCTACCTGTGCTGGGTGTATGTGTGCCTGTCACTGGTACAATACATGTATACTGCAATAAGGTGCAGTATGTGCATGTTATATGCATGTGCTGGATGTATGTGTACCTGTGAGTAGTATAATACATGAAGGATATAGTGCTATGCAGAGCACGTATGCTGTATGCATGCGTTAGGGGTATGTGTGCCTGGGAATGGTAAAATACTCAGAAAGCTCTGTTCCATTTTGGGAGACCCAGGATTTGCATGGTAAAACATACATGAGGAGAGGAGATAGAGTAATTCCCCCAGACAGATTTGTGTATTGCTGCATTTCTGTAGGCTGGCTGAAACGCACTGGAGGAAGCACCACAAAGGGTGTTCTTTGGTTTAAGAGAGAGGTCACAAGGGAGGGGCCTGGGTACATCTCAGTAAGGAGATTGAACTGATCAGAGAATCATAAAGAGTAGAGCTGAGGCCCTGTGGTAACCTTTTGATACACATATCACTGTTGCTGACATCATCCAGGTGTGAACATCTAGTAACTCCCATGGCTTGTGTTGTCGGGATTTGGAGTCAATCCTGCGGTGACAGACTGCTTTCAAGAGTAAGAGAGAAAAGAGGAGTGGGCATTTAAAAAAGAAGCAGAACCCCAACATAAGCTCCACAGACTAAGACTCTAAATCACATTTAGTATCTGGAAATGGACAAAAAAAGGAGGGAAGCTTGAGACCCCCAAAAAAGACTTTTGCCTGCGACTAGGACTAGTGGCCAAGGCCTTCTGGTCTTCCAGCTGGACGAGGGAACATCGTTCAGAGAATCAAGACCACCTTGCCTGTAGAACCAGCTCCCCCACCTGCTCGTCAAAACCTTATTTGCCCTGTGAGGAAGAGGAGAGCGTTGGAGGAGGCGAGCCCTAGAGCGGAATCCTGGCGAGTGGATCCCTGTAACGAGGTGTGAGGAGATGGCTGTTGCCCGTGTCCAGAGGCAGTTAGTTACCCTCTTATGCCAGAGGATGGCCACGGTGAAATGAGTCATGATCATTGCTGCACCCAACAGGTGGAGGGATGGTGACCTCAAAGGCGGAGGGGGTCTCCGGGACCAAAAAAGAATTGTGAATTGGTCGAGATAATTATTGGAGGAGGGAAGCGTCATTGTTACCCGAATGTGCTGGAGCCTTGACTGGGGACCAGCCCCATTATCTTCATACCTCCCCCACAAACTACCCATGGGAAGAACCAAAGAACTTACCCAGCTTGAAGGACCATCCAAATCTCCCCCGGTCCTGCAGAACTGCACATGAGGAACTCAAGGACAGCTGATTGCAGCCTGCCTGAGCCGCATGTGAAAGACATACAGGAGAAGGCCTCTGCAGCTCCAGCACGCACTGAGACTCAGATCGTGCCGATCCTGCTGGTACAGGTAAGACAGATTTTTGGCCAGTCGGACCCAGGGGAACTTGTCTGCAGATAGCACTTCAGCGCTGGAACACTTATGACTTTGATAGAGTTGGAATTTGACTCCTGAGACTCAGGCTACTAGTGGGGCTTAACCTGAATGTCACCTGAACAAAATGGGGAATAATCACTATTGCTAACTTGAGAGGAGTGGGAATGAGGTATCCACCTATGAAACACTAAAACCCTGACCTCAGGGGACTATGTGCATTGTTCATGAACATTGTTTTTCACTTTGTAGTCGTAGATAAATACTTCTTGTTATCATAAAAGCAAGTTTTTGACTGGACAATCATTTATTGCTGCTGCTATGCGCATTTTGAGTTGAGCGCTTGTGTCAACCCCTCTATGTCTACCTCCCCTCCAAGAAGCCTTGGACTGATTGACCCGTGGTACCACTGAGAATCAAGTGCTGAAGGGGCACTTCACCGAGATGCCCAGGAGCCATAATGGGTCAAGCCTTGGGACATCATTAGTTAAATGCCTCAATCCTCTCAGTTCAGCCCTGTAATCCCTGCTTGCCCTGTGGCCCTCTGAACAGAACCGTGATAGACAGTTTCTCAACCCTCTTTTTCACTCATCTGATCATTTGTTACATTTAGTGAGGCCATTTTAGACCTTGTTTTGCCCGTCTGGGTTAGGCTGGTCTCTCCATAGGCCATCCACTGCCAAGTTGCTCATCGCCTCACCAAGTTGTTAAAATGGATGCATTTCTTATTCTTCTATTCAAATTGCTCCTGATCATTCCTCCTCCCAGTCAGTGTCACACTGCAAAGTCATATCTCCTCTTGTTTTCACAGTGCATCAAGCGAATGACGTAATACATTAGCTGTTTACAACATTGTTGGAAAACTTACTGTCAATGAAGCTTCCATCATGTACTCAGTTACATTTTTCTCTGCAAGTGTTAGGGTAGTCTTGCTAATTCTCTGAGTGACTGTTTAAGAAATATTTCATTTGTAACCTAACATAACATGCATATTTGCAAAGCGCACGTTCACGGCAAAGGGTATTTTGGCGCTGAATAACGGATGTCCATTGTTACCCAATTCAATTAGTTCTATTTGTATTATACATTATACTCCTCCGGAGTGCAGTCGCTGAGGAAACAGGCAGAAGATTTCTCTTACCTTAACAAATGGGTTAGTACTAAAGATTTTGAAAATTACATTGTTGTTTCTGATTTGCCAGTGCGACCCTAACCATCATATCATGCTGATTTTGCAGAATCTGTTAATAGCTTGTGAGATTTGTCTATAAAACGTTTGGGTTTCTGTCTTTCAAAAAAATTGGCTACTTTTTCCTTCATTATTTCCATGAGGCTCGCTCGCTCAGTCTTTTATTCATTAGTTCCCTTGGGGTGATGCTTTCAGTACTCTGTATGAGTTTGACACTTAACATGTATGCCTAGATTCTGTCAAATTAGGGATTATATTGTTTTATGATTTTTTCATTTATCTTTATTTCTTTAATTGTGTCCTCAGGGCAATTCATGTATTTTTCTCTGTACCACATTTTGACTATTCTCCCAAAAATTATTTTTTTGATCTAGAACTTAGTTCTTTTACGCTTCCGATATTCATTCTGTTTATCTCTGCTAATCTGTGGTTTTCTGATGAGGAGTGTAGTCTTTGAGAGCTAGATCACATGGAGACACCAGAGCTGAGTTCATTTTGGTAAAAATCGGGTTGATCAAATGTTGTGGTTTAGGTATATTGAGGTTTGGCTCCCACAAAGGTGCTATGCTTACCGTGGCGTATGCCATGAATCCAGTACCTGGTGCCATGAGGTTGTGGTTGTGGCATCAGGCTGTAGTCAATAGTGTTATTAGTCCCTGTTTGCTCAATCAGTTGACTACTCTGGGGTCTGGTGATTCTTGTTTTCTTAAATATCTGTTTGTTTGTGGTTATAAGGAAACGATTGTACATTAGTACAAGAAAACATAAGCGGCAGACAACAAGAGAACCACAGCACTAGTGATAAAGTCACGCAAAAATACGTTTTACATTCAGTAAATAATGTCAATCCTTCTAACATCTTGGGTTGGTATCCCTGGTGAGCCTTGGACCCTACACTTCGTTGTATTTATTTGCTCAGTTTATGCAATTGTAAATCACCTTTTCTTTGGTTGCACTGTAGTCCATACTTCTAATCCATTCTCTTAGTGGTGGAGGCGTCTCTCTCCACCAATAGCCTGCAGTGTCAATTTTGGCTATAAGAAATATGGTGCCTGCAGCACCCAGCCCCCTCTCATACTCAGCAAAGCTCCTCTTAGACTAGGGGAAGAGGGAGCATTTAATACTTTTGCAAGAGACTCAATACTATCTGGCAGTATGACAGCATCAAAGGACACTCCCAATTTACGTGTGGAATGGAGCCTATTGAGTCAGAGCAGCATGTGCAAGCAGTAATCTTTGCTCTACCCCAGAGTCGCGCTAAGCTTTAATAAATCCTATGAAATTGAACTTCACCATCCGAAAGTTTACTTGTTTGATCTAATCTTTGTTTTTTGCCGTTCTCCAGAGAAAGGCTTGTTCTATACTTTAGTGGACTCCTCTCTAGTAATTATCACTGGAGCTTGGCCAATTATGCTCTGTTGAGGGATTTTTGGAGAATTCCCCATTTGAATTGATCGTTGATTCTCATTGCATGACTTCTTTTATGCGTCCGCTTCTCAGGTAGAAGGCATCCTTGTTTAATCAAGGGCAAGTGATTTTATTTAGGCGAGACAGCCAGAGTAAGGATGACGTTGAGTTCTGCATAGTTCTATGTGCTTTGTTTCCCCATTCATTATGGATTTCCCTCTTTTTGGAGGGGGTTTAATTACAACCTTCATGCCTGGTGACCTGGGCTAGATATGATTTTCCCCAAAGGTATCGAAGGTGATCTTGCTTGTATGCAGTTCCTCTGTTGTGCCTTGCTTATCATAGCGGTACAAAAGGGGGTGGTGATGGCACCTTTGGAGTGCCACACTGGATCTTGGAATGAGGAATCTGAAGGTAGATACCATATCCACCAAAAACATTGTTGCTAAAAGTAAGTCATTTATTCTTCTTCGTTTGCAATTTTTACCCTTGCATTGAATAATTTCAAAATAACTACAGAATAGGTGATTCATTAAGTGATTCATAAGGAAGGTGTACAGATGGCATATTGTAGATATAAAAGATTGTGTCGGACTCTTAAAACACAATTCCATTATACTAACAGCCACACATTTGATTGTCTGTTTTTCTTCTGAAGAACATGATAGTACCATGGCAGCTAAGGGTTCTGGTATAAGCCGGATGCTGTCAAAGGGCTCGACAGAGACTGGTTGCGATTTTCAGCTGGAGTGAGAGATGAACCAGGAGAGAATGTACCCAGGAGTGTCAAAGGTGAAAAGAAGACACGTCCTTTCATTACCTCGCTATCACCCTGGAAGCCAGGAGCACACAAGTTAGTTGAGTCGATCTCCAGGTGCCCTGGGAATATCAACTTTTATTTGGTCCCTTGGCATCAGCCTGGATGCCACTGCCAAAACTAGTCCTAGAAGCCAAGAAGAACATGGGCAGCATTAGGCTGGGAAACACAAAGGCAGCCTAGCTGTTGCCTGTTGAGCAGAGAAATCACAATCACTAGTGGCACAACCTTATATGACTCTGATAGTATGCTTCAATGATAGGTGCAGGCTGCATATCGGGTGCATTAGATGAGCAGACATTGCCGGATAAAAATAAGCAACAGGAGACTTGCACTTTAAAATTAATGCAGCGCAGGGACAGGATACCGATGAAACCAGTCATCTGGAAAAGAAACAATATTTAAAGAGTGGGACATGCTTAGATACTGGGCATTAAGCCATTCACAGTGTAAGAACCTGAACAGATTAACAGGTGAACACATTAAAGGAAAACTAATTTTAAAAATGTAGCTTACATAAAACAAGCTCAAGTTAAAAAAATACCTGTGAAACATTACATAACTTTGAGTTATAATCATTTTATGCTTCCGTGGTTCTTTGTGGGTAGGCGGGTGGGCGGAGCTGCTTTGCTCTCGGAGCAGGGCGGGGGAGGAGTAGTTTTCCCACTCCTAAGTGTACATGACTGTTTGGCCAAGAACATGCCCAGGTCCCCATTTCCTGTCTTTATGTTGAACCAGGATGCTCAGACCAATCACAACACAGCATTGCAGCGTTGTGATTGGTCAGGGATGCCTGGGTGCTTTTTTGTGATTGGTCAGGGGAGCCTGGCTGTGCTTCATATGCGTCGAGTCCGACGAGGAGAGCAGAATCAGAGATGCGGGACCCGACGTGGCAAGCTAAAACTTTGAGAAAAAAGGAGAAGCATACAGGCAATGTATTGCCAAGGTAGGTTTCTGGATCGTGACCAACCATAAAAAACTCTCTTACAACACCTAAACATCAAGACACATTGCAGAGACATTCTCCTCTGTCGTGTAGTTTCCACCCATCAGTAGGAACTGCGCGTTTGGGGGCAACATAACCTTAGGATGGTGCCAGACTGATTCCTTGCACCCCCAAAGGATATGTTGCCCCTTGGTCCAGCTAACTCGCAGTGTCACCGTTATCCCCCGAACCTAAACAGGGGCGTACAGTTCTGGCAACCACTGAACATGACCACTCTGTTCCCTCAGAAACCGTGGTGACAAACTTCCAACTTTTCGTTCAGTTACTTGTGGTCTCTTTTGCTCAGAGAAATATACAAAGAATACCCTGAGGGACGTTTTCAATATTTATTGAACCGTAGTGATACTTGCATAGAATATATGGGCTGTGATGATTAATAGACAGAAGCGGACAAAAGTTATACTGAATGTCAGAACGGTGAACAAAATGAATAGCTCAACCATTTTGTTGACACAACTATGAAGACATATACAATGGTACAACTATGTAGCACTCTCCTACAATGTGAAACCCTGAACTATGTGTCTAGGGTGCAGATGTATATATTGCCAAGAAGCCCTCTCCTGGATGATCTACCCCCATTACCTTATGGGTAAGAATGTAGGACCCCGTCTTGTTTACGAATTAGATACCCTCCACGGAGATGTCAGTCAGCTGATAGGCAAAGGGTCTGGCATGCAGGGACCCCTCTTCAAAGTCAGCAGAAGTGTCTCCTCTGTTTATGTCAGGAAACAAAAGGTTATATATATATATATATATATATATATATATATATATATATATATATATATATATATATATATATATATATATATATATATATATATATATATATATATATATATATATATATATATATATATATATATATATATATATATATATATAAAATGGTATCCTTGCGTAAGGCCGAGATTGTGATCACCCTGCCATTGTTTGTGTTTCCACATGATTGTAATAATAAACACATTTGTGTCAGACACATGAGGGTCATGTCCCTAATGTCAAGGCAGTGTAATAGTGTGCTCACAAAGTGTTCCGGGTCAGCAAGGCCCGTGTTTCCAAGAAACTAGTCCAAGAGTTATGAATGCAAATATGTGCCAAAAGTTGATGTGGCAAAGAGAAGGCAACTTTAGGAAAGGACTGTGTGCATGTAAAAATGGCACTACTTCCTACGGTGCCTAACTTGGACACAAGACACCTTTTCTTCGTATAAGTTCTTCAGACCAACATTCTAAAGTGTCTACGATGCAACGTGCTGATGAAATGCTTCCTGGCTTCTCTGCAGCATATCTTGTCTCTGCCGTTTTTGGTTGTGCTAAACTCCCTGCTACCTTGCTAGTTTCTCCAACACTATATCTGACTTTGTTTGCTATCAGCTATGTGCTTGCTATTGCTGCTATGGACACATATTCTGGCATTCCCACCAATCCCAGCAAGTGGCTGGAAGAGGCCACTCGGCTGGGTGATCTTGTACCTGATTTTTTGTGGCACTCTGCTTACCCACACTATACTGTGTTTCCACTCTAATTATGTGGGGAGTTCTGAAAGGGTATTTATCTTATGTCTTAACTTCGAACAAATCCCTTAACCCTGAAGGGAGCACCATTGGCTTGTACCTGTAAGATTTTGACTGAGGAGATTGATGTAGGAGTGAGGATAGGTCTGTTTTTTAGATTGTTGATTTTTGTATTTATATTTAAATGCTGAATCTCTATCCGTTTTTGCAGCAGTGATACATCATATCTGCAGCTGCTACTCTGTGGCATTCTTTTTCCAACTTCACAGTGCCGCTGGAGTCCAGAGGGGCAGTGGCCTCGGATTCAGTACTTTCTGCAGCATTTTAACATCTGAATTGCTATTGGATTACGTTTTCAGTTTCAGCTTTATTCTTGCTATATAATAGTACTAATTGGACATGCCAGCCATTTGACTTCTATGTCAATTTACATATATTTGATTCTGCATCTTGCATTGTCTGTCCTTGCGATTAAAAATCGGTTGATGAGAAGCCAGAAGAGGTCCACCAAAGAAGCAAGCATTTTAAATACATATACCTTGAACACTATTGTCTCGTACTGACAATAGTCGTCATGCTCCTGTTGACATTACAGGCATGCACAGTTTAGAATGAGGGGAAGTTTCTACTGCCTCTGGCATACAAACCCTTGAATCTTTAAAAGCCAATATTGTACTCGATTTTGGGGGGTGGGGGAGGAGTTAAAGATCCTAAGGAGAGTAACCAGGTATCTACAGTTAAGCTGCCACCGATCACACAAGGTGACCAAAACTGGGTGTCTATGGGCTATCGATTAAATGGGCAGCTATATTTTCCGAAGCAAGATTATTTAAAATTCTAATAAGTACGGCGCACTTTATAAACGCTTCTACGCCTAGCACTAGGTTTGTTTCAACCTCTTACCGGCTACATACATCAGGGCCTGCTGAATTTTCTAAGGCTTACACAGTTCCTTATATTTTCCTCAATTTGAAAGCTGACCCAAATAAAGGTAGCAAGAACAAGAAGTGGCCTAGGCGGACAGACTTAATATTTCCCCCTAGATAAAGAACTAGGTATTAGATCTACTACTTTACCTAGTGATTCCCATACAACACTTTCACAAAATATTTTACCACACACAGGGCAAACAACACAGTTCTCAGACAACTTATTCATTCTTGTAGCTTGTGTCCCTTAAATACACAGATTGGGCAGTTCATCATCATCATTATGTCTTTATTTCGAATAAAATTCATAAAAGACGACATACAATACTAATACAGTTAAAAACTACTACAGACATATCCCCAATTGACTAAAAACAGTATGGCAAGCAAATACATGAAATCACAACAATTAATTAAAAAATATATTCAATTTCTTTGTGCGAATCAACCACGCCCAACCCAGAAATTTGGCTACACAAATCACAGACATTTCGGTTCTAATAACACGTAATTTCTGCAGGGCTTCCCGATGTCCTCCACAATCCAAAGTTGCACATAAGGGTTTCAGCCATTTAATTCGAGGGGAACGATATGCTGGACATGCAAAAACAAAATGACCAATACTTTCTACCTGGTCGGGACACCAAAAACATTTATTGCTTACATTCTTCGCCCACTTGGTAGTAAATGAATTGATGGGTAGTGTACCTATACGAAACTGGTGATACAGTTTGCGATCTAGGGTTTTGCAAATCAGGTCCCAGTAGGGTTCAAGGGACGGGATTACCTTGTGTGTTAGAAAAATCCCGTTAAATTATTGTCCGAGGATTGGGTGACCAGTATAGATTTTTTCGAGGCCCAGAAGAGATCCTTAAACTCTAGTTTTGAAGGAAAACTGGAGTACCCTGGGTTTATCCATAGCTCGGGCAGGCCCATGGTATACAATATTTGTTTGACTTCCCTGAGCCATGGGATTTTGTGAGCACCCCACAGTGATTTAACCTCGTCCAGTTCATGGGCAAAAAGGCTGAGCTCTGGAGTCGTCCAAAGCCGACGCCATAGTGCCACTAGACGAAACTGTGCCAGCTCATCTAAAGGTCTACAACCAAGATCTAATAGCAATGGTTTAGTGGGTGAGGATTGTGGAAGCCCTACCAGGTTCCGGAGGAACCTGTTCTGTGCAGTTACCAAAACTGACAAGTCCTTATAACCCCATATGTCTGCCCCATACAAGGTTGCTGCATTGACCTTGGCCTCATAGATTTTTAGTGCTGGGGTGATGCGTTTGGTCAAGGATTTTTTTTGTTCCTGCAATAAACAACCTGTAAGGCGGACAAATTTGAGTTTTAAAGTCTCCAATTGAGGGTTCCAGCTAAGTTGATGATCTAGGGTCACACCCAAATACGTCATGACCATGACCTGCTCAATTGGTACACCATTCAAAATAACCAAACTTTTAGTAGGGGGTTTCTTGCTAAAGACCATAAATTTAGTTTTATCAACATTGATCTGCAAGTCGTTATTCATACAGAACTCTGAAAACCTATTCAGGGCTGCCTGTAACCCGCTCCGGGTTTTAGAGAGGAGCAGGGTGTCGTCGGCGAAAATTAACATGGGATATTTTAATCCACCCAGGGTAGGTGCGTCAGTCTGTGTATTATAAAAAAATTGGACTACCTGGTTGATAAAAAGGAGAAACAGGGTAGGAGCCAATACGCAGCCCTGGCGCACCCCTCGTTGGACTGGAAAGCTGTTGGTCACCTGACCCTGCCTCCCCCACCTTACCTGAGCGAAATTATCCTCATGTAAACGCCTGACTAATTCCAACAAGTCTAAGGGAAGACCCATTGATCTAAGAGCCTCCCATAGTTTCACCCTTGGAACTAAGTCGAAAGCCGACTTGAGATCGACGAATGCGGCATAGATGACTCCACCGCCCAAAAAAACCACCTTCCAATAGAGCATGGTCAGTCGAAACACCTGGTCTATGGTGCTGGTACCTAATCTAAATCCTGCCTGCATAGGGGAAAGTATATTGTTCTGCTCGATCCACCCCTGGATTCTTACTAGGACCATTCTTGATACTATTTTTTGGATAGAATCTATCAAGCTTATAGGGCGATAGTTATTTGGTACTGAGCGATCCCCTTTTTTATCTACTGGCAGTATCTCAGCCCCTTTCCAGGATTGCGGAATCCTTGCCCCTGCTGCAATATTATTTGCCAGTAGCGTGATGTATGGGACCCATAAATCAAGGTTTAATTTAAAAAGGTCCGCTGGTATAGCATCTAAACCTGGAGCTTTACCAGACTGGACAGACTCTAAGGCATGTACCGTATCTAAGGCAGAAAATGTGAGTCTATCCCCGGAGTTTATAGGTATTGCCTTCATCACAGGTTCGGTAATCTGTTCATGATCGGCGCTAGTGTCTTTGAATTGGGTTGAAAAAAATTCAACCCAGTCCAGTGCAGAAACATGGTTGACCAATATTTGGGAGTCCGGGTCCCTGCCCCATCTAACTGTCTTCCAAAATTTCACTTGATTAGATGACTCACAGGCTTTAAGGAGATCTAACCAATAGGAATCATCCCAGTCCCGCTTAGCTACCCAAAGGACTTGTTTATAAAACTGCCTAGCTTTCCTAATGTCATAAGTATTCCTAGATTTAACAGCTGCTATTAATTTACTGTGAGCTTCTCTACAGCTCTTATTGTACCATCTTTTATGTAATTTAACAATCTTATTATTTGGAGGCTTGGTCAATAAGTTTTTGAGATCCGTAAAACACTTCTCATGGAGATTAATGATTGAGGGGTCAACCCCACCAGAGGGGGATAATGCGATCATCCTACCTCTTATATCAAAAACCAACTCCTCTATTTTACGAATAAGCACAGGGTCGTCTATAACTCTAGACCATTTAACTCGTCTTCTGTTGTCACACAAGACCAGGTCAGACGTTAAGTAAGTTGTTTCCCTTTGACGATCACCCAGACCAGGAACCCTGAGCCCCAAAGAGAGAGGATTGTGGTCACTCTCTGGCCTAGTCTCTACCACCATATCTATTACGTGTGACCAATATTCGATATTGACAAAGATATAGTCAATGCGACTTGCACTGAGCCCATTGTCAAAAGTTGGCTTCCCCGAGTTGTCAGACGGGGTGCGGCCGTTCAATGCCTGAAGACCCCACTCCAGGCAGAGTCCCAGCCAGTGAAAGGCCGCCTCTGTGCCCCTAACACCCTTACTTATAGTTAACGGGGGAATATTCCAGGCAGTATCCTCTTCAATTCCCACATCTTCTGCCAAACTGAGAATGGGCTCGAATGAGCAGTTCAGGTCGCCTGCTATTATTACTAAATGATCGCCTTTGTACTTCTTCAGAAGATATTCTAAATCATTCACAACTGGTTGCTTCCTCCCACCCTGACAACCTCGGGCGTAAATATTAATTAGGAGAATATCCTTGCTGTTATCCTTACTCAGGCTAATACATAGGAGGTCGGCATTCTCTACCAGAATTTCCTTGACACGGAATCCCAGGGTGTTTCTAATCCACACCGTAAGTCCTCCTGAAGCCCTACCCCTAGGGCCCTGTATGGCCGGTTTATGATGATTAAGGTAGCCTACTCTAAATAGAGGGACAGTTGTCCAGGTTTCCTGGAAGACGATGATATCATATGTGGCGATAAAATTGACCCAATCATCGTTATCCAGGCGACCCCTTAGTCCTGCAATATTCCATGAGGCCACCCTGATTGTGTCCACTGGGCTACTAGATAAAATGGTCTGCGGTAAACCCAAATCCCCTGTCCTGGTCTCAGTAGGAATATTAACAAGATCCAGATTTAAGCCAGAACCTTTGGGAGAGGTTAAACAATCCGTACAGATTACTAGGGGGGTAGGTCGAGCAGACACCTGTGGGAGAGTGGGTTTCGTAGAGTACATTAAGGCGTCAATCCCCCCCAGTCAATCAACCTCATCCAAACAACCAAACATATTAGAAGTGGGCGCCCCTTGCCACCAATTATGTTGACTTTGCCCACCATCCCTTCGACCTTTCCATCTGGTGTTTTGAACTGTTGACCAAGACCCCTCCATCACAAACTGCTGCCGTGGTGGATAGAAAAAAGTAAGGGGTCTGACAACAATGGAAGGGTTGACATCTCGTGAAGACCATACACAGAGATGCTGAGCTGTATGAGGATCTGCAAAAGATACTACTATACAATCCCCAGCAATAGACTTATGTGTAGGGCCTACCCAGGGTACTCTACGTACCATTAGTACCCGACTTCTTTGATGATTCGGAAGCTGTTTATTTTCATTGAGCCAGTAGATAACTTTATTTTTTAGGGAATGATGGTTCTCTTGGGTTTGCGGACTCAGTACAGGCACTCCAGCTAATACAATAACATAGGGCCCAGCTTCTGGTGGCAAATCAATAAAACCCCCACGAAAATTTGAACGACAGGGTTGCTGGGATAGTGTATTCGTAGTTTCTGGCTGTTTAAACTGATGTTGGACAGTTTGTGGCCTTAATTTGGAAGGTGCTATACTTTGGGGGGGACGAGTGCTTGGTGCTGTAGAACTAGGAGTAGTAATAGTGGGGTTACAGACTGTTGTACGGGGCTTTGGTATAGGTTTGAGTATTGGGGGGGGCACGGGCAGAGGTTCTTGCACCTGAGCCTGTGAGGTACAATCCTCATCCTGGGGAAACTTTGTTTCCATTTGTTTTAGACTAAGACTGGCCAAGGTGACTATAGTCCTATCCATTTCAAGTAAGTTGTTTTCTATACGGGAAAGCCTAAGTTCCAGGGGGGTGAGTAGCTGTTTTAGTGTACTCCAAACGATTTAAAGAAATTCTTCGTCGCCCCCCCTATCCTTCCCTGTTTCACTCAACCTACCCTCAGTTTGGCTCTCTTCGATCTTTACTGGAGAGGCTCCCATTGTAAAATCTAACACAGCACTGCGTAAACCAGAATAATTTTCCTCACCCAGAGTGCAAGTGTTAGGTTTAGAGGCTTCTTCATTGACCCCATATGTGACCAACGGTCTTCTACTATTAAAAAACTGGGACCTCGCAATTTTAGCCTTTTTGCGTGCGTAAATGGATCTAGCAAGACATTTCTTTTTATAGATGGCAACTTTCTTAGCACTTACGGATGACTTAGAAAGATAGGGTTTAGTGGGGTAGCCTATACCTGCCTCGCAGACATGTGGTGCAGATACTTCATTGGGGTTTAGAGGTAGTGATGATGGAATATGAAGGGGCTCAGGTAGAGATATGGATGGAACATGGTGTATCTCTGCCGACGTTATCAATGAGCGAGGGCCTGATGTACGCTCAGGAGTTAACGCTGAGGCAATATTGCCCAAAGATGATTTTTTAGAGAAAGCTAGGTTCTCAGAAAGCCTTCGTGCGGCTTCTAAATCCATCGATACCCTATGCTGCATTTTACTGATTTCCACATCAATGGCCAAATTGGTCTTGGTGAGGAAATCGTCTAGGGTTCCATTGGACTTAATCGCTCCCTTGGCGGTTTTGCTACGACTACCCCGTGAGCACATTATAAAAAATTAAAGTATACAAAATGGCAGAGATGGAATATATCTACTGCAGGGCAAGGGGGATGGCCCAGCCCAGACCTCTCTGACCTCGAACGGCCTCAAACGGCCCGCTCTTAGCCCGGTCTTTGCCCCGAGCTGCGTCCCGCGCTGCGGGAGTACTGAGCCTAGATGTAATGAACGTAGAGGGCGGTGGGCGGGCCAACAGGGAGAGCGGACCGGAAGCTCTCACACGGTCACGCAGGGACTCCTGGGCAATGGAGTCCCTGCAACGCTCGCAGCCCCGCTGTAGCCGCTAGCCCAAGTCCTGCACTGTTCCTGCTCTGCTCCCTGCAGCGTCCGAAGTCCTGCCCCTCACGGTGCCGGCGAGGTTCCTTAGGGAAAGGTGATGTCCCAAAAAAGCAAGCGCCTCCAATAAAAGCGCTAGGTAAGATTTGGCGTCCCAAGGGAGAAGAGATCACAGGCGTTTAAAAACCCTCCAGTGGGCGGTGGGCGGGCCAACAGGGAGAGCGGACCGGAAGCTCTCACACGGTCACGCAGGGACTCCTGGGCAATGGAGTCCCTGCAACGCTCGCAGCCCCGCTGTAGCCGCTAGCCCAAGTCCTGCACTGTTCCTGCTCTGCTCCCTGCAGCGTCCGAAGTCCTGCCCCTCAAGGTGGCGGCGAGGTTCCTTAGGGAAAGGTGATGTCCCAAAAAAGCAAGCGCCTCCAATAAAAGCGCTAGGTAAGATTTGGCGTCCCAAGGGAGAAGAGATCACAGGCGTTTAAAAACCCTCCAGTGGGCGGTGGGCGGGCCAACAGGGAGAGCGGACCGGAAGCTCTCACACGGTCATGCAGGGACTCCTGGGCAATGGAGTCCCTGCAACGCTCGCAGCCCCGCTGTAGCCGCTAGCCCAAGTCCTGCACTGTTCCTGATCTGCTCCCTGCAGCGTCCGAAGTCCTGCCCCTCACGGTGGCGGCGAGGTTCCTTAGGGAAAGGTGATGTCCCAAAAAAGCAAGCGCCTCCAATAAAAGCGCTAGGTAATATTTGGCGTCCCAAGGGAGAAGAGATCACAGGCGTTTAAAAACCCTCCAGTGGGCGGTGGGCGGGCCAACAGGGAGAGCGGACCGAAAGCTCTCACACGGTCACGCAGGGACTCCTGGGCAATGGAGTCCCTGCAACGCTCGCAGCCCCGCTGTAGCCGCTAGCCCAAGTCCTGCACTGTTCCTGCTCTGCTCCCTGCAGCGTCCGAAGTCCTGCCCCTCACGGTGGCGGCGAGGTTCCTTAGGGAAAGGTGATGTCCCAAAAAAAGCAAGCGCCTCCAATAAAAGCGCTAGGTAAGATTTGGCGTTATTTCAGAGGTCTTGGGGATGTGGATTACTAAATTATTATTATTGACCGTTTGACCGTCATACAAGACATCATACACAGCTAAATGTTTTGATAGCATATAATATCAGCATAAAACTTGATTTTATAACAGACAGGATTGTCATAGATTCAGTGTTTTTTTTTTGATAATCAACTTTATTGATTTTACATAAACAAACAAAATTCATTGGTTGCAGCTCACGAATCAGCACATGTAGTAGGTCGGCGATAGTAAAGAGGGCAAACAGGGTCAGTCTATTCCAGTCCAGCAGTATCCCCTACATAGTAGTTACAGCACAGCGTGGAACATAAGAAAAACAGAAAATCATGGTGGTATCATATTGAACCATTTCCCCCATATTTTGTGAAATAGTTCCGGGCTTCAAATAGGGCTTCCTCTTGGGTCCCGCACCAATCCACCCCTCTCCTCCATCCCCCACAGTTGGGGCCCTGGCCCGCGACCAGTGCAACGCTATGTCCCTCTTGGCCACCGCCGTCCCAGGGAGATGTTTGTCTGTCCTGGAACCGTCTAGACCGTCAAAGACCCCCAGTAGCATCTGCAATGGGTCATGCGGGACCACCCATCCCATGGCCCGCGTGAGCGCCCGTTGCATCCCCCCACCCCAGAATGACTTTATCGCCGGGTGGAGCCACACCATGTGGTAGAAATCAGCAGAGGCCATGCCACATCTAGGGCAGTCCAAAGAGGGTCTTAGTCGGGCATGGAACAATCGTTCCGGGGTGAGGTATGCCGCATTGAGGTAGTATATCAGTACCAGGAGCAGCTTGGAGGACGTGGTCAGGGTTCTTGGCGCCATAAGGGCATCTCTCCAATCTGCCTCCTCCAGGGGACCCACCCACCCCTCCAAGCGGGCATGAAGTAGGTCTAGGGAAGCGGGGCCATTGTTCACTAGGGAACGGTAAATGCGGGACACTCCTCCTCTGCCCAGATTCCCCATCATCACCTGGGCCTCTAGCGGGCTAAACTCTGGAAGGGAGACAGGTGAGGAGAGATGTGTGTAGAGGGCGTGGCGTAGTTGTAGGTAGCAAAAGTGCTGGGTGTGAGAAAGGGCGTTGCGTTGCTGTAAGTCTGTAAATGAGCGGATATGGTCCCCCACCCAGACAGCCCAGAGCACCGATACCCCAATGAGGTCCCAACGGCGGAACCCTTGCAGGGACGAAACCTCCCGCAACCAGGTCCCATGCCAGAGCGGTGTCTGCCGAGTGAGTGTTCGGTCCCACCCCACGTGTCTCAAGGCAGCGCGCCAGGCCATGAATACCGTTCTGGTGACTGGGGCCATTGTCTGTGGCACTGGAGTGCCGTACAGAAGTTCCTGAACCTGTGGAAAGTCCCTCGTGCTGAGTTCCACCCGATAGGCTGGATCGGACCAGCCGCCCGTATACCAGTCGTGGATGACGATAAGCTTAGTGGCAAGGTAATAGAGGTGAAGGTGGGTCACCCCCATACCTCCATCAAAGGGGGGGATGCGGCTGTGTGCCAGGGATAGGCGCGGTCGCCCGCCTCCCCAGAGAAACCGGGGTTGGGCCCGTCGAGTTCGCGGAACCAACTGCGCGAGAGGGGGTGGTGATGTTCTGCGGTAGATAAAGGAATCGGGGGAGGACCATCATTTTGAAGAGCGCGCTCCTACCCAGGGGGTTGAGGGGGAGAGCTTGCCACCTCTTTAGATAAGCCTTCATCCGGACGACCAAGGGCGTGATGTTCGAAGCCCACTCAAGCTCCGGCAAGAGAGCTACCCATACCTGAGGTACTTGACCGAATGACACCTGAGGGGAATGGTCGACTGCCAGTCATAGCACTCCCTGAAAGGATGAAGCTCGACCAAGGTGGACTTGGCCGCATTGAGACGAAGTCCGGAGACTCCCTCAAAGGCCGAGAGGACCTGCAGACACCTGGGGCCCGAGTCCGCTGGATCCGCCAGGTAAAGAAGCACGTCATCAGCATAGAGAGCTATTTTGTCCATGTGGTTCACATTCCAGGTCCATCCCCGAATAAGGGGGTCTCGCCAGATGAGCGCCGCCCGGGGCTCCATCGCCAACACGAATAGGAGTGGCGAGAGGGGGTACCCCTGACGCGTGCCCCTGCGGATCGGGAAAGCCTCGGAGAGCTCTCCATTAATAAGCACCCGGGCTCGGGGATTGGCATGGAGGACCTTAATGAGGCGGTGGAACGAGGGGCCGAAGCCCATCATGTCCAGCACGTCCTGCAGGTAATCCCAGTTCACTGTGTCGAAGGACTTTTCAAAGTCAAGGAAAAGGAGGGCCAGGTCAGTCGAGCACGGTGGGCCAGGGCCAAGTGGAGACGGCGGATGCAGTGACGGGTACCTCTAGCTGGCATGAACCCACACTGGTCGGGGTGGACCAGGTCCTGTAGGAGGGGCCGGAGCCTCTGGGCCAAGACCGTGGCAAAGAGCTTGATTTCTGTGTTGATCAACGAGATCGGGCGGTAGTCCGCACAGCTCAGAAAAGGCGGCTGAGTTTTCGGAATAATCACGATCGAGGCCAAGTCCGATTCAGGGGGGAAGGAGCCAGTTTCCGCTACATGGCGGAATAGGTCCAGTAGCCAGGGGGCCAAGATGTCACGAAAGGCGGCGTAGTATTCCTGTGGGTACCCGTCGGGACCGGGCGTCTTACCGGGGTGCAGGAGGGAAATGGCATCTTGAACCTCCTCCAAAGTGAAGGGGCGGTCTAGAGCATCTGCAGTGTCCTGGGGAGAGAAGGCAGTCGGGCGTCAGCCCCGTCTAGCAGGGTGGTCAGAGGCGCATCCGAAGGTCGAGCAGCATAGAGGCGCGTGTAGAAGTGTGCAAAGGTTCGTGCTATGGCCGCGGAAGTCACATGGAGGGTGCCGTCGTGCGAGCGAACCTCTGGAATAATACGGTTGATTTTGGGATAAGAGACCAAATTGTGGATGAGCTTGCCGTTTTTGTCTCCCCATCCATACACCCGCGCCACCGATGATCGCCACAGCATTGTGGCTGAGTCTAACGAGATCCGGCGGATCTCCTCGCGAACCACTGCCAGTTGCCGGGAGGAGTCCGAGTGCCCGTCACAGGAGTGTGCAGCCTCCAACCGCACTCCCCGGGACTCCAGCTGCTCGAGTCAGGCTAGTTGTTCGATCTTTTCATGTGGACCAACCCCCTGGCCACCCCGCAGATCACGGCCTTGCCCGCCTCCCACAGCGTCCCCGGCGAGGGGACCGAGCCCCGTTGGTGGAGAAGTAGTGACAGGGTTCCTGACCAAGGGACTCTACCAGGACGGAGTCCTGCAGTAACCAGGCATTTAGGCGCCAAACCGCCCGTGGCCCTGTCGGGGAGTACCCGAGCCGGAGGGAGACGGGAGAGTGGTTGGACAGTCCCCTGGGCAGGATAGCGGCGCCAGAAGCCAGCTGACAGTCGGTGGCCGGCAGCAGCAGGAGGTTCGATGCGGGAGTGGGTATGGTGGGAGGACGACGTATGGGTATATTGACTCGTGCGGGGGTTCCAGACCCGCCATACATCACAGAGCCCTAATGCCGAAGCCCAGCTCGACAGTATATTAGCGGAGGTGATCCGGGCTATGGACGGAGCCCCGATCGTGTCACGTTGAGGCTGCATAACGGCGTTAAAGTCTCCCCCTACCAACGTGAGACCCTGCGGAAGGTGTCGAAGTGTCGGAGACAGGAGGGTGGGGGGGATGTAGAGACTCAGGAGGTTTAGGGGGCACCCTTCCAGTGGACATAGGGAGCTGCATGCCAGGAGTGGACTTACCCGCAAGATAGCGCTAGGAAGAAAAGCTGCCACCAGCCACCCGTAGGCAGCACCAACAGCGGCCTGTGAGCGGCCAATCAGAGCGGAACCAAACAGCGGCCCGTAGGCAGCAAAAAGTAACAAACTATGGGGAGACAACGGACCCCCCCCCCCCCCACCCTCGCCCCCCAACTCCCCCCACCCTACACTTCAAAAACGGAATCATCTGTCGCCCCAATTCCCCAACCCCACTAGAGGCGATGCACTAAACTAAAACGGTTAGTAGGGATCAAGAGTAACAGTCAAGAACGCGGCTAAGGAGGACCCCCCTCCATATTAGAGGATGATTACCAACAGCTATAAGCAGCAGGAACTGTACGTCTTAAGCAGAGTAGGTATAACAGTCTCAATCCTGCATTAGACACATAAGATTGGAAGGAGTTAGAGAGTAGGCAGGAGCGTAGACAAGGGTAGCAAGACGGGACAGTGTTGGCACCCCTTCAGGAGGTGGACCGTTGAGCGGCCCTCCATGGGGCCGCTCGCCGCTAAGGTGGGCTCAGCGCGTAGGGACCCATCCGGTGAAGATCAGGCATGTAGGTCGTAGCTTCGGTCACGCCCCTTCACCATCAACAGATTCACGGATCACGGGGCTGCCAGACAGGTCTGAGTCCGATCTCGCCTTCCGTAGGCCTGCGTCCGGTCCAGGGACACTCCCCAGGTGGATCAATGAGGAGGCCAAGGCAGGAGAGGAGGCGTCTCGGTTCGTGGATGGAGGCAGGGGCCGCCGAGACTGTACCCCCGGCGAGTGGGAAGCCCCCCCTCGGCGGCTGCCCCACCTGCGAGACCTAGTTCGCCGCCGCTGGGGCTTGGGAACCTCGCGGCTTAGTGGAGGCGGTGGTCTCTGAGCCGGGGAGGGGCCCTCCTGGCCAGGAGGGGGCGTACCTCTGTGAGCCAGGTCCATGCCGCTTGGGGATTATAAAAAAAAATGTCTTGTCTTGGAAGAAGACCTTCAGCCGAGCTGAGAAAAGGAGACCGTAGCAGAGCCCCAGGGCCCTGAGCTTTTGCTTGACCTCATCGTATGATCGGCGTCGAGACTGGACTTCCCTGGAGCAGTCCGGGAATATCATTATCCTGGAATTTTGGAAGAGCAACGGGCCCAAGTCCCTGGCGGCCCCCAGAATTGCGTCCCTATCCCAGAAGTTGAAAATACGTAGGATGATGGGACGGGCTGGGGCTCCGGGAGGCAGCTTAGAAGCGAGAGACCGGTAGGCCCGTTCTACTGCAAACCAGGGGGAGAGTTTCTCTTCGGGCATCCACGAGCAGATCCAGGTTTCAAGAAAGGCGGCAGTGCGGCCCTTCTCCACTCCCTCCGCAAAGCCCAGGAGGCGTAGGTTGTTCCTCCGCGCCCAGTTTTCCGCATCCTCCGCCCTGGAGTAGAGCTCCGACATCAGTGACTGAAGGCGGGCCACCTGTGATTTGAGGGTGCCGAGGTCGTCTTCCACCGTGGAAATACGGGATTCCGTTTCGGCGATACACGCCGTGGCATTTCGAGGCTTGGGATGCGCTTCTCGCCTGCAGGATAGTGGAGAGGTCTCCCTCGGTGGCTCCCTGCGCAGGCGGAGGGCTGGTACCAGAGTCGCGGTCCGGCCTAGTAAATTGGTCCATCTTCATCTGAGTCGGGGGTACAAGGGTCTGGCTGTTGCGGTTCCTGCCCATGGCTTCGGTGAGTCAGGCGGCGGTGCCCGTAGGAGGCCGGCTGCTCCTTGGCGTCTTGATTAAAGGCCTCTCGGCGACGCGGAAAGGAGGCCACACCCCTGAGAGCCCTCCGGCTCCAGCACAGGCAACCCCACAGTGGACCCACGCTCCACCGGTCCCTCCGCTGGCTCGGGTGGCGAGGCCTCATATGTTCAAGGGGCGAGGGATGGGAGAGGTGGGGGCACCCCCGGTCAGCCAATGTGCAGCCCGCCCTCCGGTGGCAAGAAAGGCGAGGACTTCAACGGCTGACCAAGATGGAGCAGGGATTCCAACAGTCCACTCGGCTGCACCTCCCGCGCCGGGCCACACCGCACCGGGAGCCCCTCAGCCTACCTTCAGACCCACCGGGTTTCAGCCGAGTCACCCCCACCTCGGCACGTCTCCAAGCGTGGGCCACAATCCAGCATCCAGGGGGGGCCCGATGCCTCCAGAGGGCCCCACCCCAGCGCGCCTGGCAGGCCAGGTACCACAGGGTCCCGGGCCCCAAGGAACAAGTATGCAGCAAATCGCGGTCTGTCCGCCGCCCGGGTGGCGCTCCCACGCAGCCCCGGCGGTTCAGCGGCAGAAATCAGGGGAGGAGGCCGGAGATCGTCAAGCCATGCTGCAGGGGGGGCCGCAGGCCATGCAAGGTGATGCGGCAGGTTAGGACCGAAGCAGCCACAGTTCCTCTCCCCCTCAGGGTCTCACAGGCGGCCCCAGTGGCTCACAAGCGGGGTCGGGGGGGAGCAACACACTGCTGGGCCACAGGCACACTTGCACCCTCTCCGCTGCCTCAGGCTTGCCCCAGGTCGTCTCTGGCCGCTGCGGGAGCTCCCCGCCTCGCGGGAGCACCGCGGATCATCCACCGCCGCGGCCGCAGTCCAGACGGCCTCTCCGGAGATCGCGCCCCCTACTCCGGCAGCGGGAGCAAGTGACTAGGGGGCCGTCCACCCACCCCCCCAGCTGTCAGGCACCAGCGTTCCACAGCCTGTAACTCACCGGGCGGGCCCAGCGAGGCTCGGGTTCGGGACACCTCCAGTCACCCTCCTTCCAAAGCGGGACACAATCCGGCCGCCTCCGGCCCGTGGGGGAATTGCGCCGTTGCGGAGGGAGCGATGCCTCACCCGGACAGCGGCGGGCGCCGGGTCCGGCATGTCACAGGGCCAGGACTCCTCTCAGGGGACAGCGAGGCCTGGTCGACAACGACAGCCATCTTGTGTATTCTACAGCCGGAGGAGACTGAGCCAGCCAGGGTCACACCAGCCTTGGGAATCGCTCCACGCGGCATCAGGCAGCACAGGCAGGTCAGGGGATTCCGGCTGCACAGTGCTGGGCGTTGATGGCAGCTGCAAGGTACGGATGCAAGGCGGATGATGGATGGGGGTCCGAAGCACTCTTAGAGTCAGACCGCCATCTTGACGCCTCCATAGATTCAGTGTTTATGCAGTCTATATGCCTTCACCTTACATGCTTCAACTCAAACACATGATAAGCAGAGGTGCATTCACCCGAGTCTCATTTCAAGAATTACTCCAAACATTAACTGTGTGAAGGAAGAAACTGTATGTTATAAGTGGGTTGCTGAATACTGTCACTGATTTCGTATGGTGCGTAGGAGAATCTTGATTAGTACTATACCACTAGCGACTATCGGTTTTGCTGTTGGTGGAGACGGGGTGTGCGAGGCAGGGCAAAGAGTATAAAAGAACAGTACACCAACAATATGTGGTCTGGAAGAACTGCTTACATTTTCCCTTATGAGAGCCCCAGTATGTACCATTGTTCATGTAGGAGTGCCTCGATCACAGCGAGATATGTCGTCCAATCGGGGGGGGGATGTTGGGTGTGACCAATCGACTTGGTATGACCCCAAGGGATATTTCACTCTGAGCTACAATACCTCTGCGTATGCCGGTGAGCCATAATTGGATGGAAGGCGCTATTGGTGATTTACAGCTCATGGCTATCTGTGATGTTTCCTCTTTTCCCTTGTAATCCTTTCCTTCCCCTTTAAGTTATGCCATTCTTCTCTACATTCTAAGTTCTGAGAATGTACCTACTAGCATGATTCTCTTTTAGTCAGTTAACTGTGGCTGTTTATGGATGAGGTTTTATTAAACCCACTCTGCTCAACTGAAACGTCTTTTCCTTCATTATTTGATATACACTTGAACAACATTATACTGGCGACGATCGGAAACGAAAACAACCTCAACATGACAACACATCGGAGTTCCTGACCTACCCCTCCTCCAGCGGCTGTTTTCAAGAGCGCAAGTGAAGCGAAGACTTCCCAGCGGCAGCGCCATAAGTGGCATATTGGTGAGGAGAGCGGGAGGTTTAGTGAACAAAATATGGGACTTGGAGATTATTTGATTAAGATATTGCGCGATTAAAAGGGAAACGTTAACTGCTCGCGCTCTGCTCTCGTGCCTTGCTCTGACGTCACTCTGCGTTTCAAGCGCATGCGTACCGGATGCACTGACGCCACTCTGCGTTTCAGAAGGACCACGCTGCGGTTCATTAGAACGCGCTGACGGAGAGCTGAACGCGCTGAATGCGCTAAAATAGAACGTTACATTTAGAACGCACGGACAGAGAGCTGAATGCACTGAACGCGCTGAGATAGAACACGATAATCACACTGACGGCACAAAGAGTTAAAGGAATGCAATGTTAAATACAATTGACATGGTTCCTCAATAAAAAAAAAAATAAAAAAAACGTTCCAACAGAATGTACTTTGTTAATGAATAATACTGCATTCCTAAGGGATAATTCTACATTCAGGAAGGTTATTCTTTGTTATAACACGTTCTAATTATTTAAACAAACATTGAATTTCAGTACAAAAGAAGATATAGTTCTGACTAAGGAAATTAAATAAAAAAAAAAAGAATAATAATAAACTCATTCTTAAGAAAAATGCAAAATGTAACACAACCAGCATTTTTTCTTACAAGTCCAGGGGAGCCTAACGTAAAATGGAAAAAATGGAAGAAAATATTCGCAAATTATGCTAAAGTTTGCGGAACCAACTTGAGTGCTGAAAGAAAACATTCGCTTCTTCTTCATTGTCTAGGAGGCGAAGGACAAGATGTTCTTGAACATTTGCCAGACTTATCAGCTGCAGAACAAAGAAATCTAAATGAATATGAAATTGCCATTGTACAATTGGATAGACATTATCTACCTAGACTTAGCACCATCATGGAGAGGTACCATTTTGGTCTACGTGAACAGAAAAGGGATGAAACTGTAGAAGAGTACGTATCTTCTTTGAGGAAACTTGCTTCCTCTTGCAACTTTGGTCAGACGCTTGATGAACGTATACGTGACCAGTTCGTCTTGAGATGCGCACATGATGATATAAGAAAAGAACTGTGGCTAAAAGATGAGCCTCCTTTAGAAGAAGTTTTGACCATTGCTAAACAAGTAGAGCATATGACAAGATGTGTCGGAGAACTAAAGAAAGAAAAAGAAAAGCCATCCACCTCTGACTATAAAGATGAAATAAAAATTGATGAAACTGTCTGTCAAGTAAAAAAAGTGGAGAATGTCACAAATGATGAGAGGAATGTTAGATCTACTAATCCTTCTTTTTCTTCCTCTAATAACAGATTTACTTGTTATAGATGTGGTCAAATTAATCATTTAGCTAACTCTCCAATGTGCCCTGCATTGAAAATAACATGTAATGTATGTAATAAGAAAGGTCATTTTGCAAGGTTGTGCAGGAGCAAAACGTATAATAGTGACTACTCAAGAAGGCGGTGGCCTCAACCTCAAATAAGGTCTATTTGTTTTGAAGTTAAGGATGACAAATCTGATCATCCCTCTCATTTAGTTAGAGTGGAAGGCTCAATGATAAATCTAAAATTCGATTCCTGCTCAAAAATAACTATAATTGATGAAAGATTGTATAATGAACTATTTAAAGACAAAGTTAAACTGTTTAAATGTGATATTTTACCGTTGGGGTATAGCGAGAAACCCATTGGAATGGTGGGATATTTCATGGCTGAGATAGAACTTGGTTCAAGAATCACTGTAGGTAAAGTCTATGTGTCAAAGAAAGGGGATGCACTTTTAGGTTGGTTAGAACAACGCTATCTAGGAGTGACACTTGATCCAAATGCCATTCCCCAAGTCAGAATTCAAGAGGTATCTAACCCAGTACATGATAACAAGAGTGATGAAGGGTTATCTTTATCTTTGGCTAAACAATTTCCAAGTGTCTTTAAAGAAGAATTGGGGTGTCTACGTGGCTACAAACACCATATTAGATTAAGAGCAAATGCTTCTCCTGTAGTGGCTAAAGTAAGGAGGATTCCTCTGATTGAACAAGCAAAAGTACAAGAGGAATTAGACAAACTGGTGAAGAATAATATTATTGAACCTGTGGAGGCAACTGAGTGGCTTGCTCCCGTGGTCATTGCAAAGAAACCTACTGGCGAAATTCGTCTTTGCATTGATCTAAGAGCTCTTAATAGGGAAGTTGTTGTTGATAGGTTTCCCCTTCCCAACATAGATGAAATAGTTAGCACTTTAGAAGGTGCAAAATATTTCACCACTCTCGATTTAGCTTCCGCTTACCACCAAGTTGAGCTAGATACTTGTTCACAAGACCTTACTGCCTTTATTACACCAATGGGCACATTTAAATTTAAGAGAATGCCCTTTGGCCTCGTCTCGGCTGCCTCAGTTTTCCAACGAATCATGGCCAAGATTTTAAGAGGTCTGTCAGGTGTCAAGTGTTATCAAGATGATTTGTTAATCTATGGGAGTAGTGTTATTGAACATGATAGTCGTGTGTCTGATGTTTTGAAACGGTTAGATGGTGCTGGAATGACTTTGAAGAGATCCAAATGCAAATTTAGGGTCCAGGAAGTTAACTATCTAGGTCATTGTATTACTGGAGTTGGTGTCTTTCCAAAGAAAGAACTTGTTGAGTCTATAAGCAAAGTTAAAGAACCGACTGGTAAGGAGGAACTTCTCTCATTCTTAGGTATGGTAGAATTTTATGGGAAGTTCATTCCCAATTTTGCAGACAAAACACACAATTTGAGAAAATTAACTGCAAAGAATGTTTTGTATAATTGGTCTCCTGAATGTAAGAGTGAATTTGAGTGTATTAAGAAAGAGTTGAGCAAAGCCCCCTCTCTTCATGCGTTTGTCCCGGGCCTTCCCACTGTGTTGTTCACCGATGCTAGTGATAAAGGTCTAGGTGCCGTGTTGGTCCAGAAGAGAGATGGTAAAGATTACCTCATTTGTTGTTCTTCCAGGTGCCTTAAAGGGTCTGAGTCTAATTACTCAGTAATAGAGAAGGAATCTCTTGCAATTTTCTGGGCTTTGAGAAAGTTTAGGAATCTTGTTTGGGGAACGAAAGTATGTGTGCTATCTGATCATAAGCCTTTGAAAGAAGTGTTTTCAAAGAAGGGTCTTGATGCCATTTCTTCAAGAATCAGGAAGTGGATTGTTTCTTTGCAGGAATTCGAGTTTGAAGTAGAGTACATTCCTGGGATTGCTAACAGGTCAGCTGATTGTTTATCTAGACTGGTTGATAGTGAGAATGGTGATCTTGATGATTTTTGTGAACTTGATGAGGGTACCAATGTGTGTGAAATAACTGATGGTGCAATTACTGAAATTGAATGGAGGACGGAGTTAGGAAAAGATGATGAGATTTCTCAAGTTATGATGTCTTTAATGAATAAATCTCGTTTGTCCAAACCTTGGACGTTAGTTTCGGATGAACTCTCTGTATATGATGGTCTGTTGACTCGAGGTACCAAACTTGTTCCTCCCTCTTCTCTTAGAAATAAGTTGTTAGCCCATGCTCATTGTGGTCATTTGGGTATAGTAAAAACCAAAGAGTTTCTACGCATGCAATTCTGGTGGCCAGGTATGGATCTTGAAATCGAAAGAATGGTTAGGGAGTGTCCTGAGTGTTGTTCAAGCGATAAGATCCTAAAGACCAAACAAATGCCTTTAGTTAAGAGGACTTTACCTGATCATCCTTGGGATGAAGTTGCTATTGACATTGTAGGTCCTTTATCTGGTATTACCGATACTCCCTACCTCATCATTTTAATTGATCTTTATTCAAGATGGATTGAGGTTTCTGCTGTCAGGGAAATTACCACCGATTCCATCATCAAGTTCTTGGAACCTCTGTTTTACAAAGAAGGTTTTCCAAATAGTCTTCTGTCTGACAATGGGCCCCAGTTTTGTTCCTCGGTCTTTGTTGATTTTCTTAAAAAATGTGGTGTTTCCCATAAGAAATGTTCCCTATATCACCCTGAGACTAATGGTGCAGTAGAGAGGGTCAATAAGACCCTGAAGGAGTCTATTCAACTTGCTCGTGCCTCTGGTCTGAATTGGAAGTCCACTCTCCAAGACAGGATAAATACTTATCGCTTCGTTCCCCATTCTTCTACTGGGAGGTCTCCTTTTGAACTATTTAAAGGTAGAATTCCCAATACTTTATTGTGTCCTGGGTGGATGTGTCTAAACAAAGGTCTAGTGGATAATGACATAGGTGAGTGGAGAACAAGAGAACTGTCCAAACAGGATGCACGTAAAATATATTTTGACAAGAAGAAAGGTGTGGGTTCTCTGGAGATCAAAATCGGTGATCTTGTGAAAATAAAGACACCAGTTGGGCGCAAACCATGGTCCAAGTATACTAATGTTAGAGCTGTCATAAAGGTATTCAAGAATGCTGTAAAGACTGAAGATGGGAGAATCTGGAACAAGAGTCGTGTTGTGCTGGTTAATCCTAATTCAATTGTTGATTCGTCTTGTAGTGATACCAATTTGTGCAGTAACTTCTTTTCTCCTTCCAATTCCATATCCGACAGGCTACCCTCTCCTCCTGCAAGAAGTCAGAGAGTTCGTAGTGCTCCGTATCACTTGAAAGACTATGTTTAACCTACATTAGTTTTTGCTTGCATTGATTAATTTATTGTTCTTCTTCTTTTTGCAAAGAAGGGAGATGTGTGATGTTTCCTCTTTTCCCTTGTAATCCTTTCCTTCCCCTTTAAGTTATGCCATTCTTCTCTACATTCTAAGTTCTGAGAATGTACCTACTAGCATGATTCTCTTTTAGTCAGTTAACTGTGGCTGTTTATGGATGAGGTTTTATTAAACCCACTCTGCTCAACTGAAACGTCTTTTCCTTCATTATTTGATATACACTTGAACAACATTATACTATCCTACTTTTAGTTGCCACAAGTGCCACAACTATAAACAAATTAAGGGTCTTGCGTGCTGCAGTACAGAAGGTGATCCCCAAAAGAAAGTGTGGACCATCTAGCGGTATAAAGTGACCATGGCCTCTGATAGTAGCTCAGTTGTGACCATCCAATAAGATGACAAACATGGGCACAACCGTACCATGTGGGTAAAGTTAGCCCCAGGGTCATGACAGCAGGGGCAGTAGTCTGGGAAGCCTGGTTACATCCATGCAAATCTATGAGGCGTGAGATATGTGTATTGGAGATAAATAAACTTAGTGTATTTGAGCCTAGCATTCATGGAAATGCATTTCGGTATTCCCAGACATTGCGCCCATTTGTTTGTCAGTGAACATCGTCGAGAATTCACGTCATACTTAAATAAAATGAAGACAAGTCCTAATAAGAGGGTGGAAATTCTGAAAGCAAAGATGGGTCGATAGGACAATTGCAAAAGGGTTATTTTGTGTTCACTATTCTTCTTTGTGTTTTCTGTCCATGGTACTAAATATTGAACCCGAATATGACGCACCATATCCCATCTGTCTATGATAAGTAGATTTCTCTGTTAAAAGCCATCCTCATCATAACTTCCTGCATTCTCCACTCCTCCCGCGCTCCATTTAATTCCCTTATCCGTCAAAAGTCTTATGAGCCTTTTGTTGAAACCCAGATAAATATATTGCTCAAGCCATAGCGAAAACTGTTAATGATCGATAATGAATCAAGCCAAACAGGCATAGACTATGGTGGTAGTCTGAACTGGACCATGGTTTTTTCGAAAAGAAGCTTCCCTTACAATCCAATGGAATGATCACAAGATAAGAATTGTTACCCATGTCTAACCCCTACAATACATTTTTGTTCTTGGAATTATTCACGATTAGCCAGACGAATAGCTAACCGTGATATTGGTGCTTTTTTACGGTCTTATGAGGAAGAGGTGTGGCGCATCTGCTAGGGTGGCTGACTCTAGAACACAGGGCTCACGGTTCGATCGCCAGCAGCAGGTTAGCCCAGCACTATGTCACTTTATGCAATAGCACGCTTAATCTTCCCTACGGCCCCCAGCGCCTTGACACCCTCTGGTAATTGTTCGCACTTTACTAATACTGGTATTATTTGCCTACATGAAACCTGGCATCTAACTAACTGTTTGTTTGATTAGTTCACTGCTTTTAGAGCTGTGCCTTTACCCCATCATCATCCCAAAGGTGAACTTATCACCATTCTAAAAATTAACTAACAGGTGTTCTGAGACTATTCTTACTGGTGGTCAAAAAGACTTCCTTTTGTCCTCATTGATTACAAATCTAAATGCCTGGATATTTCCTTTTAGTTAATGGTTATCTAATCCCGGCCAAAGGGTCACATGAAACTATACCATGTAAATTTCTGGAATTACCTAATTTATTATTTGCAAAATATGTTTATTTCCCTCTTATTCTTACTGTAGTAGTAGAAACAAGCTTTATTTCGATATATTATACATATCCTGAAAAGCATTGCAATGGAATAAACAAACATTAAAAACTCATTACATTGATAAAAACATTTCATTTCTTATTTAAGACATACAAATTGAGCATTAGCACAGGTAAGGAGGGTATTTATGGCAAACTCAGTAGCCTAGAAGATCTAACCCGCCAAGCCCAACCAAGAAATTTGGCCAGGGAACAAGCAAACAGAGGTCGAGGATCTGATCTTAGGATTCGTAGGGCCTCCAGATGAGATGTAGTACCAAGGCTCCTGCAGAGTGGTTTCAACCAAATGCGGCGCGGGACTGTATAAGCTGCACATTCGAACAGTAAGTGAGGGACTGACTCGGGCCTATTTACACAGAAGGGGCAATATGGTGTCGTTTGCGCCGGTACCTTCCAGCTAGCAGTCAGTTTCCCCACTGGCAATAGGCCCACCCTGAACCTAAAATATAGTGCCCTGTCCCAAGGTTTGGAAATCATGTCCAAATATGGTTCACGAAAGGGGACCTCCTTGACCATCAGAAATTCTACAGTAGTTCTACACAGTTTGGAGTTGCAATTTCTGCCATCCATCACCCATGACCAGTATAACTTCTTTAGAGTCAGCTTAGGCGGGGCAGTTCTATTAGCCCAGGCATCCTCAAGGCCCAGGTCAAAATGAAGGCACTTAACTTCTTTTAACTATCCGACCTTGTACCAACCAGATGTTGAGAGGAGTTCCCTTAAGCCTTCAGCATAACTAGACAATTCTGGTACCCTCCAAATTCGTGCCCATAGGAGGAGGGGGCGCAACCTCGCCTGATCACTTATTGGACGAGTACCCGCATCTAAGAGAAGTGGAAGAGATGGTGTACTGTGCGGTAAGCCCATGAGGTCTTTGTGGAATTTATTTTCTGAACGGGTCAAAAAGTCTACCTTCTGTACGCCCCATAGTTCAGACCCGTACAAAGCTGCACTCACCCCCCTTGCCCTATAGATGTCCAATACAGGACCAATGGGTTTAAGTGAGGATGCAGGTTGTTCCTTCAAAACTGCCCCTACCACCCTCTTATGAGTCAACAATATCTTTTGATGGTGAGATTTCCAGCTCATGGAATCACATAGGCGGATGCCTAGGTAATCAAACTCCTTTACCCTCTCGAGCGGTACAGAGTCCAAGGAAGGTGGAATAACAGTTTTCCTCGGAGGGTTTAGGACCAGGAACTTAGTTTTACCTACATTAATAGCAAGGCCCCTAGAGTCACAGAAGTTCTTGAAGCTGGTAAGTAGACGTTGGAGGCCTACTGGGGTTTTAGAGATCAGGAGGGTGTCGTCTGCAAATAGGAGGGTGGGGATTTTCCTACCAGCCAGGGAAGGTGCATCTGCTGATTGTTTGAGTAAGTGCTCCACCACTCCGTTTACATATAAAGAAAACAGAGTGGCGGACACCCCTATTTACAGGAATACGTGCTGTTTTTTTACCCTGATCACCCCACCTGATCTGAGCAAAGTTATCCTCATGCAGCTTTATAAGCATATTAAGTAGATATGAGGGGATACCCATTGCGTCAAGGACACACCACAATTGGTCACTTGGGACCAGGTCAAAGGCAGTCCGTAAATCTATGAATGCAAGGTACAGACTGCCCTTGCCCAGTACAACCACTTTCCAGTAGATCATTAATAACCGGAATGTCTGTTCAATGGTCCCCATGCCGGATCTGAACCCAGCCTGATAATCCAAGAGTATTTGTTTTTCCTTGACCCACTGCAAAACCCTTCCTAGGACTACCTTGCCAGCTACCTTCTGTGTGGAGTCTAACAGGCTAATTGGGCGATAGTTAGCGGGGTCGTCCCTGCTCCCTTTTTTAAAAATTGGGACGACCTCCGCGCCCTTCCATGAGTCAGGCAGATGCCCACCCATCAAGGCAACATTCAGGAGTAAGGCAATGAGTCTACACCACTCTTCTGGGTTAGCCCGAAGTAGGTCGCCCGGGATGCCGTCAGGTCCCGCAGCCTTATTCGGAACCAGGCACTTGATTGCTCCCTCTACTTCCTTGGTAAGGAAGAAATTAGCCTCATTGAGGTCGCAACATTCAATGTGCGGCAGGTCCGTCGGGGAGACTGGAGGACCCCCAGATAAAGAGTAGAGCTGGAAAAAGTGGGTAAACCACACCTCCCCGGTTATGTTACATGTCAATAGGGAGTCTTCGGGCTTGTCCCTTACTCTCATCAATTCCCAGAAGCCCTTCGAATCTTTCCTGGAACTAGCCGCCATTAAATCATTCCAGAATTGAGTTTCGTGCTCAACCCTAGCCGTGGCTAGTGCCTTTTTGTAACTTTTCCTGGCAAGACTGATGTGTCCGATGGCCTTGGATTTCACTACTCTAATAAGTTCTTGTTTTGCGGAGCGACAGGCAAGGGAAAACCAACTCGCGCCGCCCTTAGGAACACCTCTTTTCTTATCCCTTGCGCCCACTGGATGGACAATGAACAATTCACCTAGTGCTTTGGTTGTCTCTAAAAAGAGATTCGGGACATCAAGTTTGTTGGGACCCGGGGAGTCTAACCACAACTTCACATTAGACATTAAGGATTTTGCCAGTGTCATCTTTCCTTCATCCGCAGCAACTTTTTTCCATTTCAGCCGCCTACCACAGTTCGAGGGGCATACTTCGTGCGTTGATTTCCATGTGTGTAAGGGTGAAATTGGAGTCATACCCTTCCAGGGGGGGACAAAGTCAAGGCTAGTGGGTTATGGTCGCTATCGGTAGATGACAAGACCTCCATATCTAGCAAATGTGCCCAAAGCCTATAATTCAGGAGTTTATAATCAATCCGTGAAGTGTGGCCCACCCTGTTGTATGTGTGAACCCCTTGGTAGTCAGACTTAGATCTACCATTGGTTGCCCTGAGGCCAAATTCCATACAGAGGGCATTAAGATCTATGGCACTCTGGGTCCATTTTTTAATAGGTGGGAGAGTGAGCGGGGGGATACCTCTCCTAGCATCTTCTTCCAAGATATCTAGGATATCCTCACTGGCAAGTGGTTCGAAGGAACAGTTAAAGTCCCCAGCTAGTAAAACAAGGGAGTCAGCATTACAGGATCCAAGTTCCTCCTCTATACCTGTGAGTGGCAGCATAGAGACCCCACCCCTTGCCCCCCTTAGGTAGATGTTAAAAACTTCTAGCTTTTTCCCCCCATGGCCTTTGATTGATACTCTCTGCAGGTCAGGTGATTTTGTGGGCATGTGCCTAATGGTTAGACCCAACGAAATGCTAGCCCAGATTAGGAGGCCACCCGACGGGCGGCCTTTATTGCCAGGTGGTTGTGACGCAGGCACAAAGTAGGTAGTGTAACCCACCCTGTGGCGTGGTTCCAAGCACCAGGTTTCCTGCAGAAGGCAAATCCCGAAGGATTCAACAAGAGAGTTCCAATCGGGAATGTCGATGTTACGTGCAAGTCCTGCTACATTCCAGCTAAGAACCCTCAACGCTGGGCTACTAACAGCCCTCGGCCCCAATATAGAGGTAGACACAAGGGGGTCGAGAGCAGAACTAAGCCTCCTTGCCGCAGGCAGCGACAATAAGTCCGCATTATCTTCCCCCGATAGGATTTGTATATCCTCCACCCTTACAGTTTTAGTTTCCGGGGGATCGAAATCGATGGCAGCAATATTTCTGTGGCTGGTTGCAGGGACCGGTGGCAATGGTGTTAAAGAGGTCTGGGACAAAGTGCCAGGAGCGTGAACCATCTTATAGATAGAATTACTCAGCACCCCCTGCTCGGCTGCAGCAACCGAGATTAATTGGCCAAAAGAGTGTGATGCGACTGAGATAAGATCTGAAATACTAGGCGCTGGCCTGTCTAAGTCCGTTTTTGTTCCCATAGATAGACTGCTCCCGCTTGAGTTACTCAAGGGAGGCATAGAGTCAATGAACGGCAGGGGCAGTTTGTCCTTCACATCAGGTGGTAGTCCCAGAGACATGGGGAGTCAATCTACCTCTTCTAGGCAACCAAACCTATTAAAGGTTGGTGCCCCATACCACCTTCTATTTGGGCCCTGCCATCCATCTCTCACCCCTCCACGGGCCGGGTGTCGAACCAATGACCAATCCTCCCCATAATTTGGGCTAGGACGAGGAGGATAGAAAAATGTTAGTGGTCTAACTACAATGGATGAATTCTCCCCACCCGTGTTCCACGAGCATATGTGTTGGGCCGTAAGTGGGTCCTCAAATGAGACTACGATGCAATCACCTGGAATAGTTTTACGTGAAGAACCTATCCAGGGAACTCTACGCGCCATTAGGATTTTGCTTCTCAGATGGTTAGGAATCGGTCTATTTACATTCAGCCAGTGAATAACCTTGTTTTTGAGGGACCAGAAATTTTCTTGATGATGGCTCCCGTTTTCTGGTACAGCAGCTAGTACCGCCACATATGGCCTTACATCTGGGGGGAGATCTATATATCCCCCACGAAAGTTATCTACAGTTTGTGGCCCCTGGGAGATGGTTTGATACGTCTTAGTGCCATTCAGCCTTGAAGCAGCACCTTCTTTATGAAGTATAATTGGTTGTTGAAAGAGGTGCTTCGGTGACTTAAGTGGGAGTTTGGGGGCTTTATGTTCGTAACCCTTTGTGCGTGGTTTGGGTATTGGCCTACTAGGGGGTGGGGCTGATAAGGTAGTGGTAGGTGTTAGTGCAATTAAATCAGCTTCTGGAGGGATAGTCATTTTGTTGTCCTGGAAGCTGAGGCTTGCTAGAGTTAAGATGCTCTTTTCTACCTCCAGAAGATGGTTTTCTATGCGTGAGAGTCTTAGTTCCAGGGGAGTTAACAGCTTTTTTAGGGTCTCCCAAACTAATTTTAGGAACTCCTCATCTTTACCCTCTGTCTCGCATTGTTGTGCCCCGTTATCCTCTTCTACAGTATCTATCTTGGTAGCGTCCATAATTGAACAGTCCTCATCTAGACTAGGGAGCTCCTGCACTGGGGCTACGGACCTTCCTGCTTCTCTTTGGACAGGCAGATTGCTATCAATAGGATAGTGTGCCCTAGCAACTTTAGCCTTCTTCCGTGAATAAGCAGATCTTATATTGCGTTTTCTTTTGTGTACTGTGCCCTTAGTGTTGGAGCGCAGGGAGTTGTCATGCACCTCATTAGTGAGTGGAATATTTTCAGTGAGTGTGCCCAATCCAGAGTCAGTAATAAACAAGGAAGGGTTCTGGCTAGGATGCGGGTGGATAGGACCTAAAGTCGGGATTGACACTGGTGATGTGGCTGGAGAGTGGTGAACATCAACCAGCGTTGTGATGAGTCGTGGATTAGATAGTCGCTCGGGGTTTTTTACAGTCGCTATATGGCCTAAGGATGATTTTTTAGACATAGCAATATCTTGTGACAATCTTCTAGCTGCGTCTAAATCCAGGGAAACTCGCTGTTGCATTTTGGTGATTTCATTATCTATAGCGGTATTTGTTCTAGTTATAAAATCATCTAGGGTCCCATTCAACATCTTACCACCCTTTGCAGCCCTACTACGGCTTGCCCGTGAACACATGATTCCTCTAAGGCCTTGGTAAACTAGAGTTACAATAAGAATAACAAACGATAATACCAATGGAACGGGAATAACAAAAAGGATAGAGCCCAGACCAGTCTCTCCGGTCCTCGAACGGCCCGCCCTTTTCCCCGGGCTTCGCCCCGCGCTCTGTCCCGCGCGCGTCCCGCGTACGCGGGATGGAGTGGGGTTAAGTACAAAAGGTCTTTTACGTCAGAGGGTGGAGTTTGGCGGGAAGAGTCGCAGGTGCGCTGGTGGCTGACGCGCAATTTCTGCTGGGACTCGCAGTCCCACCCTCAAGGTTGCAAATGATGAAAGACTCTCGCCTGGGTCCTCAGGTCCTCCGTAGGAGTTCACTCTCCGTCAGGGCACAGCAGTAAACAAAGGTCCGGCACTACGGCTGCGAGCGGCCCACGCGGAGCGGGGGCCGCGAGCCATTTTAAACAGGTGAGGGCGGAGTTTGGCGGGAAGAGTCACAGGTGCGCTGGTGGCTGACGCGCAATTCCTGCTGGGACTCGCAGTCCCACCCTCAAGGTTGCAAATGATGAAAGGCTCTCGCCTGGGTCCTCAGGTCCTCGGTAGGAGTTCACTCTCCGTCAGGGCACAGCAGTAAACAAAGGTCCGGCACTACGGCTGCGAGCGGCTCCCGCGGAGCGGGGGCCGCGAGCCGTTTTAAACAGGTGAGGGCGGAGTTTGGCGGGAAGAGTCGCAGGTGCGCTGGTGGCTGACGCGCAATTCCTGCTGGGACTCACAGTCCCACCCTCAAGGTTGCAAATGATGAAAGGCTCTCGCCTGGGTCCTCAGGTCCTCGGTAGGAGTTCACTCTCCGTCAGGGCACAGCAGTAAACAAAGGTCCGGCACTACGGCTCTATACATGCTTTGCTAGGTATGGGAGACTATATGCATGTGTGCCTGCTGCAGGCAATGTTTGTGGTAATATGGGGAAATCAACTGTAAACTCGCTCCACCAGACCCCAAACGGACCTACAAACTAACCAAATAGTGGCCCTCACACTAACCTGCCAGACTACGCCTTCTGGCACTGCTTTATTGTACTGCGGTATGGGGCATTCTTACTGCTAATTTTAGCTGTTTCTTATTTGATAACCCAAATGATGATCTAGTTTTTTCTACTTGGAACACCTTAGTGGGGATCATACCCCAAGTTTCATAAGCCAAGTAACAATTCTAGGGGTAAATATTTTTGTTGTCTTTACACTGAGCTTATGAGTTTGCATGGAAGATTTCCATTGGATCAGCCAGCAAACAAAACCCATATTCCCCCTCGATGAGTTATATGATGCTAGCACTCGCCATATTGTAAAAACCTTTCCCTTCAACATAGTCTAGCAGCTGACTATCATGCTGCTGATCAGGTCTCTCTATAATTCACAGGGTCCTGGAACTAGTGGCCTTGCTGCGGTTTCCTTAAGCCTTCCATTTTGGTCTCAGCAGCTGAAGACATGTTTTGACTACATACCGTGGCGATGTAGCATCCTCAGCTCTTGATCAAGCAGTATACTAATCCATGTCTATTAGGAAGGACTTTGAAATGAAGATAGAAAATTTAACTTACTACTTTTATTATACATTGAATGAAATATTAAGATCTAGCTCCAAAGGAAAGGCATATGCAAAAGAAACAGTTGATGGACGGAATGCTGGACAATGCAAACATTTACCCCCAGTCGCAAGGATCTGGGTTTAATCCATCATTCTTTTGCTCACCACACCACCCCAGTTTGGACCCAGCCATATGCAAATTAGTCTTGACCCTGTTCCTTGTGGGAACAGTCCAGCCCGAACTGCCAAGCCAGGTCCTCCCTGGACCGGAAACAAGCTTCCTGGGACCGGTTTCAGGGCATCACCCCTCATCAGCCAGGCTAGCTTAAATCCAGTGGTGTGGCGAGCACGGGACCCACGTCTGGGCATACGCTTCCCACTTAGGGCGACATATGCAAAAGAAACAGTTGATGGACGGAATGCTGGACAATGCAAACAAGGCCTAGGGGGTCAGGGTGTTTCTACTCTGGCCCCTTTGCGAGTTTCACACCTTTGTTTCACTGCTTTCTTGTGCCTTGGTTCGAACAAGGCACAAGATGGCTGCCAGGGACACCCAGTATGCAAGGGAATTAGTTCCCCCTCTTCAAACATGCACGGGGGCTGCGTTGCAGAGAGGTGTAAAAAAGGGTGTGGCCTCATTACACCTCTATGCAATGCAGCCATCTGGCGCATACTGGAGGCTCCTGGTGGGCTAGTTGGCCCCCAGGGACCCCCATTATGCAAGGGGAATTAGTTCCCCCTCTGCAAACGCGCCAGGCGGCTGCGTTGCAGAGAGGTGTAACAAGAGGCATAGCCTCATTACACCTCTGCAATGCAGCCCCCTGGCGCATACTGGAGGTTCCAGGTGGGCTAGTTGGCCCCCAGGCGCCCCCAGTATGCAGGGGGAATGAGTTCCTCCTCTTCAAACATGCACGGGGGCTGCGTTGCAGAGAGGTGTAAAAAGGGCCGTGGCTTAATTACACCTCTCTGCAATGCAGTCCCCTGGTGCATACTTGAGATTCCTGGTGGGCTTTCAGGAGTTATATAGTTAGGAATTAGCTTTTACAAAACCTTTGAAATTCACTCAAAAAACTATAAGTTTTAGTGGTGTTATAGTTAGCTGGACATTTTACTCATACAAAACCATTGAAATTGCTCCTATATAGTTAGTTGTACTAAGTATATATCGCGCACCCGCAATCCACTGCTGATGATGTCACATATTAGATTATTCATGACATGGTCAGTGACATCACTGATGACATCTCAAATGACATCACTGATGACATCATCCACGTGACAATCACATACACCTTTTCATACACTATTACAATTTTTCATCACTCTTTGTAAAATACAGAGTATCATATTTAAATCCATTGTCACAGCAATACAAGTATCTAAAAATCCACTCAGTGATTCATACATGTATAAACACATCTAATCCCTTACCTGTGGATTCACTCATACATGCTGTCAATGAACAATAGAACACTATCAAAAATACTTTTACATCTATATCGACATTAAACAACAGCACGCATCCTATTCACATATGAAGTCATCCTACTCACTTATGCAAACAATGGATCATACTTACATATTTACTTAGCAAAACACTTATACAAACACCACTTCTTCTATTCATTTAGATAGTAAGTCATACTTAGTGAATTATAAAATCATTATTACAAGTATACAGTTATCCATACAGTCACTCACACGATCATTGTGTCTTATGTATACTTATTTATATACAACAACTGACACATACACTGCCTTTTATTTTTCTAGTTTGTTGGACCTGTACCTTTGAGAAATATATTTGCTCATCACCACACCCATAAAGAGATTCCCTCACCCAAACTGTTAGAACATGTAGTTTTAACTTCATATATCTACTGAATCAACTATTCACACATCTTTGGACAGTCACACACCCTCCACCGAACCACACACACTTTCACACTCCCATACAAATACTCAGTTAACTAATCAATAACTAATATAGACTTTCACATAGCTAGTAACCAACTGTAGAATCAGTTTACACAACAACTGACAAAGTGATATAGATATTCACACAGTTTAGTTACTATCCACTATATTTAGTGAGACATTATAAATTGGTCAAGTAAACAGTCAATTACACTGCTACTAAATCCTCCATCCAAATATTTATTTATATATCCACTCATTCTTCAATGCAAATTGCTATATATATAATGCATATTTAAATAACGAAGCAAACCACATTTACTGGATGATGTCATCAGTGATGTCATCAGTGATGTCATTTGAGATGTCATCAGTGATGTCACTGACCATGTCATGAATGATCTAATATGTGACATCATCAGCAGTGGATTGCGGGTGTGCGATATATACTTAGTACAACTAACTATATAGGAGCAATTTCAATGGTTTTGTATGAGTAAAATGTCCAGCTAACTATAACACCACTAAAACTTATAGTTTTTTGAGTGAATTTCAAAGGTTTTGTAAAAGCTAATTCCTAACTATATAACTCCTGAAACCTATGGTTTTTTCAGTGAATTTCAAAGGTTTTTTTAAATGCTAATTCCTAACTATATAAGGCCTGAAACCTATGGTTTTTTCAGTGAATTTCAAAGGTTTTTTTAAATGCTAATTCCTAACTATATAGGGCCTGAAACCTATGGTTTTTTCAGTGAATTTTAAAGGTTTTTTAAATGCTAATTCTATTAGCGGATAACGTTTAAATATATTAATATCCTAGTGGGGCCACCTGAGCAGCCCTAGGGGGTCAGGGTGTTTCTACCCTGCCCCCTTTTTGTGTTCTACACGTTTGTTTTTCTGCTTTCTTGTGCCTAATTCCTAACTATATAAGGCCTGAAATCTATGTTTTTTTCAGTGGATTTGCAAGGTTTTTTAAATGCTCATTCCTAACTATATAAGGCCTGAAACCTATGGTTTTTTCATTGAATTTGCAAGGTTTTTTAAATGCTAATTCCTAACTATATAAGGCCTGAAACCTATGGTTTTTTCTGTGAATTTGCAAGTTTTTTTTAAATGCTAATTCCTAACTATATCAGGCCTGAAACCTATGGTTTTTTCAGTGAATATATATATATATATATTCACTGAAAAAACCATAGGTTATAGACCATATATAGTTAGGAATTAGCATTTAAAAAACCTTATTTTACTCACACAAAACCATTGAAATTCCATATATAGTTAGTTGCACTAACTATATATCGCGCACCCGCAATCCACTGCTGATGATGTCACATATTACATCATTCATGACATGGTCAGTGACATCACTGATGACATCACTGATGACATCTCAAATGACATCACTGATGATATCTCATTTGACATCAATGGTCACATCAATGATGATATCATTAATGTGACAATACAATGCATCTCCTCACACTTTAATATAACCTCTGTTACACCCAATGTTAAATACAGAGTATAATTTTTGAAACCATTGACACACCAATACTAGTTACTACATACGCACTCACTGATTCCTACGTCTACACACACATTCACTCATTCACCCATACAATCATTCATACATACAATCACTCATCTTTACAACACTATCATATGCACTCATACACCTATACAGACACTCACACTCTGCCACTCATCCATGGAGTTACTCACACACCTAGTCAGTCCTGTAAAGAATCAATCACACTTCCATTTTCTAATCTACACAGTTAAACATAGAGTACCTTACATTTTCAAACATATACTAACACATACTTACTCTCTTATAGAATCACTGATACAAGTACACATTGATCTGCACAGAGTCACACACCTCCCAGCCAGCCATACACACACTCAGTCTCCCATACAAATACTTGTGCAACCAATCAATAACCCATATAGCTACTTATATAGCTACTGATCAACACATGCAGCAGCTTGCACAACAACAGACATACTGATGCACACTTTCAGACAGTTTAGTCACTAACCCGTGCATTTAGTAAGACGCATTTAATCACTCACTCATACAGTCAATCACGCACCTACTAAAACCTTCATTCAGACACTTATACATCCACTCATTCTTCAATATGTAAAACATATTTAAACTTTACAGAAACACATAATCACTGGATGTTGTCATCAGTGATGTCATTTGAGATGTCATCAGTGATGTCATCAGTGATGTCACTGACCTTGTCATGAATGATGTAATATGTGACATCATCAGCAGTGGATTGCGGGTGCGCGATATATAGTTAGTGCAACTAACTATATATGGAATTTCAATGGTTTTGTGTGAGTAAAATAAGGTTTTTTAAATGCTAATTCCTAACTATATATGGTCTATAACCTATGGTTTTTTCAGTGAATTTTCAAGGTTTTGTAAATGCTAATTCCTAACTATATATAATCTATAACCTATGGTTTTTTCAGTGAATTTCAATGGTTTTTTAATAGCAAATATCTGTAGCTGTAAAATGTATTCTTCTTTAAATCCCAAAATATATTTTATATGTTTATTAATAACTTTTTTTTTTTTAATTTTTTTTTCTTCGTTCCCACTTCGCGAATCGGGAAGCTTCCCGTTAGCTGACCTTGATGCCGCGAAATAGACCGCGAGCCGGTAAACGTTTCTTTACCGCAACTGCCGCGTTAGAAAACAACATCGTGACGCCTCCCGTCCGCATGACGTTTCGCGTTGTCGCGTGATACGTCATATGACGTACTACGTTAGCGAACTGGTACGCTTACCGAGTCGCAAAGCACAGGTTTCTGGAAGCAAACCGGAAGGCCCTGCAAAGCGTGTAACGTAAACACAGCAGGTCATGTGACTTGGTAATAACACTTTTCATTGGTTCATTTCACTTTTGGTTTCCTAATGATGTAAGACTAGGTCATATAATCTAAAATGAACACTTTTCATTGGTTGAGAACTATTGTTTTTCCCAAATGATGAAAATCCCTCTTTCTTTCCTCACTCTGACTTTCATCATTGTGAGAGAAAGACCCTTTGTTACCAGTGAGCAATGGCTTCTTTAGTAGCTTCAGCTGGTGCTTCCCCACCACCTCCACCACATCCAAGGAAGAGTGGACCGATGTGTGAATGTGTTCACTGTATGCAACAACTTTGACACTTACAGAAGCCTCACCTTCTCCATGCCTCCTACACAGTTCTACATGTACATCATAAATGCAAACAGAACAGAATTAATTATACATGTTAAATGGTTTATTTTTGCTGTTCTCAGAATGTATCAAATTTCACTAAAAACAGTGACTTGAAGGTATTCATCATATAACAGCGGGGAAAAAAAACCACAATCAAAATGATTGTGTTTAAAAAACCCATACAACATAACAAATCAGAATTCAGAACTCCTTAAAGTTAACTTACTTTCCATGACGGCCAAGGATGTCCTATGAACAGCTTACACTCTGTTGTGCTGTTATTACTTTCAACCCGCCACTTTCTGAAAGAAAACCTCCATCGTTTTCAAAAACATGTTACATACAATAAATGACTTCTTGCTCTCTACCACAAGTTTCCACAAGGCCAAATCTTGTCAGACCCATTTATAACTCTTGGATTTCTTGTAAGCCAATCCCGTCTTTTCGCATTTCCGCAACTTTCAGAATTAAAATGTTGAAGATCATTTACACAATCCTGGACTAGTAATATCTTCCCCTTCTTGCTCAATCATGTTCTACATTTCCTATCACACTGATACTGCTTACTATGAAGCAGACTTACACTACCTTTATGACTAGTACAATTATTTAATTCTCTACATCACTTTTAATCACAAAGCAATGTAAAACAGTAGACAGCATTGCAGACTTACATTCCCTCTACTCCATGTTTTGATTGGCTGCTTCAATTAGCTTATAAAAAGAAATAGTTTTTCTGAACTCATTCAAAGTGCACGTATTTCTCAATGACGTCCAGTGTTATGGTAAAAAGTTATGTCTCTGTACTACACTTATCCTCAAGGCCAAATAGTGTAGGAGCCATGAGAACTTCTTGAAATTCCTCAGAGCACATCCCGAGATTCTTTCCCTAAAATTTTGGTTTTAAAAACACCAGGTAAGAGTTTTTAAGGTCATATGGCAATTTTTTTTTGAAAATTAAAACAGAATCATTGCAGAATGACCAGCCATTTCTACACTTTAAATAAGCTGTATAATGTCCTGATGTTATTGAAGGACCATCATGATATATAATTGCTACAGTTACAAAAGTCCTTCCTGATATTGACAACTGTGAAGCCACAACATTTTTAATTAAAGTTGTCAATTTTGTTCCATCAGGCCTACATCGTTGGAACATTAAAATGACATACTGGCCATATGTTCGTATAAATAATGTGGACATCATTTCAGATTTACATTGGCTACACTCCATGTTGTGATCAGCTGCTTTTACTAGCTTATTAAAAGAGACTGATTTACTGTCTGGCAAAGTTAAATATATAAATCTTTCTGAGTCTACACTAGTAGTACTTGATACCCTACAGTTCTCGCAGTCATGCTGCCATTGATAAGAAAGCCCAAACAGGTGATCTACATCTACACCTTCATCATGCAATACATCAAGCATATACATTAAAAACTCCTGACAATCTTGCTGACTATTTTGAGAGAATTGTGTTTGGCCTGAACATCTGTCTAACAGATTTCGAATTTCAGACACACTTTCTATGTTTGTTCTATCAGTGCTACATTTCTCTAACACAGAATTTAACAAACTGCAAAATCTTTGATCAGAATTGACCACAATCTCTTCTTTTACATTTTCTAGAGAAAACAAAACATTAACCACTACATTAGCATAGCAGTTGACACCAGAACTGTTTTCAAATTGAAAACCAACAACATCTTCAACAGAATCCTTTTTGTTTCTGCTTATAATTTCAGGTTCATCGACTTTTCGTCTTTTTGCTACAACCTCCCCAGTATTGGTCACATTTCTTTGTTTCCGGCCTACCACACGTTTCTCAAACAAAGGATACTGAGGCAAATGTGGCGCATACTCTCTTCTCAACCTATTGTATTCCTTAACACAATCTAGATCCGCACAAATGTTTGTGACATCACACTCAATCAAGTACAATCCCGATAAAGTCCTAACTCGTGACAATGCCACATATGCCATACCCTCCTTGAACACAGAACTGCCAATATTCACCAATGCACAGTCTACACTTAAACCTTGCGATTTATGGATTGTCACCGCATATGCCAAGCAAACAGGAAACTGCTTACGACGAACATATAAGTCTTTTACAAGCAAAAATCTAGCAGAACAACGAGCAATTAGCTGTACTTCCTCAATGCCATCAAATTTAATTTTTAAAAATTCAATTCCATCTCTATTTCTGTATTTCACAAAATCAACAACATTACCCATTGATCCATTTACCAGACCTCTTTCAACATGTAAATTCCTTCTTAAAATTATACGGCAGTTCAAGCACACATTCAGAGTCTTTTCAAAACCCGCAGTTTTAGATATACTCTTCTCTAATGAATCCAATTTTGTTTTCAGATTCTCAGACAAAATAATTGTTGATCCCATATGCTCTACTCTGTCAATAGCTTCCAGTTTCACAATCTCTTGCTTTTCTAAATGCAACATTTTGTTGTTGAATTTGGCACATTCTGCAAGAGTTGGCATCAAACATATTCCAGATTTTTTCTCAGTAACTTTCTGAAAAATATTCTCAGGCACAACATCTTCGTCTGGATATAAATTTGTCAGTAATCGTGCATGTAAAGCTTCTTTCCCATGCTCGGTCACTTTTCCAATTCTAACATCTTGTAGAATAGTCTTGTAAACTTCATCCTTTGCCTGACGCATATTTTCATGCAGTTCAGCATAATTGAAGTTTAACCATATATTGACGTTGCCAATGCTCCCTAAGCACTTCCTGGTATCTTCATGCGTGAGCATTTTGAACACAGGTTGCCCTTTCACTGGTGTCAGCTGCAGAAGATCTCCGAAAACAATGATGTGTTTGCCACCAAATAACACATCATACTCTGTTTTGAGAACTTCTTGCATTCTCAAATGCACAAAGGCAAGCATGACATTGGAAACCATGCTTACTTCGTCAATGATAAGAAGTTTCATTTTCCTCAAGACTCTTGAAACTTCAAAACAAGCATCTCCAGATAGCTTGTGATATTCTAATTTGTTGTCATGCTCCACTGGCAGCATCAGTAAACGATGTAAAGTAATCCCTTTAATGTTATGTGCTGCCAGTCCAGTTGGAGCGGTGACAACACAAGACAGCGATGACTCTGTCCTTTCCTGCAAATAACATGAAATTGCTTTAATAAGGAAACTTTTTCCAGTTCCCGCTTCTCCACTCACGTACAGTCGGACAGGCTTCAACGACGTACATGAGCACTCTTTCTTGTCATGACTTAATCCATGATCAATTTGCATGGTAAGTTCGTCATATATTTTCCTCTGCTCAACGTTGAGTTGTCTTTCCAACTCTTCTAAGTTAACCACATCCTCCTGAGCATGTGCCATGGCTCTTTCCACTTCATTCATAGCAGTGGCAGCTTCATTTTCGATAAGAGGTCCTCCTAGTGGATCCTGACTCAATGAAGCAGAACTCTGACTGTCCTGAGAACTGTCTCTGGCAATCTCGGCTGCAATCGTTGCTTCCTGCTCAATTTCCACATTCAACATTTCTACATATTTGGGAAAAGCAGGACATTCTATGGTCTCCTTGGCAGCATTGAATGAGTCTTCGTAACAAAGGAAATCTCCAAGCAGTTCCTCTTCTGCACGCCAAGGCTTAAAAAGTTGCAAAAGTGCTAAATATAAAAACTCCTTTTTTTCAGGAGATTCGCCACTCAATTTTCGATGGTTTATCAAGTGGCATTTTCTTTGCTTGACTAGACATCCCTCACTTCCTATTACAGCATACACTCCTTTCTCAGTATCTTCTTTGATGTTCCTCTTGAATATGTAATTTTGCAGAACCTCATACAGACAAACATTCTCGAGGTGACTGCTTCGATTTGGATAATATGTATCCAACATGTTGCTCTTCAAAATGTCGGTACTGTTTGGCTCCTTTTCCGCCAAATACTCAATTTCCCGCACAGGTTTCAGAACTCGATTACGCGTTGCAGCAAGACCAACACTCGCCCAAACGATACTCCTGGACTTGGCATAGAGACTTGCTGAAGACAACCGGTCAGAACATTCGTAAGCTCCGATTTCTCGATGCGACAACATCTTCAGACTGAAACTGTACAACTTCTTGCTGAGGCTCTTTTCATGGGAAATGTCCTCCCACATATCCTTCAATTCTGTCTTCTCTTTTTTGGTGATGTAAGATGTCACATACCGAGCCACAGCCATACAGTTATCAGCCACAAACTGTATATCCATGTTAGCATTCCACATGGACAAAATCACCGGGTTGTAGTCGTTGATGTACTTAGACTCTTCGTTCCTCTTCAAATTGTATGTGTTTTTAGGTGATTTCTTCATCACATTATGTCGCAGCGAAGACATCAAACTGTTCACTCTTCCTTTAGAAATCACCGATCGTGGAAAGCCGAAACGACATTTGGTGTAGAACTTGTCTTTGTTCCGGAATTTACGACGACAGTACTTTCCACATCGATGGCTTTGGAAACGTAGAACTTTTTCTCTTAGGCTTTTTTTCTCCTTTGCGTTTGGAACAGCACACGTAGAATACTGTTCTATGAAACTCATCACTGAGTCTTCTGCATCCGTTCCAAATTTAGGTGCATCCTTGATCCACAGCAACATATGTATATGAGGAGCACCTCTTGCTTGGTACTCCTTCCTCCAGAAGAAATCCAACACCTCTCCAAGAGGTGGATTCTTCTTATTCATGATGAAAGACATCATACCTTCAAATCTATGATTGAAGTACCTACATACATTGACTGGATCCAAAGAGCACAGTTCTCCGGGTGTCTTGAATTCGATGTTTTCTACGTTAGCATTTGCCTCTCGTAGAAATTCAAGTAAGTCTTCCCAGCCATACTCAGCACAGCTCAAAGTGAGGAACCATGTGGGAGTTCCTAAGTTCCTCAGCATACATTTTAAATCACCATGACGACGGTACCAGTACTCATTAGTACCACGCTGACACGCCATGAGATTAATCAGGTGAGAATCCAAAATACTGTCTTGGACATTGACTTTATCCATAAAGTCACTTGCCGAGATGTTTTGCATGTGTATACCACTTTTCAAGATGTGGTTCACTGCATATGACAGTCCAGACAGATCGCTTTCAAACAGGAGATGAAACAAATAAGGAATGCATTGTCGAAACCTAGGATCTCCTGCATACAATCGCAAAGTCCGGTATTCAGAAGCAGGAATTTGATGAGGTCGCTCATCATATCTTCCTCCCTGACCTGTTGGAAAAAGCTGTGGGAAACACCGAGCTTCCAAACTTTCCTCCCAAACACTAATGGGACTCCCTTTCGCTTGTTTCATTTGAAACAACTCAATAGCATTCCCCATGACTTCCTTGGAATGCAAAGGATGAACACTATAATGTTCATATATTTCTTCACTAGTACAGGGTTCTACTTTCTCAATTTGACCAGCACACAAATCGCTATCCTCTTCCTCACTTACTTCCTCTTCTGCAACATATACATTTTTATAGTATTTATTATTTTTTTTCAAATACAATGTTGCCCTTTTGACTTTCCTAACATCTACTAAATCTTGCCATATTTTCTTATTCTTTGTCGGAACCCCATTAACTAAGATAACAAGAGGTTCCTCTTCCACTTTTTCTACTCCAATTGTGTTAATGTTTTTCTTCAAATCTAGAGGCAAATAAACAACTCTTCCCTTTAATCCTCTCTGTAAATCTGATGGAGGCAATTTCCCTGTCTTTGGCTCCATTCTTACAATAGCCTGAAAGGGATGGATACTTTGAATCAAAATAGATTCATAAGTATTTAAATCCTTCAATTCAGAAGGAATCTCAACCAATTCCAGATTATTATGAACTGCTCTAGCAGGCATCTGGTTTTGATTTAATTTGTTACAACAATAAGTACACACACGTTGATCCAATCCCAAATCAAAACAATTTTCTACCATCAAGTATGTTGTAAAATCCTTCCATTCACTATTATTTTCCCTTTCACTTTTTCCATATAAATCCACTAACTTAGTCTGATTCTTATAATAAGTGCGTCGACAACACACACAAGTGAAATTTGGCCTCTCACTTGATTTCACCTCAAACGTCGCAATTTCCCTCTGGAAATTATCTGTACTGGAAACCTGTACACTATCTTCCACATTACTCTCTTCTTCTTGGTCAATTTCAACATTCTCCTCTTTACTTCCAAAGTAACAAAACTCAATTTCTTCACATATATTCTTCACATCTATTTCAGAACCATGCAAAAGAGCAGCGCATAATTGTTTAAGCATAATTGCTGGACTCTTAGCATAATACAACATTCTAACTAATTTCCTCACTTTATTATGATGCACTGCTAGCATCCTGAAATGATGAAAAACACTCTGGCATACTCTCCTGGAAAGACAAGCCAGTAAATGACCATGCAAACCTATCACTTCTCTCACTCTGCAAGGATCTAATTCTTGCAACAACTTCATTTTCTGCTTCAAACTTTTCTTATTAAATGACCGTATAAAATCACAAAGCAAATTGATGGAATCCTGTCGTACACTGCAAATACTACTACACTTCCAGGTGTACACAGGACCCTTAGGACGTCTCCCTAAAACCTCCTTACCTAACACCTCTTCTATCTCTGTTCTCACAAGTTTTTCTTTTTCAACTGGACAACCATCTTTCACTTCATAAGCTCGGCCACTGGTGTCAACTGCATGCACCAAATCATTATCCTGGAAATAACTCTCCTCATTAAAAAATGCCTCAGAGCTTGAACTATGCATCCATTCTCCAGAAAAAACGTCACAAAAATTACTACGATTAACTATTCTCTTCCATCTACTATTTCTTTTGAAATCATAAATTGCCTTGTTTAGCTTCCTAATTCTATTGATTGTCAAAATAAATAACTTACGTTTAATTTCAAATGCCTGATCAATAACTTTCTCAACTATTTTTTTTCTCTTATAAAAAACCACTTTCTGTTGACCTTTCTTAATATTTTTTAACAAATTCCCAATTATCCTGTTGCGGAACATTCGTTTACGAATGTCCCTAATGTTGTTTCCTTTCTACTTTCATGCATAGAGTTATCTCTTACTCTAGCAGTAACATTTCTCATTGGCCTTTCCTTACCATTTGAATTGTTTCTCCTTTTCTGGACTGAAACATTTTCTGTAGTAATATTTTTTTTACTAGACATATTTCTTATGACTGTTTTTGGACTCTTACCCGGTGCTTTCTTGGTGACTTGACAAATCTTTTTGTTAGAGGACTGCTGCATTATTCCATGGTCCTGCTGTCTTTGACGTTTTGCAGCCTTTCTCACTCTTTCTTTGCTTGGCATCCTAAAATCTTGAAATAATCTGCAGTTGAATCTGTGGTAAAATATAATAAAAAATGTTATTAACCACTATTACCCAACAGTAAATTAATAACAGTCATCAAAAACTTAACACACTACTTAAGTATATAATATACTGAAGCCTATCTCCAATTTTTCACTGAACAGGACTCATCTCTTCTTAACCTTGGATAAACCTCACCTACTCTGTGTCCCCTGCACATAATTAAATGTAAAGGGGCAGATTTATATTAACTAGCACATCCCCAGGGATGCACCAGTTAACGTGCACCGCTGCTCTGCCACCCACGGTGTGCCGCATTTACAATCAGATAGGACAAAGCTACATCAAAACCCTGCGCCTGCTTGAAGCAGGCATAGATCTTGACGCAGGTAGGCTGAAAGCTAAAGCAACAACTAAGTGTCGTGTGCAGAAGTTACAAAAAAGGAAAAATGGCGTTTAAACCAGTAATGAGCCCATGCTAACTTAACACAGAGTAAAATTATCCAGGATCTACATCAGTTTGGGGTTCACGAACCTGGCAGGTACAAGGCACTAAGGCTTTCCACCGTGCATGTCTCATCCCAAATCATATGTTGTTTGTGAATGAAACAATTTCCCAGACCAAATGCTTTGGATTGGCTACTTCTAAAAAATTAAACACCCCTACTATCCCGGAGTTAGAGGAATATGATAGTTGGAGTAATTTTACTCGTTGTCCATTAAAGATTTACAGGCCCTACTCCGTAATTCTTCCTTTAACATTTCCAGTATAAATCCAAAAGGTTGACTGCTTTGGCAACGTGCCTTATCCACGGTTTAATAACGCTGCCTTTTGCTTTATATAAGTTTTCAAATTGTATGAAATATATACCAATAGGTCGTTATTAACCTTTAGGTAGTGGTTTTCTTCATGAGGTCTGGTCGCTTCCATACACATACAGATTTTCAAAGATGATCAAGAAGTTTATCTGAATGGAGAGGAATGCACTGAGACGCCAGATCATTCACTAATGTGTAGGCACATACAGTTACACGGTTCATGCAACAAACACCGACCAAATATGGCTTGCGTGTTGCAAGGCACACCAGTTCCTGCTATCATCCCCACGTTCAAGTTCTTGGAAAATGGTAGTTATTTGATGCTCAATAATGAAGATTGTTCTGGGTTAATTAAAAGTATTCATTTTATCGTAACAGTAAATGAACGGGTTATTTGCTGCAGAAATGTTCTATTTCCTCCCACACATGAACATACGGAGTTTTCAATCTGGCCACAAATACCAACCTTGGGAGCACATTTCAACGGCATGACAAGAATAAGAGCTCTTTTGTCTCAGAGAGAGGTGGCCTTGACTTCGGCCCGTGAAACTTTCGTGCTTCACATAGCGAACACCCGTACAGAGTTGCAGACCCTTTTAAATACAGATTCGCCTTTCCATTTCAGCAAGATGGTTCGGACTATCTCTAACGCGTCCTCCACAAAGGGCCTGGCGCACTTTTTTAAAGTTGTTACCAGTGGTCTCGTGACTTCATTTGAGAAAATCTTTGGAATCATCCCTACTTTCTTTCATTCTATTTTTTCCACTCTGCTTCGTGGATTCCCATTTTTACTTGCATTACCAGCGGACGCTCTTGTGCTTTTTTACATTTTTAAATATGGATGTCCCTCCTGTGCAAGCTCCCGCCCTGCAGCTGCTGACACTGTTCCGCAATCGCATGCTAGAATATTATGGCACAATGCCGTTGGCGATATTAAGCACGGCATATGGATTATCTTTTCGATTCTCCTACTTCACCTGTGTCCAGCCTGTATTTCACTGCCTGACCTGTGATTTCCATTGGGCCATTGATTTGTGTCTCTGCGGACCGGTTTCTCCTGACGTCGACTTTAATCAGCTGATGACTCCTATCATTACTCACGAGTTGGTTTGTCCTGGCGAAAGGATTATGGCTGTGGCATTGATGCATGGACTAATTGGTCCCTGGAATTTACTGGCGGCAACACAGTCTTTCTTGGAACAGAGCTTTCTTGAAAACCCACCGAGCTGTCCTCTGATGTTGATAGAGGATCCGGTGCTGGGAGAGCACGTATGTTCTTTTCCGCTTTTAAATTGGATGGCTGAACTCTTTTCGGATGAAGACGGTGACTTCCTATTGGAGGCTGTTGCAGCTTATTTTGCATACACAGTTATGTCATAGACCTTTTTCATGTTTGATATGCTGAGTACTAGCATTTCATTGACAATTCATTCACTTATTTGTCAAGTTTTTATTATTTAGCTTGCCTATTGGCTTAAGACTCGATAAAGTACTTGGCTGTTTTATTTTTCTATAGCATTAAATTTTCCTAGTTTTTAAAGTTTTACCTTGCGGACCGTCCACATATAAACTTGCAATCTGCTCTCATGAGATGGCACTTCTATTATCTTATTCAGTTCGTTTCCGGATCATGGGGAGGTGTCATCTAGGTCCTGGATATCTTTACACCGTGTTAAGTTAGCATGGACTCATTACTGGTTTAAACGCCATTTTTTCCTTTTTTGCAACTTCTGCACACGACACTTAGTTGTTGCTTTAGCTTTCAACCTAATAGTTCATCGTGATTTACATGACAATAATATGTTATTGCTCTACTATCTGCTTTACTTGTTAAACTATATCTGTACAGCGAGTGCTGAAGTTTCAAGAACAACACGATACAGAATTGTTATGAGGTCTGATCTCCACGACTTCATACTCATAACATAAGTGCAGCTTCTGCCAATTCTGGGCATGAGGCGGGTTTTATATTGCTTTGCAGAACACACATACACAACACTTGATGCGGTTCACATGAAGAGAGAGCTGGTGTATGCTGATGTGATTCCTTCAAATCTAAGACACTAAAGTATCGGCACGCCCTAAACCAACACAAAGAGACCTTCTTAGCAAATAATATATTATGTGTATTAGGGAGGGTGAGATATAAGCAGCCGCGGGCCGTGGAGGGAGTTACGGTGGGGCAGGGAGGCGGGGAGGGGGAGGGGCAGGGTGGAGCCCTCTCCACCCTGCCCCTCCCCCTCCCCGCCTCCCTGCCCCACCGTAACTCCCTCCACGGCCCGCGGCTGCTTATAAGTGTTGCTAACTCTTATTCATTTACAGCATGTTAACATACTGTCACCATTCGCTTTTTATGTACTACTAACTATGCTGGTAATTTTGCTACTGATAATATGTGTACTTGTATAATCTAAGATACTACGCCTGAGAAGACGGCATTAGTAAATAAACATTTCAAATACACATGTGTTCTTCTTAACTCCATGTTCTGGTTTCTAAGAAATATATAACGACCGACTGTTCATGAGTTCCACGTATCCTGAGGTACTATAAGTTCATATTCTGGATTGTCTAAACATTGAGAGTTTGTTATATCCAATGTGACACTGTACCTAGCTTGCTAAGGGGTTTTGATTACTAAGGTGAGTTTTGGGACACCCTAATTCGCCGAGGTTCCAATCCTCTGTCCACAGTTCTGTCTGAGAACAGAAACCCTGCGACAGGGACACCCCTGAGCCTTGCTGGAGCTTCATCACACTTGCGATACAACTCCAGCAATGCGCCACCTTTACGGCACAGATACGTCACGCATCTGTGCTGTTTTTGCCCCATGATGCGCCGCATTGTAAATGCAGCACACCATAGGTGACGGAACAGCGTCACAGAATGACTAACACATCCCTGGTGATGCGCCAGTCATCATAAATCTATCCCTATGCTTCTTATCTTGTTAGAAATGAACCGCCATATGTATCATCAAAGTTTTTTGCATTTCCTAAATAGCGAACTTTAAGGAATAAATAGCGATTCTTTACCATTCCTAGTTTGCGATGACCTATTTGCTAATTACAAATTACCCATTCATTTCCATGCAGCAGGAGGCCCATAGGAATGAAGGTGCAATTTGCGATTAGCAATTACCTCATCGCAAATTGCGAATTTTTCCGAGGGTGCAGGGGTGTCTCAAGAACACCCTGCTGCACCCCTGAAAAAGAAATTTGGGGGCATATGGCGCACATAAATTTTGAAAACATTCCTTTACCTCAAAAACGATTTTCAACTCATAATTTGAAAACACTGCACATGGGGAAATGACTTAAAATGTCCTTAAGACACATAAAAGCGTTTTTTGATTGCCTTTGCAGCATGTTTCAGTCACCTTTAACATGCCTATGTAACGCAAACATTCAAAATGTAAATTTGCCATGCACAGGTGGGAGCATATTTACAAGCAATTTGCTCCACAGACAAACTTCTTACATTGAAATGGGAAAAATAACATCAGAGACTCTCAATTACCTTATAAAGAAGCAGACACCATTATGTCCTTCTCATCAATATTAAAACCATTGCTTTTTCTCAAAAACGATTTACAAGTCATAATTTGAAAACACTCCACAGCTCCTATGCACATAAAAGCCCTGTCAGTACTAATACTTCACATTTTCTCCAATTACAATTTCTCAAAGAAACAAAATCTATTTGTAAAACACTTGAGACAAAGCAACATTTGAAAAACACAACTTTCTTCATAATTTTCTCCTTAAAGCACACTATTTTCTATCTAAATTAAAGAAATCTTTTCTCACCTTAGCAAATACTTTGAGTTTCAAAACAGTCTCAGAAACACACCAATTTGTCTTCAGCAGAGCAAAAGGTATGCACTCCAGAGTCTGCAGCTATCAAAAGCACAGAAATGCTGTAATTCCTCACACATATCTCTCATGTCACCCAATCAAAACTCTTCCCTCACTTTTTTTCAAATGAAAACCCTTCCCCCCTCTGCCATTTCATGCCTTTTCTGCATAGCAACCACCTCTTGCAAGACCTCTGGTGTTTGCAAGTTCACACAACAATGTTGCAATTGAACTCTGAACTCTCAGTGCACCTGCATATCCAGAGCATTCTTTCATTTAATGATTTTTTCTTCGCCACTCAAAATACATCTTTCAACGAACTCATCCATGCACACTAACTTTCTGTTTTCAGCAATCAAAATCCACCAATCACTCTTACTGCTTCATTAACACAGAAACTCCTCAGTTTTTTTCATTTTACACTCTCATTTTTTCAACTGCCATTTCATTGCCACACTTCATCTGACTGCAGGAGAACCTTCTCTTGCCATGTTTTCTGTCTGGATTGTTGGACATAGTTATATCTATTGGGCTCAAAGGTACGCTGAAAACAGGAATTTACCTAACCTCAATTTACAAGATGTGGAAATTAAGTGGTTTGGCCACAGAGGATTAAAATGTCACCAATTGATACCATTGGTGAAAACCTTTATGCATTTGCCAAAACCTGACCTGTTAATTGTGCACTGTGGAGGTAATGATTTGGGCACTTTGACTGGGGTAGGTCTGGAAATGCTTTTAAAGGACACCTTTGAGCAATTGATGGCACTTTTTCCTCAGACTGCCTTGGTATATTCAAATATATGCCAAAGACAGAAATGGAGGTGGTCGAACCAATTTTGTCCACAAATTGAGAAATCGAGGAAGCATGTAAACAAATCTGTTTCAGCTTACATGAGAGACCATGGAATGGGCTCCCTGTACAACAATAACTTGCGTTACTACATGCAAGATATCTACAGAGGAGATGGAGTTCACTTCTCAGATGAGGGCAACAGAGTTTTCATTTTGAATTTAAGACTGTGCATTGGTACCTACTTATAAGTACCTAAATGTACCATAAACCCAAAAGCTCTTCTCAGAGCTACCCTACATCTGATCACTCACAATTATTATTTTACTCTAACTTTTTTCACTAATTTTCAAGAAAGTACGCTCCCCAGAACGCTTCCCGGTTCGCGAACCGGGCGCACTCCACGCAAAAAAACTAAAAAAACTGTATTTTTTTTTTTTTGCCCTGCGAGACCCTTTCAAGGCCTCCACATCAAACCTAGGGGGTCAGGGACGATCTACTATGCCCCCTTATGGTCATTTGCCCCTTCGCTTTGGCCTCCTCTTGTCTCTCGATCCTACCGAGAGACAAGATGGCGGCCGCTACGGACTGTTTGGAATGTTTACAGACGCCGAAGAACCAATCAGCTTCGCAAACCTCCGTAACGCGAAAAGTACGCGAAGCGGAGCGCTGTTACAGATATATATCTTTTTTTGAACGTTAATTTCTCAAAATCCACTGGAGCACATATATTGAGACCTAGCAAAGGCACATCGGGCTACCAGTCCCTACAATTTTGCCAAGTTTCGTGCAAATCCATTCAGCCGTTCGATTATTATTATTTTATTTTTTTTTGCCCCGCGGGGCCCTTTTAAAACCTCCACATCAAACCTAGGGGGTCAGCGACAATCTACTATGCCCCCTTATGATCATTTGCCCCTTCGCTTTGGCCTCCTCTTGTCTCTCGATCCTACCGAGAGACAAGATGGCGGCCGCTACAGACTGTTTGGAATGTTTACAGACGCCGGAGAACCAATCAGCTTCGCTTCACAAAGCTCCGTTGCGCGAAAAGTACGCGTACTGGAGCGCTGCCCGGTCCGCTGTTACAGATATATATCTTTTTTTAAACGTTAATTTCTCAAAATCCACTGGAGCACATATATTGAGACCTACAAAAGGCACATCGGGCTACCAGTCCCTACAATTTTGCCAAGTTTCGTGCAAATCCATTCAGCCGTTCGGGCTAAAAGTGAGGCCAACCGCCCTATGGAAATTAACATGGGAAAAACGCGTTTTGGGACCCCCCTTTTTTCTCGGCCCCCCCTTGACGAACCCCCCCAAAATTTTCAGGGGCTGCTCAGAAACAAAATGTGCCATTTTCCTGAAAATTTCAGCCAATTCCGTCCACAAACGCCAAAGTTATTAGACATAGAATTTTCAAAAATCCCATAGAGAAAAAATCCTAACTATATATACCTACTGGCGACCGCCAGTAGGTAATATATATTTTATTACCTGGAACTACAGAGGCTTTTTATTGGAGGAGGCTTTTTTAAGGATTGGACAGAGCATACCTCAGGATATTATGTGTCTTGAATTTAATTGAACTGCCATAGGTAAACTGTGTCAAGTCAGCCTTCTTCCACTCCTTCAAACTACTTAGAAGGGGAATTAATGACTCAATCTGATTTTTAATTTGGAAGGAGCTAGATAGGAATCCAAAAAGTTTCTTCTCAAAATAAGCTAGAACCGATATGGTCCGGTTAGAATGAATGTCTAAATGTGTTTGAAACCAAACTAAATCAACCCATTAACGTTTCTTGGTTTAATTCCAATCTACCCTCTTCCTCTAAAATAAAAGTGGGGCACATACTCACACCAACTGTTTAGCTCCTCAATGGTATTTAAAGGTAGCCATGGCTAAGAAAATCCATTACCAGTTTCTACGCTATCTTTTTCTTTCTTCTGAAAAAATATAGTGGGGGTTTGAAAAATAGTTGCTTCAAAAATCCCTTGCTTTTTTGTTTGAGGGCTAGGGCTGGGTCTCTTCCACACTTTTTGTATATTTGTTCTGGATTGGTTTTGTTTAGAAAAAGTAATTTTGAAACCTATGCTTAAACCAGCTGTGGTCAGGTTGTCATACCTTTTACCCAATGAAGGACCGCAAATTTGTTGTGAAATGTATTGAATGGGTGTTCCAGATATTGCAATTGTGGAACATGAACAGTAGTTGAAAGCGTTTTTATATTTCTTGTTTTAGCCAGCTATTTTAATTAATATATATTCTGCATGGATTGTATATTTCGCTGGTGTTAGACTTGGCATCTTTTGGTGTGTTTCCCCTGAGTTTTTGCTTTCTGACCTCCTGGTTTTGACTCTGTTTTTGCTGGAGTAGCGTTTCTGCGCACTTTTCGCACTGCTGATCAGTGGTAAAGTGCAAGTGCTCCTGTGGTAAATTGTTTTATGGATTGGTGTTTCCATGATTGGATATTTGATTTACTTGTTAGTCCCTAGTAAAGGTCACTGAGTGTGTCAGGGCCTGTAAATCAAATGCTACTAGAGGGCCTGCAGCACTGATTGTGCCACCCACATGAGTATCCCTGAAAAGGTAACGCAGACCTGCCATTACAGAGTCTGCGCGGTTTATAACTGCCATGTCGACTTAGCCAGTGAACACACTTGCCAGTCCCTAACCTACCCTTTTCTTACATGTCAGGCGCCCCTTAAGTAGGCCCAAGGTCTCCCTGTGGGCAGGGTGCAGTGTGTGTGAAAGGTAGGACATGCCTTGGTGTGTGGGGCATGTCCTGATAGTAAAATACGGCCTATTTCGTTTTTCACTATTGCAAGGCTACCTGTTCCCCATAGGACAAAATGGTGAGTTTGTTTAAATTATCTTATAAACATAACTGGCCCGGGGAATTAGGTAGGGAAATAAAGTTTAGTATGCCTGAACTCAGGATCTAAAGATGCATCTTTTAGTGAAGGTGATTTTTACATTCTGTGTTTGAAAACACCACTTTTAGAAAGTAGGTAATTTCTTGCTTGGTCATCCCATGTGCCTCGGCTGGAATGTGTATTGCCTGTCAGGGTTTTGGATGACATAAGGTTGTGGAGCAGGAGTGGCTCCAGATAGTCTAGGTGGGTCAGGGAAGGGCTGAATAGACCTGGTCTGCAATTGGGGAAGGGGGAGGAGATTTTCCTGCACCTCAAAAGGCCTGGTCTGCCTCTGACAATGCTGTCTCCACCTCCTGCCAGGAAGTCACACCAGAGAAGGCAGAACTGGATCTGGCTAGGCAGAGACACTCTCTGCCTAAGAGATCAAAGGATTTTGGGGTATGAATATTGGGGCCCAGACCCCTGAACTTTAGAACTCTTTTGGATCAAGAAGCCTGTGAAGAAGAAGAGCTGGAGAAGTTGTGAGGAGGGACTACCACTTTGCTGTGCGCTTTGCTGTGTTTGCCTTCAGTGACTGCTTCTGTCTTTGGCAATGAAAGGACTGTACTAAACTTTCTGCAATCTACTTTTGTGAGTTTCTCCAAGGGCTTGAGGTAGAACTTGCCCCCCGTTCAAGAACTCTCAGGAACAGCAAAGACTTCACGCTCTTCTGCCTGCAGCACTGGGGACTGTGTGTTTTGTGCTGCAACAGAAGAAAAAGCAACCCGCCGCCGTCTACGCCGCTGCTGACTCCCTGTCCTGAAGGCACCGCAGAGGGTGACGCCTCACCATGACCTTGGTCTCACCAACGACGCCTGCTGATGCCGCCACCGAGCCGCTGCTCACACCGCGACCTGTGGTTACCACACTCCGCACCGTCTCGCTTCACGACTATGCCTTGACCCCCCAGATGATGCCACTCGACGCCGAAATCGATGCTGCTGCTTGCCCCGTGGATCGAGGGCACCGCTCGTAAAGTTACACGACACACCGCCCTCATCCCGCACCGCAGCCTTGGCCTACTTGCGCCATCGACTCCAGTTCGTCAGCCGATGACAGCGCTTCAGCAATGACGACACCGCTGCTTGCACCGCGACCTGCCAGCACCGCGACGAGCACAGCATTCACTTTGCACCACGATCCTGGTCACACTGACGACGCCATCTGACGCCGCCACCGAGCCGCTGCTCGCACCGCGACCTGAGGGCACTGCACGCCACACTGCTGCACTTCGCAGCCCCTGCCGCCTGCCGACGCCAGCCGACGCCAGCGCTCCTGACTCCAACAGAGAGGAGATCGATCTGTAATGCGTGTGACTTCGAAGGCCCCGACGACTCCTGCACCAACCTCCGGAACTGACGCCTGCGGACGCTGTGCTTTTGGAAGCTGAATGAGAGGTCGCCAACGCCCTGCATTTCTAAAAGGTACTGTTTGCGGGTCTTCCCAAAACCGTAACTGGCCCGCGACGCGGCAGAGTCAGTTAGAACTGTTTGGATTTGTTGTTCACGACGCCGTGATAGCCCTGGACTGAGCTATCGACATCAAGGAAATGTTTTTCAAACATATTTTGATAACTAAAGAGTTTTTTTTAAGTACTGTATTGTGGATTTTTATCGTTTTTGGTCTTGTCGCACAAGTTACTACTTGTGTAACAATATATCTGTAAGAGACGTTAGTTAGTGATAGATTCCTTACCTCAGAATATTCCCCAGGCATCAGACTGGGTCCGGAAAGTTTTGCTTAGCAGTACCCCTACACGTCGGTAGGTGCCGTTGTGCGGCTCCGCGTCCGTCACTAGCATCTTGAGCGCCGAGATGACATCACGGAGACTACTTAGGCACCACCCATGGGTGCTAACGCCAGTTCTGTACACGACTTTCCACGCCGAAACGCAGAGCCATGCAAGATACTGACCATTGGTGCATAAAACTAGGGCCCTAAAAGGGGATGACCTTAACCCTAGTAATCAGTTCGCAGAACAGAGAGGATGGGTGGGGCGGTAAAGAATCTATCACTAACTAATGTCTCTTCCATATATATTGTTACACAAGTAGTAACTTGTGCAATTGAAAGAGACACATTAGTGATAGATTCCTTACCTTAGAATAGAAACCCAGTAATACCAACCCCGGTGATGGGTCTGCGAACAAGATTACATCAGAAAGTCACAGAGCACAGAACGGCCAAAGAAGCCGTCTCTCCGGACCTGACTGTCAAGGCAGTAGTGTTTTGTAAACATGTGCAATGAGGCCCACGTAGCTGCCTGACAATTGTCCTACAAGGGAACACCACGTCCGAAGGCAGTAGTGGCTGCAGTTGCCCTGGTCGAATGGGCATGCAGCCCCACAGGAGGCTCCTTCTTGGCCAAGGAGTAACATGCTTTGATGCACAAAACGACCCTCCGGGAGATGGTCCGTTTGTGCACAGCCTGAACTTTTTTAGCACCCACGTAGCCAACAAAAAGCGGATCTTCCACCCGGACCTGCTGTGTACGCTGCAGATAGAATGCGAGCACATGTTTTGGGACCAGACGGTGGAGCCTCTCCTCCTTCCTTGAAGGATGCTGAGGCAGAAAGAAGGTGGGCAAAGTGATGGTCTGCCCGATGTGGAAGGGCGTGACAACCTTTGGCAGAAAAGAAGGACGGGTCCTTAAAATCCTCTTGTCCGTATGAACAGAAAGGAAAGGAGTTTGGAAGAAAGGGCTTGGAGCTCACTCACTCTTCTGGCAGAGGTGATAGCAAACAGGAAAGCTGTTTTTAGACTGAGAAGACGCAAAGGACAGTTTTTTATTATTATTATTATTTTTTTAATATGATTATTTATTACTTTATTTGGTTAATCAGCAATAACCATAAAAGTATACAACATAAAAATCATTATAAAAGAATCTCTTACGTAATACATCATGAAAAGACAGTTTGTTCTTAGCAGACTATTAAAGTTTGTCCATACAAATAGATTTTCTTAATTTAAAAACTTTTTTTTAAAATTCAGAAATAGTTACAACAGTTAAAACTGTGTCCAGTCTCTGCAATTCTAAAAATGCTGGGCGACATCGATTTAAATTCATTTCCTTTAAAATCGGGACAATCAGATTTCTACGTGGCAATATATAGAATTTACAAAAAAATAAAATATGAATATCCGATTGGGTCGAAGAGTCATTGCATGGGCACACAACTAAGTCACGGGACCAACAGTTCATCACAGGGAAGCTCAAAAGCCTAAAAAGGATATTTAGCCTAAAACGTGTCAGGACGAATCTTTCATAATTAGACATATACAAAGTTAAATATGGCTGTTGTTTGTCCTGAGTTAATATCAGTTGATGAAAAAATACAGTATTTTTCTTTACTTCCTCCTTAGCTCTTTTCTCTTCAAGAAACTCCATGCATTGTTTTTTCAATATCTTTCTCGGAACATTGATCATTGTGAGAGGATCATCAAAATAATTTTGGCAATCAATTTCATCAAGGAAACATTTCACATAGTCGAGCCATTTGATCCTACTCACATGTTCTAATTTTAAAACGTCCGTCAAAATTGCACGGTTTAATACACACTCATTGGTTGTCCAGACCCTATGCCAGAGTAGTATATGCTGGATTTTAATTGTGTCTCCAATGTGTGGCTGGCCTAGTTCCTTGTGGCAAATTTAAGTCGAGACACTCTCAGGAACAGCTAGAATGTGTCTCAAAAACATATTTTCCACTAATTGGATAGAATTTATATTGGCATATCCCCAGAGTCCAGAACCATAGAGAGCAACTGATATACAGGTCGCATTAAAAATTGTTAAAATTTCCCTGATTGTTTTTTTACCCATTTTTTTGATGAAGTTTTTCAAGGCCATTGTTGATTTCGAAAACAAAAGCCTTCTTGCTTTTACAGCACTTGCCCATGTGCCAGACTCATGGAACAGGATACCTAAATAAGGGAAAGTTGTGGTGGAATCCAGGGGACTATTATTTATATACATCGTTTTTCTCCGTCTAATACTCCTTGTACCACAGTTCATGGAGAACGTTTTCGTACAATTTATTTTTAGATCCAGGTTTAACATAAAATTATTAAAAGTTGTTATCAAACCCTGTAAGGCAATGGGTGTCCGTGCCATTATGACCGCATCATCTGCATACAAGAGTGCAGGGATTGGTCTTTTACCTATCATGGGCATATCCCTGCACTCTTGTAGCAGAATTCTCTCGAGGTCATTAATATATACTAAAAATAAAAAGGGGGCCAGGACACACCCCTGATGTACTCCACGGCCTATCCCAAAAGATCTAGTGCATTCTCCATCCTTCCCATAACGGACGACTGCTGTGGCACAAGTATATAGTTCCCTTAGAAAGCAAATGATATTTTCTTCCACCCCTAGTTTTTCTCAAATTTCCCAAAGTTTGCTGTGGGAAACGCTATTGAATTCTGACGTTAAATCAACAAATGTAAAGTATATGCGTTCCCCCCTTACCCTGATGTATTTTTGGTGGATAATAAATAAGTTTAGGCCCATCTCTATTGTTCCAACTCCCTTCTGGAAGCCATATTGCAGGTCACTGATTATCCCATTTTCCTCTGCCCAGCTTTGGAGTCTCCCTAAAATAACTCTTCCAAGGATCTTTATGGATGAGTCAAGAAGGGAAATGGGTCGATAGCATGCACAATTTTGCCTATTTCCCTTCTTAAATATTGGCACGATTACTGAGGTAAACCAAGAGGCATTTAAACCCCTCACAAAGGCAGCATTAAAAAGTTGTACTAGGATAGGGCCCCATAATTCGGTGTTATGTTTAAATAAATCCGCTGGGATGCCATCACGGGCCTGCCGCTTTTCCACCCTTAGTTGCTCTAAGGCTCGCCATATCTTCTTTCAAGGTTACAACCAGATTTATATCCTTAACCTTTTCTTCTCCAGGTATATCGGATGTCAAATGATATGACCCTTGTACAGGGCTATACAACTTGGAGAAGTGGGAAACCCATTCGTCCTCAGTGATAGCTATTTCTATGCGTGCCTTTGTAACATCATAAAGGAAAGGAGCATTTACCGCTTTCCAGAAAGCGGATGAGTCTCTGGAAAGCGAAGCATCACAAAGTGATTTCCAGGCATCCCTTTTTATTGCAACTTTCCGATTTTTGAGTGCCTCATTATAGGTTTTCCTCAACTCTCTGACCAATAAGAGGTCACGAGGATTTCCGTGCAAGGCATTTTTTAGATTAAAAAGTGCCTTTGTGCATGATGAATCAAACCATCTCCTATTTGTTTTCCCCCGGTTCTTTGACTCAACCCACAAAGTATTCTTGATAGAGGATGCAATGTAGTTAAAATGTTTAATTATGGACAGTCTGCTTGCTCATCCAAACTAGTCAGAAAGCTTTCTGTACATTTAGTCACCAAGTTTTTCAATAATTTTTCTGGGGCCAATTTACTCCATTTAAGTGAATAGCCGTTTTGCCTTCCAAGTATCACGTCTGGGACTAGCTGCCTAACTGACCGTTCCCTATTTAAATCCCAAAAGGGGTTTTCAATCTCCAAGGTTAACGGTCTGTGGTCACTTATTACCACATCAAGGTTCTTGAATTTTTTAATCTGACATCCATACCTGATGGGGCATAGTATAAAATCAATTGTAGTGGCCGCTCCCCGGCCGATAAAGGTAGGGAAAAAGGGGGATCCTATTTGGCCAATTTCATTCACATACCTCAAGTCACATGAAAACAGAATTCCGTTTAAGAGATCCCCACATGTGGTATGCTCAAAGTGAGTGAGACTAGTGTCCTGGTCCAACATAAGACCACAAATACATTGTCGGCCCCGTTTGCAGAGAGCACAATTAAAATCCCCCCCCCCCCCCCCAGATAACCGTTACATCTTTTGGGCTTTTGTCTATTTCATGTTTTAAATCAACACCCAGCATTTTTATAGTCTGAACAATATCAGTCGTTACAATATTGTTATAAAAGTTTATGATAAATACACTCGCGGCCTTATTAATACCTATCTTCACCAGCTGATAATAACTATTATGGGATAGTAATTTAACTTTCTCATATTTAAGCTGGTTGGATAGGTACATATACAAACCACCCTTTGTCCTACCATGTGGTCCCCGCACTGCTGGTGTAAACATGGTTTTATATCCAGGGATATGCATAGGCTCTATTAACCATGTTTCCTGTAAACCCATTATTTCATACTCAGTTACAATATTTCCCCATGCAGTATTATTTATTTTGAATTTCAATCCTGCCACATTCCAGAAAATAAGGCGACATGTTTCCTTTTTTTCAATAATGGTAATAGTAGTCAAAAATTACCAAGGTACCTGCTCAATCCGGATCTGCGCTTTCAACGCGGTAAAAACTGACATCAGCACACATGGGTGGCCCCTAAGTAGTCTCCGTGACGTCATCTTGGTGCTCACGACACCAGTGACGGACACGGAGCCGCACGACGCCACCTACCGACGTGTAGGGGTACTGCTAAGCAAAACTTTCCGGATCCAGTCTGACGCCTGGGGAATATTCTAAGGTAAGGAATCTATCACTAACGTGTCTCTTTCAGATTTAAGTATATAAAAATATTGGATATTTTTCTAAACTGGTGTGTTGTCCTTTTGTAGTGCTTACACTGTATTACTGTTGGTTATGTGCAAATGCTTTACACACTGCCTCTAAGGAAAGCCTGACTGCTCATGCCAAGCTACCAAGGGGGTGAGCAGGGTTTATTTTAGGAGTGTAACTCCCTTATCTGGACTAGAGTGGTGGTTCTGCCCGACTTTGGCACATGCCCTAGCCGACCAAAATCCCATTTCTAACAGCTGGTCCACATGTTCCAGTCATGATCTAAACCCTGGCACTCCAGTGTACAAGTCATTGAGAGTTCTGACACCCAATGACAGCATTTCCACAACATCTTGTATCCCATATCTGGAGATGTTAGGAAACAAGAATAAGACAACAGCCTAAGATGGGCAACCATCAGAAATCAGAGTAGAGATGTTTATAGTCTATAAGTGGATCAGGTGGAGCATGATCAGGAACACGAAAATGGTGCCCCAAAGGTCCAAGGAGTAAACAAGAGGGTCCTTTAATGTAGGTTGTCCTAGGATTTTTGGAAATATGATGCTTTTATATGAATTTTCAGCAAATTAAAAATTACAGCACAGTGATCCCCGAAGGATAAAAAAATCACTTGCCGGACCGCACCAACAAGCCAGGACAAGGAACAGCCATCGTCCTCAAGGAGACTATACAGTGTACCACCGACAACACCACCATCTCCATGGAACATCTCATCTTCAAGCTCCACATTGACAACAAGATAATCATCTGAGGCACCCATGCATACCAACCCACACTCCAGCTTCTGCAACACTATTACTGAATCTCCTAGCCTTAGACTCCAAGGACTAAATCTTTCTTGGTGACCCAAATTTCCACACTGACGACCCTAATGACAAAAACACTACACACACCTCCTCAACAATATGAGCAGCCTTGGCTTAACCCAGATCATCCACGACCCTAGACACACCGCAGGACCCAATTTTTCACCTCCAGAAACCGCATCAACTACAGCCATGTCACGGACCTCACATGGACTGATCACCTCATCATCCACTTCAGCATCTCCAGCCCTCGCACTGCCACCCCCAAGATGACCAACGCCTCCCACCAGAGGTGGAATAAAATCTCAGAGACCAGCTGGGGGAACTCCCTCAACACCTCCAACCCTGCTACCGCCACCAACCTCGAACAGAGAGTGACAAACCTCAACACCTGAATCACCAATTGTGCAGACAGCATAGTCCCCATCAAGAGACAAATCCAGAGAAAATCCTCTAACTAGTCCAGCTGGTACACCCAAGAAGTCAGAAGAGCGAAACAAGACAGAAAACAGTTGGAGCAGAGATGGGGCACCAGGAAGGACACCTCCGACAGAGCAGCCTTCAAGATCTCCCTCAACTTCTACCACCTCCTGCTGAGGGCAACAAAGAGGACAGCCCTTGCTGCTTGCATCAAAACCAGCGCCAACAGCACCAATAAACTTTTCAACTTCGTTATGAATTCTCTAACCCGATTGCTAGCGAAAACAACATCACATCATCACGGGAGCTACACCACAAGCTTGCCCACTTCTTCCACAACAATATCACAACCATATACAGAAACTTCAAACCCCAACCCACATCTACACACTTCCTCAACAGATACGACAGTAACTAACACGGACCACACACTGACCACCTAGAACATCTTCTCCACCCAGGACACCACTTCCACCATGAAATTCATCCACTCAGCAGCTCCCACAGAACCATGCCCGGACCACATCTTCAACCACGGAAACCAAAGGATCGGCTAGGTACGAACCACCCTGCTCAACACCTCTATCAACATTTCCTTATGCCTGGAAACACTCCGAAGTCAGATCACTACTCAAAAAATCTACTGCTGACCCCAGCAAACTCAAACTACCAGCCAATCTCCCTGCTCCCATTCCCTGTGAAGGTAATGGAAAAGATCATCAACAATCAAATCATGACACACCTGGAGCTGAACCAGCTACTCGACTACTCCCAATTCAGCTTCTGCTGCAATCACAGGTCCTAACTGCCCTGATTGCAGCCACTGACTACATCCAAATCCTCCATTGAGAGAGGCAAAATAGTAGATTTGATCCTCCTGGACCTCTCAGGAGCCTTACACACCATACCCCATCCCACACTGACCAAAAGACTCCATTACATCGGCACCCAAGAGGACGCACTCAGATAGATCACCTCCTTTCTCACCGCAAGAACCCAGAGGACCCACCTCCCACCTTTTACCTCAGACCCCTAAGAGATCACCTGCTGTGTCTCCCAGGGCTCATCCCTCAGTCCCACGCTCGTCAGTGCATTATGACCTCTCTGGCCAACATCGTCAGATCCCACGGTCTCGACATAATTTCCTACGCAGATAATAATAATAATAATAACACCTTTTATATAGCGCCTGGTTACACTAGGAACAGTGTGTCCCCGCGCTTTAAAACTGTTCACCAGCACTAAACCCCATAAACAAAAAAGCCGCTAAGGGAGAGGTCAGGAGAATATCAAGATTTGGGAAAGAGGTGAGTTTTCAAACTACGCCTAAAGCTTGCTTCTGATGGCTCCATCCGGAGCTCAATGGGGAGGTCATTCCATTGTTTGCTAGCCAAATATCTGAAAGACAGACCCCCCATCCGTGCCCGTTGAATTCTGGGTACCTGAAAGAGCATACGGCCCTGAGATCGTAAAGGACGATTGGGGTGGTATTTGGTGAGTAGCTTTTGCAGATAGGCGGGCCCTCTCTCATAAGCAATGCGATGGGTCATACACATGCTCTTGAAGATAATACGTTCCCGTATAGGGAGCCAGTGGAGTTGAGCTAAAGCTTGTTTCCCTGAAGATCTTCTTGAGAGATTGAGAGCTAGTCTTGCTGCCGCATTTTGGACACACTGTAGCCTATGCAAACCTCTTCTACTCAAACCTAAATACAAGGCGTTACTATAGTCAAGGTGGGGCGACACCAGAGTATGGATTAGCGTTTTCCTGCTGTTTGCAGGGAGCGAGTCCAGGGTCTTGCGTAGGACCTTAAGGATCCCATAGCATTTCCTTGCAATCCCTCTAGTGTGGTGTTCGAAGGATAGAGTCTCGTCCAATCTGACCCCTAAATTTTTAACCTGATCTAATGGTTTTGGGATGGTGCCGAGTTCTTTGGGCCACCATGCCGATGACCAGATGGATGGAGATTTCCCCAACACCAAAAGCTCAGTTTTATTAGCGTTAAGCCGTAAGCAATTGGTGTTCATCCATCCGGCTACTCCGCTCAGACATGCCGAGAAATTGGCTGAGGCCTCTTCCGGGGGCTGAGACAGTGTTACTACCAGCTGGGTGTCATCAGCATATGACACTATCTCAACCCCGTACGTCACAACCAGCTTGGCCAGGGGTGCCATATAAAGATTGAACAAAGTCGGGCTCAGAATTGAGCCCTGAGGCACCCCGTGTCTGAGCGAGCGCACCTCGGATTTGAACGGAGGACAATAGACCTGAAATTGTCTATTCGCCAAAAATGAACACTTCCACTCGTGAGCCAGACCCTCGATACCCGCCTCCTCAAGACGAGAAAGCAGCATGGGATGGGAGACGGTGTCAAATGCCGCGCTCAGGTCTAATAAAAGGAGCGCGGCTGTCTTCCCCTCATCTACTCTACTCCTCAGGAGCTCAGTGGAAAAGAGGAGTGCTGATTCCGTCGAGTGGTGTGCTCTGAACCCTGACTGAGAGGGATGCAGGTGCAGTCTGTTATCCAAATGTTCAGAGAGCTGTTTATTAACTATCTTTTCCACCACCTTAGCACAAAAAGGCAGCAGCGATATAGGTCGATGGTTGTCCTACTGCGCAGCACTCACATGGGATTTTTTTTTTAAGGGAATGACTTGCGCTATTTTCCAGTCTTGAGGTATATGACTTGTTAGAAATGACTGCTTCGCCATGTGGCCTATATGAGTCGCCAGAAGTTCGACTTGATTCTTGAGGACCTCAGGGGAGCCAGATTTAATACTATGTATGATACTCACCAATTCCATAGTATTAGGCACCACAAACTGATTAATGCCTCCGTTGTTAGTCATCTGCCTATTGGTAGAGGTGTCCTTAGGGGGTTCTGCCGGTGTGTCTGGAAATGTTTTATATATGTTATCCACTTTCTGCACAAAGAAGTCAGCAATGGCTTCACACATATCCCTAGAATGTAGTTCAGGAGCTATAGTTCTCTTCAATGAGGTGAGTTCTTTGTAAATAACAAAGAGTTCTTTGGTAGAGTTATCAGCCACTTCAATTCTACTTTTTTTTAAAGTTGCGCTTTGTGGATCTAATCAATTTGTGATAGCTCTTTATGCTGTTTTTATAGTTGAGTCTAGCCACCTCCTCATAATTATTGCGCCAAATGCGCTCCAATTTTTTACATTCCGTTTTACATGCTTTTAGATCCTTATTAAACCACTGAGCTGTTTTTGAGCGCCTCGCAGAGGTCCACGGGGCAGTTTCACTTAAAGCTCCTGACAGCCATTTTTTATAATCTGTCCAAGCTTCATCTACATTATCTTTTAGTGGGGGGCTGCTTCTTTTTAGAGCCAACTCTAACTGATCCTGTTTAATTTTCCCCCATTGCCTCCGTCTAACTACCATTGGTTTGATGCTAGGTAATAGCTTGGACTCCTTACAGATGGTAAACTCCACCAGAAAATGGTCAGTCCATAATACCTTACTGGGGGGTTGCACCGCCACCCCCTCCCAGTTGGCAAAGATAGGGTCCAACAAGTGGCCAGCTTTATGGGTGGGCATCAGGGATTGAATATTAAGATTAAACATTTTTAAAGAAGCAAGTAGACTTAAAGCCTCCTTATCGTTTTCATCCTCAATATGAAAATTGAGGTCACCCAACACGAGGAACTTATTAATCCGTAGAGCAGGAAGGGCAATTACTTCCGTCAAGCTATCCAAAAAAAGTGACGTCTTGCCTGGCGGACTATAAATCAAATATCCATTAATGGCCCGGTTATGATGGTATTTTATCGTAAATAAAGCAGCTTCACATTCTTTAATTAGTACTGTCTCCAAAGTGCATAGCAGATCCAGTTTATGAATAATGGCAATCCCGCCTCCCCTCTGTTTGACCCGATCAAGTCTTATTATCCCGTAATCCTGGGGAAGTGCTTCCAGTATATCAGGATTGGACTCTGCATCCAGCCAGGTCTCGGTTAGGAAGAGTGCATCTGGTTGTTTTTCCGCTAAGAGGTCGTATATATCCAGCTTATGATTCCTCAACGAGCGACAGTTAATCGATAGCACATTCAGAGACTCAAACTTACCCTCTGCAGTGGTGTCATTAGCAGGGTTGTAACGACAGTTATCACAAAATAGGGGTAGGCTAGCGGCATTCAGCGTATGATTACACGCTTTCTGAGTGGAAGGGCGGAGATTTATTAGCTGGTCTTTAGAATATGTAATCGTTTTTTGGGTATCAGTGATGATTTGAGCAGAGATTTGAGCCCCTAGCCCCTTCCGACCCCGAACGGGCACAGACGGGCTTGCCTTTGGCGCGCCGCCGGCGCGCCCGCTGCGCCCGCCCGCTGCGCGGACGGGAGGGGTGGGTCCTTTTATCCAGTATGGAGGAGGGTGGGATGCGGCCAGCAATTGGACCGCACCCCTTTCCTCCCTCCAAAAGAACAGAGAAGTGAGGCTGGGCTATCAACAGAGCGCCAGACAGTTTCGAAGTGCCACACAGAGAGCTGCACAGAATAAAGGTAAAATGCACGTTATTACACACATATTAAAAAACAATGCTTAAAAAGCGTCTCGCGCTGTCCCCCGGCGTTCCGCCTCAGGGGACAGTGCTGGTAAATCAATGGGCGCGCTCGCACTAGAGTACGGCTTAAGTACTCAGGGAGGGCGGGATGCGGCCAGCAACTGGACCGCACCCCTTTCCTCCCTCCAATATGTCGGATCTGGCGAGTCTCTCCCGCAGCGTCAGCACGTAGTCTGCTGCGCTGCGCTGGGAGAGAAGAACAGAGAAGTGAGGCTGGGCTATCAACAGACACCCAACTCATCTTCTCACTCACAGACGACTCCACCACAACTTGAACCCTCTTCCACTGATGCATGACAAACATCGCTAACTGAATAAAGAACAACTGCCTGCAGCTGAACACAGAAAAGTTGAAGTACTGATCTGTGGCAACAGCAGCAACACGTGGAAAGACTCTGGGGGCCATCAGACTTAGGATCTGCACCAACTCCCTCCAACCACGCCAGCACCGCCTGAACTTCCACCAACCATCGAGAAGACTATGCTCGCCTCCCTTTCACTTGTCCATACTCCCTGCATCTACTGAAGCAGAAGTGGAAGGCGCTCCTTCTCCCACATTGCAGCAAAGACCTGTAACAACCTCCCCACGCACTACCTGACCATCATCTCACTTCTAGAATTACAAATGGCCCTCAAGACCTGGCTGTTTGAAGAAGCCTCCAGGGCCTGCAAGCATCTGGATCCCCTGTCGGGTGATTAGCTGCTCTTTATATATCCTGATTGATTGATTGAAATAGAAGAGATTAGTCCAGAAACAGATGCAGCACATATTCCCACCAAAAAGTATATTTTTGCTTTTGGCAAGTCTGCAAGAAGACGTGAAGCTTGGTCAGGCACAGACAACGAAAGTAATGAAAAATCTCCTTCCTAATGTAACTGAAAATTTCAATTCTAGTATGACTTGGAGGCGAGGATTATGCTGAACTTTCTTCACTTTATTTTCTCTCACAGCAGCCATTTTAAAGATATAAGCAGACCACATTTCCCAGAAACCACAGGGTAATTGGTAAAACCAAGTGGGCAGTATCTCCCTTATAGTCCCTTGTTCCCGTCTTGGTGCTCCTCTTTCTTTACATGAATCACGCCACCATCCTTTTTCTACACGTCCTGCTTATCAGAGTCTCCACCTGGAACCAAAAGAATGCTATCAAAACAGGAAAGGAAACCAAGCCAATAATCACCATGGAAGATGCATGTACGTCCATCATTCCAGAGAAATCTTGTCAACAACATTTAGCCACTAGTGACATAGTAAATCAACACAAACATATTACTCACTAGCTATCAGAGGGTGTCCCAGATCCTGTATCCTCGGGTGGGATAATCCTCCCCTCCGAGTTCTTAATTGAATTGAACCTTTCCGTTATGTTAGCTAGGAAACTTTTCATTCTATGTCAGGACCGGAGGGTCGGATTATGCTAGTTTAAAGCTTATTTATGACCAAATGAGCTATATCTACGATAGGCTTAAAATAGAATCTCTTAAAGGCAGATTCAGCAAACCAACCTGCTCTGCTGGCGTTGAATTCTATAACCTGGTCTGGAACCAAGCTGAAAACGTCTCTGCCGTTCCGCACCTCCATGTGGGAGACCACCAATGGATTTCCTCTCACGCTTCGGTGGATAGAACCATGGAGTGAGATACGAAAGACCTCTCCTTAAGTGCACTGTCTTCAATCTCTGCAGCTCCCGGTAGTGTGGTGGGCCCGGGAATATGGCCTTGATGGAGGCAAACAACAGACCTACCTCCCATGCGATCGGTCTCAAGGACACGCTCTGCTTGGTCAGGGTCCTGCGCAATTCGTGCCTGATCTTGGATACCTTCTGAGAGGGAAGGCTGAGGGAGGCCTGTGGAATATATGATGAACCCTAAAAAGGTTGCCCTTTGAGAAGGTACCAGAAGGGATTTCTTCACCTTGATCACAAAACTCAGGCTTTCCAACAAGTCGATCGCCTGTTCCAATTGTCGCGTTAATTCCTGGGACTCCTGATGCAAAGAGGCATATTGTCTGAAGGACCTTCATAAAGCACCACTGAGCGGAAGATAGACCGAAAGGAAGAGTGGAGAAATGAAACATTTACTGACGCCAGAGAAACTGTAGGTACCTCATGTGGGGAGAAAAAATCAGAATGGCAAGATACGTATCTTTCAAATTCAGTATAACCTTCTAGTCCCCTAGCTGCAAGACATCTGGAAGAGGGTGTATCGCCTCCATTTTTAAATGGCGGTACACTAGCCACTCGTTGAATTTGTGCGGATTCAGGACCGGCCACCGACCCCGTCTGCCTTGTCGACTAAGAGCATATTGCTTACGAAACCCTGTGGGTGAGGAGCGGTAAGAGAGATAGTTCCTTTCTTCAGGAGTGAAGAAACCTCTTCATTGGCTAAATCTGCCTAGTCTCTGGAAAACTGAATAGGTCTGGGGCATGTTTCCGGTCATGGTCGCCCGCATACCTCTATGTGGACTGCTTGTACCACCTATAAGACTTAAGCATTGCTTGTGAGCATTTCCAAACGTGCACAAACTGTACAAACCCAGGATGAAACCACCCTTTTTATTGAGGACTGGGCTTTATCTAAAGAAGTTAATGTATTGACAAATTTCCCAAGCTCCTTAATAAAGGGCTTGCCAAACAGCCCCCCTTGGGCCACTGTTCCCACTTCAGAGTCCTCTAGATCGCGTAACTTGGGGTCCACCTTAATCAAAAATGAGCTTCTCCCCATGAAAAACCACTGCTCTCTGAGCCCAGCTAGAGAGAGTCCCAGTGGAAGTCAGAATGCCCAAAGCTTTGGCATCTTCCACCATATCCAGGATCATGGTAATGGGACCGAGGGCCTCCAGAAGCTTGTCCTGGCACGCTCTCCAGGATCTATCTATCCCTTTCTTCGAGTCTTTAATACATTTGGCAAAAAATGTTGCCATCTTGGGGTCCAAATCCGGGGTTGGTGGCCCCTTTATTTCTAGTGAGGGACAGGGCATTCTGTCCTGAGACGACTACGGGCCTCTTTGCCCATGGGGATTCTTATTCTCCTTGCCACATAATTTGCCACTTTCATGGACGGAGTCCACTCGAATGACCTAAGGTGGAGAACTTGCTCCGGGTCTAACATATCTGAACCATCATCCACAATCTGAGACTCAGACGTGACTGGCAGAGGGGAGGGTCGCCAAAGTCTAGAGCAGCGCAGTAGTCTCCAAAATCTTTTCTCTGAGGCCCCCCAAAGCAAAATATTTTAAAGTTGGCCCTCCTTCAAAACTCTATGGCAATGAATGGGGAGTGGAGGGACAGGACCGAGCGCAGGGGTTTGTGGCTTTATGAGATAATTTCATGGATACTTTTTGAGTAGTTCATGATCTACAATAAATCTGAAACCTACAAGGAGCCAATTCATCAAAAACAAGCAGAAATTGACCAACAAATTCTGCTCCCCATAATCAGTGTGGTGTGTTTACCTTTTACCCCTGGAGAATGTGGCCTAATGGCTAGGACGGTCGACCTTGGAGCTGGGGAACTGGGTTCGAATCTCGGCAGGGACCCTCAATATTCTGTGATTCTGGGCAAATCCCTTAATCTCCCGTGCCTAACAAAAATGAATGTGTCCGTCTGTAATCTATCTGGTGCACTGGTGCTCATGTAAAGCGCGCTGATACCTTCGGGTCTAGTTTGCACTATATAAGACTCCTAAAAAAAACTACACCTGTTGCACTAGTGGTAGATAGCAGTGGCCAGGAGTAGGAGGATATCTCCTCTGTCTCCACCCGTCTTCCACCAATGCCTGATAATCACTACAGTCTTGAAACAGGCTCTGTACCCCTTGCGTTTAGGGAGTTCTATTCTGCACAAACTCAGCCCATGCTCATTGGAGCGCTCCTTTACATGAGCACCAGTTGCATTACATAGGGTCAGATTTTTTTTTTGTTTGTAGTCACATGGAGATTAAGTAATTTGCCAGCGGGATGTTGAGTCGACAATGGGAGCCAACAAAAGGCTTGAACTAATGGAGCCACGTTTAGCTCCAGGAATGTTTTTTTGTGGTTGAGTGGTAATATGAGGGTGTCTGAAAAGTTTCAGTGCACCGTCCATCATCTAATTGTGTTTACTTTGTTTTCCCTAAGTTGGCAGGGTATGCCCAGACGTGGGTCCCTTGCTCACTTGCCCACTGGAGTCAAGCTAGCCTGGCTGATGAATAAATGAGTAAAGCGTACTAGCTGGGTCTACAGAAGACTGCGCGAGTAAACACTCGGAAGGCGGTAAAACGGATGACAACAAATAATAAGGGATAATACTGATACGATTGAGAGAGAAAAACTAATGAAGACAAGGAACTATTTGGGGAAACGGGGACGGAATTACAACTGGTTAAAAGATAACACTAACCATACTTACGAAACAGCCCTGAGGAAGTTGCGGCCACCTGCCATGGATGACGAAATACGTTATGGCTAAAAAGAGGCTAAAAAAAAAAAGAAACAAACAGGAACATATGAGAATAACCCTAACAAATACAAAGAAAGACCGTTGTTGATATCTGGTTTTTATGTCATACATGTTGACATTAGCGTGTGCTGGGGAAACCAATTTAATGTGATGATGTAGTTATTTTGCTAATAGCTATGTTTTCACATCTCTTCTAAAGTATAAATGCTCCTGAGTGCTTCAACTCTTGGCTGTAAGTGAGTTCCTGTGCTTGGCTGCTGGTACTGAGAAAGCGGTGGCCCCTATAAAATTCTTATGGTAAGGTGGTTTGTGGTATGTTGATCTGTGGTGCAAGCCTGAACTGCAGTGTCCTATTAGTTAGTATTGTTTGAATAAACTATAGGGGTCCTTTTCCTTAGAAGGCTGTCTTGATAACAGAGTGCCTTGACCATTGCATGTATAGCTACAGCAAGTTAGTGGGTTCATTGCGGACTAAAGTCATGGGGTAGAATCTGGGAAGGACTATTGGATCATTGTTTTGGAGTAGTTGTATTTTGTCGATGATGAGACTGGGGGTGCCTAATTGTTGGCCTATTCGTGCTTGAAGAGTATGAGTGTGAGGATAGCTTGTAAGTTCCGTTGGTATCCAAGGTATGGCACGATGTGTTGCAGTGTTTTCATTTTTGTTTTTTTTAAACTTTATTTATAGAAATTTCACACCAAAACCAAGCTGTCATTGTCAGGTACGCTCCACAGGATCCGGATGTAGAATATAAGGCCCACCTCCAAACGTCACAAACACTCTGATAAACTTGTCAACAGAGGATTTGAGCCATTAGGCGAGGGGAAAAGTAAAATAATAAACAGGGAAGGGAAGGAAGGGAACAGCTGGGAAAGGGATGTACCTGAAACGACAGAACATACAGGGGTAAGACCACCATTCGTGCAACACCGTAATATCTAAAGCACTTTGTAGTAGACTAAATACCTGTGGGGAAAAAGGCAGGACTTTTCTATAGGTTTTCTCTGTTCCCCCTTTAGAGCTTGAGACCTATAGGGAACATACATAGGTTAACATCAATCTGATATCAACTACTGACACACACATGAACCAGGCAGGATACCTCCTCTCATACCTGAAACATAGTCTAAGCCTGCACAATAAGGGATTCCGGGTGGGAGTTACCACCATGAAAGAATAAATGGACTGAGAGGGAACAATGTAGCAGTAAAGGTGCAAACATCCAGGACACGGTAATGCGTGGGAAGCAAGAACCACTGCACTCCGCTCCGTCGGGAAAAGTACTCCCAAAACACAGGGCTGTCCTCAGGTACCAAACAAAGGAAGAGATCAACGTAAATAATGATTGAAGGTTGTTGATAAGTAAACATACAGGCTACGCCAGAACAACACAACCTTCTTAGACGTGCCTATGTTTCTCACGGCAACGCCTAGCTGCGACCGCCACCGCGCTCCACGAGTAAATAGAAACCAAAAGGTCCAATACAAAGAACAACCACAAGCGCTTGTTCTGGATACGCGGAGCTGCGACCGCCACCGCGCACCACCTACTCTCGGTAGTCGAGAAACAAGTATGGCCACAATAATAAACAAAAGAGAAGAAGAAGACACGGCAGCGTGTGGCGCCTTACCACTCCGCTCCGCTCTTCATCGAAATCCAAAACAAAGTTCAAGGCGCGGCAGTTCCTTCACTGCGCGCTTCGGAAACGGCAACGCGTGGGAGCACCACAGCGCTCCGCTCAATGGCGGATTAACGAGAGGCGAGGGGCCGCTCCTACCTGAAAGCAAAATACACCACTGCAGCCGTCCGAAACGGGCCCCAAGCAAAGCAGCAAGACGCGACCTCCCTTCTCCGGCTCGAGATCAGGAAACAGGATAACACACAACAGGAAGCGTGTCACACAGACTGAAGTAGCCTCAGCCGAGGCCTCTGGGAAATGTAGTCTTTCCTACATAGAAAATGAAAGCAGTCTTTTCTACCGCACAGTGTTGTAATGCAGGCGCTTAGACGGGCTCTGACAGTCATACCCGGTCAATCCTTCGAGACACCATCCATTGACTTGTTTCCATTACATACATTTGAGTCCCGAACACATTGCACAGTAAGATATACTTTACAATTTACTGATACAGCGGTAAAACCAACATCCGACACATTCAATACATTGATCAGCACTTGGACTTTAAGAAACATTGCTGAATTGAAATGCATTTGGTTGTGACCCATGGTGCATAGTCTCAGCAGGGGAATGAGAGACAGTGACCACCCTGCTCTGAATGATGTTTAAACATGGAATTCCTGATCACTGTGGGTGGGAGACCACCTCACTGCCATCTCTTATTTCCCAGCCAGTACCCTACCCTTGGTGGCAGCTGATAATTGGTTACTAAAGTGAGTTACCTACTAAAGCGGAGGTAACTTGGTTTGTGGATGAATGAGCATGATGTGGGTCCATTACCACTGCAGAATTCTTCAGAATGGCATTGAGGGGCATAGCATCCCACAGGACTGTGTGGTGATACATTTTCCCATCTACTTCCTGTATCCAACAATACATGCAAATACTGACAGCATTTGAAAACTGGCAAATAGAAGGGCAGTGGTGCGTCAGTCTGGTGAAGATGATACTTCTGGTAAGAGTATTTGTGTATTTTGAGCTTGTTCTCTGTGAAAGACTTAAGAATTAACCAAGCATGGGGGGCGTGGCTTGCAGCCACCGAAGATGGCCGCGCACTGAAAGAGCTGCGCTAGCAGTCGGCTTCCACACACCCAAAATCCGGCATTATCCTGTGCAACTGCGGTAACCAGAGGCGTCGGGACTTGTCCCAGGAGCACCCCAATGCTCGATTCCTGAGGCCCGGACGGCCTGGCTGTAATGGCAAAATGGCACCTGCCAGCTAAGAGCTCGACGATAGTTCGACCTGCGATTGCGGGGGATCGTGTGCCGCACAGTAGGTGTCCCCGGGGGGGGTTGACGATAGCGGCGCGAAGTGGAGTGGAGCACGCACTTCCTGCGGTCCAGGACTTATCTGTGCCAGGCGGAGGGAGGAGCATTGAGTGGGGCGGCGTGCTCCATTGAGTACCCCTGCTAGCAAGACTGTCGGGAGGCGGAATCCCTGGTGCAAGCGTGGGGGTGAGTGAGCAGCCTCTCTGACGGAAGTCGTGAGTGGCTGGCGAAGACCACATTAAATACACATTGGGCCAGGGTGAGAGTGGGCCACCAGTGGTTGCCGGCTGAAGAGGCGAGGCGTGCCGCCCGGGGGCTGCGACTTCCCCAGTGGCACCTAAAGAGCCTGCACACGGGGCACTCCTTGAGGGCGGAGGCCCTAGCGAGATGGCGCACGCCTGGCGGGATATCATAGGGGGTGAGCATCGGGAGCCCCCGGCCAGGCGCATATCATTGTAGGTAAATGAGAAAACTAAAAGGCCCAGGAATCCCTAGACTGGATATGAATCCCAAATCCGTAGTTGTTTGGAGGAAAATTAGCTTGAGGCTCTGGACCTATCCAGCCTTTGAAACAAGGTAAGCACGGGTTGTAAGCATTTATTCCTCCTTTTCCAAATTTTTCTACTCCAATCCCATCAATGGGTAAATTTTCCTCAAGTATTACAATACCAGATGTTAGATGTGAGCAAATTTATTTTTATTAAGATTCGTTCAAGATTTTATTCTTTAGTGCTTATTTTTCATTAATTCACTTGACAGGTGATTCATACAACATAGGACTGAACAGCCGACACGTGTTTCACCCTGTTTGGCAAATGGAGCCAGGGCTTTCTCAAGGCTATTTTTTGTAGTCTTTTTACATCAGAAAGCAAACATTTTAGAAAACAGAATCACATCATGTAACGTGAAACATCCGTAGTCATATCAAGAACTTAAAAACGGCAGCACATCAGTTGAAAAAGGTCCCCAGTTAAATCCGCTATGTAAGGCACACGCCTGGCAGGATATCGGAGGGGGTGAGCATCGGGAGCCTGCGGCCAGGCGCATATCGTTGTAGGTGTGCAGGGCAGAAGACACCAGGTGGCTGGGGTAGCAGCACTGGTCATCAGAGGCTCAGAGAAGGTCAGAGCGGGCCAGCTGAATCAGTTATCTCACCAGCACACGGCCAATAGTGGACACGGCTCCAGGAGACAGATTGTGGGGCTCACAGGGGCACTGAGAGAACGTCGGAGGTGCCCTTTACAGCACACGAGAGTGGCCTGCCCACCCAAAAATGGGCCGCACCAGACCACTAGGACAAGGACAGTCCAACCACATTGACAAGGACACGGTGGCCATGGGTAGGGAGGGTGGAACTCCAGGTGGCAGCCAACAGGGGGAGCCAGTGGATAATGACCCAGACCCGTCGCTTCGGGACATCATGGGCGCTATCAGAGATCTGCGTTGCACCCTGGAGCATAAACTAGACTCCCTGACGGAGGAGGTCAACCTCCTGCGCTCCGACTTCCGGAAGATGTCTGAAAAGGTGGCAGTGGCAGAGACGGGAATCGGCAGTCTCCAATCAAAAACGAAGAGACTGGAAGAGCAAGTGGCCGCCCTAACGAAAAATCAGACCGACATCTATGCCCGGCTGGAGGTCCAAGAAGGTCGGGCGCGGCGCAACAACATCCGCATAGTGGGGGTCCCGTAAGGAATGGAGGGGCAGTCCACGGACTGGTTCATTGAACACTTGATTCTTAACCATTTGAAGCCGAAACGCCTGTCCAATTTCTTCTCGGTTGAACAAGCCCATCAATCACTGAAGGGGAGGCTTAAGCCAGGGACCCCGCCACGCACACTTATTGCTCGGATCCTGAATTATAGGGACCGGGATGCCATCCTACAGGCATCGAGAGTAACCGAAGATCTCCAGCTTGACAATGCTACCATCCGCTTCTCCCCTGACTGTACGCTCCACTTTCAGCATCTGCGCAGCTCATTTGAAGGAGTAAAGAGAGCTCTTCGACAACAAGGCGTAAAGTATATGATGCTCTTTCCGGCTCGTCTTAAGATCCTGGATGGCAGCAAGTCTTACTTTTTCGAGTCGCCTGAGGAGGCCAGTGACTGGTTGGAAGGATGGCGGACAGTGGGCAGGAACGGAGGCCGGCGTGGGCCCAAACAGCGTTCGCCGAGACGAGATGCGGCGAGGAAAGACACTCATGCTTCAGACAGCCAAGGCAGTGCTCAAAATGGGTTCAAGTAACGAAGGACTGTGAAGCAATTTGAGGTGACTCCTGTTCTGGGCGATGGGATGGCCTCCGGTGGCCCCGGAGCCCGAGAAGCTGTAAGTGGGCTCTGCCCGAGGCCTCGAAGGACCGAACTATTGTCCCAATTAGGCGATGTTTTGTGCACTGGACACAATGTTTATGATGTAGATCTATTACAGTCGGAAGGGGAATGGGGGAGGCCTGGGAGTTGATTAGGAGTTGCTAGAAAATGCCTATCACGATGGGTGAGACCTCCGTCAGTTATGTATAACCTTTTTGCTGACTGCATGCTTACGTTTCCTTTATAGGTTTGATATTGGGCGGAAGGGACGACAGGCACTCTGCATGTTTGGATGGTGGGTGGTTGGGTACCCACCGAGCAGGGAGGCAGGCGTTGGTAGGGGGGGAGTTTTTGTAACAGGGGTAAGTTATGCTCAATATCAGTATAGTTCTTTTGCATGCAGGAATTGCTCGATTGGGGTACAGTGGGGCACTGACTATCAGATTAGAGAGAGGCCTGATGTCAAAGATGGGCGACCGGACACCCATTAAAGTATGGACTTGTAACGTCAATGGGTTGGGCAACAAGATTAAGCACACACTAGTGCTACAGTACCTGAAAAGGCACTCACCAGATGTGGTCCTACTCCAGGAGACGCACTTGTGAGGAAACAGATGCAAGGCCCTTGACAGATTTGGGTATAGAATCGTGGCCCATTCAGGGTTCACGTCGGGATCAAGGGGGTGGGCATTGTAATCCGCAATACCCTTCCAATAGTAGTCTCAGATACCTGGACAGACGACATGGGATTTATGGTTGCAGCGGCAGGTAGGTAGATGGGAGGGGCGGACCATAGTTCTGGGCTCCAGTTACGTCACGCCTGGCCTCCACTCCTCAACATACACACAACTGGGATCCTTCTTGACTGTTTTCCCATGGGGTACCCTCCTGTTAGGTGGTGATGCCAATGTGTAATGGACGCTGTCCTCGACCGTTCAGGTGGGGGTCCAGGGGGGAGTATGGGTTACTGGATTTCACTTCTGCCCTGGGGCTTAGAGACATCTGGGGCACACATCACCCTACACAATGTCAGGATACATTTTTCTCGGCTAGACATGGGTCCTTCTCCCGACTGGACCACTTCCTTTCGCGTACTGATCAACTGGCCGACTTCGTGGAACCTCACATCCTAGTCCGGGGAGATTGAGAGGATGGAGCGGGAGGCAGGTGCAACGCCATCTGCAGATATCCGCCAACCCATGGCTCTTAAGCAGAATGAGCTCAGGGCTCTGGCGGAGGGCAAGGCACATGCCTACTCCATTGCCACCAAACATCGAATTTACGATGTGGGAGACAAGGTTCTCAAGCTGCTGGCGTGGCTCGAACGACAAGACAGGGAGAGCTCATGGGTGGCCGAGTTGCGCGCAGGCTCATTAGCCTCAAACAGTACAGACATAACGGAGGCATTTTCATCCTATTATGAAGAGGTATATACCCCAGTCTGCACCCGCACTGAACAAGAATCCTACAGGATTTCGCGCTCCCCACCTTATCCCAAGAACAAAGAGACCGACTAGGGGTAGATCTTACTGGGGAGGATATAGGAAAGGCCCTCAATTCCCTCCAATCTGGGAAGGTGCAGGGGCCCGGTGGAACTCTTCAAGCCACAGGCCAATATCATTACTGGCCCTCTCCTTCAGATATACCTGGAGGCACGAGAAGTGGGTAGGCTTCCGCCCGACCAAAGGGAGGCCACGATAGTCATATTCCATAAAACGGGGAAGCCGGCTGATCTGTGTTCTTCCTACCGCCCAATCTCGCTTATAAATGTTTAGGCTAAGGTCTTAGCCAAGGCCCTGGCGGATAGACTTCTATCGTTTCTGCCAGATTTGGTGCATGTAGATCAGTCCGGGTTAATGCCACGCAGGAGCACACAACATAATTTACGCCGCCTTTATGGAGTGCTCTACATGATAGAGGATGTAGGGGCCACCCAGACAGCCTCAATGGCTTTTGATAGTATTGAATGGCCCTATCTGTTTATGGTGCTTCAGCGACTGGGGTTCGGTCCCATATTCTACAGTTGGGTTCGGCTCTTAATTGAGCAGCTGGTGGCGAGGGTGCGAGTTGACGGCGCTGTGTCCAGAGCCTTTCCGCAATGGAGGGGCACTAGACAGGGGTGTCCTCTGTCCCCCCCTCCTTTTCACATTAGCCTTAGAACCGCTGGCTCTCTGGATTAGGAGGGACAGATCGTTCTGGGGCCAGGCGTTAAATGATGAGTGGGAGGAGCGTATTTCCTTATACGCAGATGATATTGTATTATATATGGCCAGACCATACCATTCGATTACACAGGCTCTACACCTCTTTGAATTGTTTGGTAGCTATTCGGGCTATACGATTAATTGGGGGAAGTCAGTGATTTTTCCGCTCTCAGGCCCTCCACCGAGGATCCCGACCCGGTGTCCCGCGTCCATCGCTGCAGACGGGTTTAAATACCTGGGAGTATACGTCACAAGGGACAGGGCGGAGTTCTTCGCTAGGAACCTGGAACCCCAAATATTGCCCCTCAAAACAGACTTGTGCCATTGGAGATCGCTGCCTCTCTCGCTTATGGGATGGGCGGCAATGTTCAAGATGCTTGCATTGCCGCGTCTGCTCTACATCCTGCAAAATACTCCATATCCGGTACCAAAGGGGGTGTTCATGCGGATCGCACAAGATCTACGAATACTGCTCTGGGACGGTGGCAACCCAAGGATAGCGCTGCCTAAGTTGACGAGGGGGGTCTACGATGGGGGGCTGGCCCTTCCGGACGTCAAGTTGTATTATTGGGCCTCTCAGTTGCAGGTGGTAAACGCCTGGGTGTGCGCAGATTGGTCAGAACCGGCCTATAGGGTGGACCGCTGGGTTATGCCGGGTGGTAACTGCGAGCCCCAGCTCTATGCTCGAAAGCAGGGAAAGGATTGGCGGTCCCACACCGGGGTGGTGGTTCACTGCTGGAGGGAGGCAAATACATTTTTGGGGTGGTCTGGCTCCCTGATGGGTAGAACCCCTCTGTGGCATGGAGACCAGCTGACGAAAGTGACTCGTTTGACGGGGTTCCGGGGTTGGAAACTTATAGGCATTGAATACCTGAGGGACGTCTGGAGGGGGAATGCCCTGCGATCCTTTGCCTACCTTAAAAAAGAGTATGACCTGCATGATTCACAACATTACCACTACATACGCATCACACACTTCCTACCCAGAGTACTACCCCATGGAGGATAGGTTGCTCCTGGACCCGATAGTGGAGAAGCCCACTTCTACAATATACCGTAAACTCATAAATACCATGACGATGACTGGCAGGACCCCATACAAAGCCCACAAGAGATAGCAATCCGTTGTAGATTCCGGTTAGTGCAGCTCAAGATCCTGCACCAAGTATACTACCCCCGCACCCATCTGTATGCCTGGGGGAAAATTCAGTCGGCCCTTTGTGCACAGGGATGTCGGGAGGAGAGCACCGTCTACCACATCTTATGGGAATGCCCGGAGATAGTTCCCTTCTGGACTAAGGTGGTCAACACGATGTCGGCGGTGGTGGGTTAAAGGGTCCCGCTAGAGCCCAGGTGGTTACTATTAATGATTAGAAACGACTCCGACTGGACTAGACACAAGAAGATCTGGCTGGCAGTGGCAGCAGGGGTGGCAAAAAGGAAAATTGCATGGGACTGAGGATCGCGGACTCGCCTCGATGGGACCAATCAGTGCGCGACTTGGACTGGTGCCAAAGGGCCGAGGAAACTATCTATAAAAGCAGGGGTTGCACCAAGAAATGGAGGAACATTTGGGGGCCATATCGGAAGTACAGGGAGACGAGGGGAGGATCGGGACTGTGATGCCAACTGTCATTTGCCCCACTTGTGCCATTGAAGATCCTTTATTGTATTGTACACTGCGATTCAACTGCAGGCACTGTGATAATTGTCCTGAATTGTATGATGATATGAGCAATGTTAATAAAAAGAGTTTAAAAAAATAGTTTAGAATGTTAGTACAGAAAACATCAAAAGTGGCATAGGCTGATAGGCGTTCAGCCTGCCACGTCAGTGATCAGAAACATCGGATCAAGAAATATTAAAGAGGAGTGGGATCATGTGTTCTAGAGGGATCCCTTTTAGAAAAATCTGTGGGATGCTCAACAGCTATTTTCGGTGGGTGGTATATGCTTTGCCACTGACGTACTAGTAACTGATACCTTCATCATCGAGTCTTTTCCAGGAGGTATTCTCTCTGATCAAAGAGATTATGAGGGATCCGCATCAGAATGGAAGATATAAAATTACCTCTTATCTAGAAGAAGTTGATTTATTAGGAACCTAGATAGGGGTAAGGTTAAAAATGAGGGTGGATGTGTATTGGGATAGGTAATGTGTCCCCCACAAAACTTTGGGATATATACGTCTGGAAGCCGAGTGGGTTCTTGATACCCATTGCTTCTCTTTCTCTTCTCTGATATCTACAGTATCATCAGATGTCAAGAATAGACGGGTGGGACATGTCAAAGATATGGATGTCCCTGCAGAAACTACTAGTGAGATTGCGGATTGCATTTTGTAAAGTTTGGCATGTGAGGAGATCGTCTTAAAGTATTGTCAGATATCACTATCAGCAAAGGGCTAAACTGGATTTACCAATTATTACGGTGGGCCTCTGACTTTGACCCCAGATAGTCAACAACCCTCATGACACACTGAGCTAGAAGCTGGAGTATTTGTTGATGGTTCACGAAGGAGTATATGTACTAGAATGAAGAGAAGAACCAAAAATGCTTGTGCTGTTCATAGATTGAGATCAATGGCGTCTCACTTTTAACATCTTTTACGAATTAATGTTGATCTGATTGAAAAACTTCAACAAAGTGGTGTAAAGCATGTTTGAACTAATCTCAGTGTCAGGTGTGCTCTCTGAGGACAATACTTCCTAATGGATAGCTCTCTCATTCCCAAAGGTGTGAAACACTCCTTCAATGTGCAGCCACTTGATGGCTGATTACAGCTTCAGTGCTGCTCCTTTGAGAGATGGTTCAATGGAAGTCATGATTTTGATAGAGAAGTGTACTAAGAGTTGCAAGCGTTGCATTAGATGTCAAGTACTAGGTTTTCCATGGGCATCTTATGAGTGGTCCTTATATTTTTACTTTTTTGTGTATACTTTTGTACTTCTGCACACAAACACACACGCACAATGTCCAACTTACCGCCGCCACCACTGCCGAGAGTCTGCTATAGGTACCAGCCGCCACCGCCAAGAGGCACGAAGTCCACAAACACCGCGTCGCCGCTCCGCGGACCACAACACCCGGCAGGCCATGCGGCGGCGCGCAGGAGGTGACGACGAACGCGGGGAGAACGCGCCAGGAGGCGCTACAAATTCCCTGACACCCCGGCAGAGCGGGGGAGTCCAACTTACCGCAGCCACTGCCGAGAGTCTGCTACAGGTACCAGCCGCCACCGCCAAGAGTCACGAAGTCCACAAACACCGCGCCGCCGCTCCGGGGACCACAACACCCGGCAGGCCACGCGGCGGCGCGCAGGAGGTGACGACGAACGCGGGGAGAACGCGCCAGGAGGCGCTACAAATTCCCTGACACCCCGGCAGAGCGGGGGAGTCCAACTTACCGCCGCCACTGCCGAGAGTCTGCTACAGGTACCAGCCGCCACCGCCAAGAGTCACGAAGTCCACAAACACCGCGCCGGCGCTCCGGGGACCACAACACCCGGCAGGCCACGCGGCGGCGCGCAGGAGGTGACGACGAACGCGGGGAGAACGCGCCAGGAGGCGCTACAAATTCCCTGACACCCCGGCAGAGCGGGGGAGTCCAACTTACCGCCGCCACTGCCGAGAGTCTGATACAGGTACCAGCCGCCACCGCCAAGAGTCACGAAGTCCACAAACACCGCGCCGCCGCTCCGGGGACCACAACACCCGGCAGGCCACGCGGCGGCGCGCAGGAGGTGACGACGAACGCGGGGAGAACGCGCCAGGAGGCGCCACAAATTCCCTGACACCCCCGCCTCGCGGGACGCCCGGGGCGAAGCCCGGGCAAAGGGCGGGCCCTCTACGGCCCTCATCGGCACGAAGAGACAGGGGCAGGGCCTAGAACCCTGTGCAAAAATACTCAAAAACATTCAAGTAAGTTATAATCTCCCATATCTAATTGCATGTGCCTGTGATACTACATTGACGCAACACCCCACGGTCCTGCATAGTTGTATCCTGGTAAAACTGTTTGGACAATGTCTAAATCTAAATCTTCAACAGTTTCCATTAACACCATAGACAATTACATGGTTCAGAAAGTTGCCAAAATTAATTCAGACAGGAGATCATCACTGGGATTGAGTTATTCGCCTGACTTGCTTATCGATAACACGTCTTTATCTACTCCTGCTCATGATATTAGTAATGAGGTGTTTCAAATCCCGGACAACAACCTACTGACCCAGCCTCTAGTAGCCATCTCTGAACCAGCACCTGCGGGTGTGCAAGATATTGACATTATTGCTTTAGAAGAGGAGCCCCCTATACCGGTCCCAGCCCCAAGAGTAGCAAAGGGGGGGAAAAGAATATACCTAAACGGGGTGGCCTTCGATCAAGCAAAAAGCGCCCCGATGCTTCCCCTCAGGGGAATAGCGGAGATGATATTAGGGGCAATGAAGGAGGAAAGATCCATCTGGATGAAGACCAATTTAAGAAGTTGTTGAATGCCATGGATAATAAGATCAGAACTATAACCAAACCGCTCCTAAACAAAATAGACCAGCTCACAGAAGAGGTTAATAGACTTGGGGTACTCTTGCAAAAACATTAGAGCAAACATCGAAAACCCCTCTGCTACAATCACCTAGAGTTGATCCAAAAACTACCCAAATTGCTCCTGGGTCGGACTCACTTGCAAACACTCCCCGAAATATCACGAGGAGACCAGCGCAAGGGGGGGGGGGGTGGGGGGATTTGAGAGACCCAGATCCAGATCCAGATATTAATAACGGGGACTTTGCAGGGCCGAGCTCTAGAGGTATTAAAGAAGATGATAACTCAGAGAGGGGGCCCGTTGAATTAATTGTGGAAGCTTCCCCGTTAATATTGGTCCTAGCAAATGTCCCTCGACTGGAACCAGGGCAAGTAGAGAACATTCCTTCTTTGATAAACAAATCACTCCATTGGCTATCAAAGAACATGGCTTTTAAACCGGGTGGCAGGGATCAGCTGGCACAGGAAGTAGTTAAAGCTAGAAGAGTCGCATGGATTGGGGGTGGCAGTAAAAAACTTAAGGGGGATTGTGTGGTGCTACACTTCTCTGACCCAGAAGTTTTGCCAAATATTCTAGCTAATATATACCCCCCTCAGCGTAGATCCACTGATATAGTGCCACTAACGTTGGATTTATTTTATATAAAAAAAGGTAACATGCTAAACCCAACAATGCTGAAAACGAAGTGGAACCCTGTACTTAGAAAAGCCAAAATTCTAGAAAATAGGAATAATTGGGGTATTTCGACCGATAATAGGTTCTCGGCCCTTTCGGGTCTAAGCCAATGTGATTGACTGGAAGAATCGTGGAGCATAGAAATATTTAAGGTTGTAGAGGTTATCCACAGATCCAATAACACTCTAACGAAACCAGAAATAGATTGTTGTGAGGGTAAGATTCCTGACCTTAGAGATTATACTTGTAGCTTGGTAGTGAATAGCCCACCAGCTATTCATAACATTACCAACAACGAGGAAATTATTCCTCTATCCCCCCTGCTCCCCTTTAACCAGAGCATATTATTACATGAGGGGAATACTGTGTGGAAAGGTAGTACTAAGTTCATTTCATGGAACATAGCGGGTATCCACCACAAATTGGAGACTCCCGAATGGTGCGAGTTCATTGACCATCATGATGTCATCATGTTACAGGAAACATGGTCAGTGGCACCAGTCTTTCGGCAGGGCTTTTTAAATTTTTATGTACCTGCGAAAAAGAACACTAAGGGACGGCCGTCTGGGGGTCTTATTATATGGATACGCCAATCATTGCAATGCACCATCAAGCAGAGTCGTATTGTTAATAGTGACCTACTTCTTATAGTGCTCACCTGGGCTGATGGTTATAATCTGGCAATATATAACATCTATGCCAGGGGAACCTAAGGGGGCACAGCTTCTGAGGTGATAGGAGCATTAGATAATGACTTAGAGACTCTACCAACGCAGTATACTATCCTGGTGGGGGGAGACCTGAATACAACATTTGAACCCCTGGGATGCGAGGATAATGACCTGGCACAAGAGGAGAATACTAAATGGGGAATTCCCCAATTAGACCTCCCGTTGGTAAAAAAATGGACAGAAGTGGCAATACAGGCTAAAAGCATATGTCTATCCAGAGGACTGAGGGCAGTAAATGGCCGAACCTCCTCTGATTTACAGGGTAAGCACACCTTTGACAATTTAAGATCAAGTAGTAGGATAGATTATATTCTTATAGATGTCAGAGGTTGGCATAAAGTGGTCGATATGCAGGTGATTCCAAGATTGGAGAGCGATCACAATCCTTTGTGCCTGCTCTTCAATCTGGAACAAGGTGTTAAATTAACAAATCCGGCTAGGAATCCCACGTCATTAGATGTTGTTACATCTAACAATCTCCGACACATTAAATGGACAACTTTGGTAGACAAACCTGGGGATATGCAGGCCTTAGAGGGGATAGTTACTGAAGAGGTGACCAGATTACAGACCCTCATAAATGAAAACAATTTTAAACAATTGATTGAAGAGTCACAGCCAAAGTTCTTTACTAATATACAGAAGCTGTTTTTTAAAAAAAACTAAGCAGAGCAAGGGAGTTAGACTACCAATAAAAAGAGGATGGTATGACCATTCTTGTAGATTAGCGCGACAAAATCTTAGTGTAGCACTGAGATCTAAAATAGGAGTTTTAAAGGCTAGGGATGAATATAGAAAAACACAAACAAAGGCAAAAAAACTGTGGGATGAAAATGTATGGTTAGATCTGAAGAAAGCATGTGCTGATAAACATCAGAAAGAGTTCTGGGCCATTTTAAAATGGGGCTCTGGGGGAGTAGCCGATTGTCCAAAAAATCATGTACCTAAGGAGGCTTGGGTGGACTTTTTTAAACCACAATATGCAGACAATTTGGCATTACAAACTGAACCCCTCCCAGTAAGGGTATTTTATACCCATGAACTATTTACATTGAAAGACGTGAATGAGGCAATGGATGGAGTAACCAGAGGAAGGGCGCCAGGAATTGATGGAATACCGGCGGATGTGTTCTTATCGGACAGGGCTAATTGGTGCAAATACTTTGCATGGCTTGGTAATGCCATTGCACAAGGAGCAAAGATTCCAGCAACATGGAAAGGAGCGGAAATAATACCTGTTTACAAAAAAGGGGACAAGGCTTTACCAAGCAACTATAGGCCCATTAGCCTCATTGACTGTGCACAAAAACTGATGGGCAGGATGGTACAAAACAAAATACAAGCCTGGATAGACGATGAGGATATCCTCTCCCCGTATCAAGCTGGTTTCCGCCCTCTAACCAGCTCTGTCGACCAGGTATTCCATTTTTTAACGATGTACTTGAAAAACGCAACCTTGCTAAATGGCCCATTATTTGCTGTCTTCGTTGACCTTAAATCAGCGTTTGATTTAGTCCCCCGACAAAAGTTATGGATTGTCTTGCGGGATCTTGGAATAAGCCCCGAACTATTGACTTTGCTTGTAAGGATGCATGAGAACAACTACGCCCGGATTAGATGGGGTGCACAGGGAGATGTCACGGAACCCTTCCCTGTGGACAGAGGAGTGAGGCAGGGTTGCGTTCTGGCCCCCACTTTATTCTCCCTTTATATTAATGGCATAGTTGACTTTCTGAAGCAATTTCCAACAGATGCCCCATTATTAGATGGGGAGCGAGTTCAAGTGTTAATGTTTGCAGATGATACCTTGCTGGTCTCGCGAACCCCTAGCGGATTACAAAAGTTAATAATCGCTTTTGGTGATTTCTGCCGGATTCGGGGCCTGGAAATAAATACATCAAAGACTAAATTTATGAACTTGAACCCAGCAAAGAAATTCAAGGGGAAAATGAACTACAATGGGTCCTCACTGGAGGAAGTGAATGCTTTTACTTACCTAGGCATTTCCTTAAATGCCAACATGAACTGGAAATCCCACATGGACTCTGTGGTGCTAAAATTTAATCAGCTGGCAGGGGCAATAGCCCAAAAACATAAATCTTCATTTACAAGACCTATCCAGCCAATAATGGAGATTTACAGCATGAAAGTGTTGGGTGCCTGTCTTTATGGATCAGAATTATGGGGTTTCACCAATTTGAATCCATTAGTAGTTGCAGAAAATAAGTTTCTTCGCAGAATAATTGGTGTCCCCCAGAGCACCCCCTCGACCCTGCTTCAATATGATCTCGGGAGGAAAAAAATCGAGGATATGGTCAGACTGCGTCCCCTCCTATATTGGAGGCGTGTAAAAACTACTCCTGAACTGAGTCATTACGCAGCTGCCCTTTTGGATGTTGTTAATTCTGATAGGTTCCATAAAGTACTGTGGCTCAAAGAAGTAAGGAAATTACTCCAAAAATTGCACCTTGAGCACCTGTGGACTGCAGTAGACCCCCATGTTTTTCCATCTAAGATTTCATTGAAAAAAATGTATTGGGACATGATAAATAATACTGTACTGATTTCCAATCAATCATCCGTGCTGACATCCCAGTTTCTGGAATTTAAAACTGCTCCAAAATTTGAACAGTACTGGGATTTGATTGCTAAGCCTTTAGACAGGAAATTGTACTTTCAGCTTAGAATTGGCTCTCTGCCCCTTAATGCTTTTACGGCCAAATGGTCCCCCGGTAATGTAAATACTTGCTCTGACTGTAAAGCACATGTAGAGGACATCCCACATTTTTTGTTTGCTTGCCCATTATATGCTGCCCCAAGAAGTAGATGGCTAAAGCCAGTTTGCAGGAATTTGGGGACCAGGAAACATCTAGAGGCGCTAAGGATTTTGAAATCAAATTGTGCCCCCAATCTTGCAATTGCTGTAGCCAAATATATGGGGTGGGCCTGGCTAATACGCACGCGCACTTTAAAACTGTAAATAATTATCTACAATGACAAATTAATTCCCCTAAGATCTTGTGCTGTGACTCGATTTTATAAATCTACAACTTCACTGAGTTATTCGTCAACAAAGTATAAAATTTAATATGTATTTTAATTGTTCTTAAAATTTTTAGAGTAGTATTTATTCTGTTTAGCTTAGGGATATATGCTTTTATGACAAATGTTGTCGAATAAAGTATTTAAACTGGAAACTGGTTAAATCGATTTGTGGTTGATCATAGAGTGCTCGAATATTTAATTGTGTAAAGAAACCCCGATGTTCAACAGTAAACCATCAATGAGCTGGGTTTTTACAATAAAAAGTACGTGACATGTTTGAGCTGCCAAACCTGTTGCAAAGAGAATTTCTAAATGATGGTAAAGTAGACAATAGTTAACCTCAGACATAACAGATTATGTCAATGCCAATAGGTGGTGATTGCATTTTGAGTCCTGATTACAATATTTAAAAAAAAAGCAAAAAAAGAATTAACCAAGCATGTGCTGGCTGTATTTACTAAAAATTCATACTTCTTACATGGTACACCTTATGTAAATTCACTGAAAGCTTATAGAGCTCGTTCTTCCCCTCTCCCCTTCCCCAGCCTTGCCTTACTGAAGAATTGCACAAAACATATTCTTACGATTGCTGGAAACACTTTCTTGACCTGGGCTCTGGATTCCACCGAGGTATTTCTAGAAAACTAGCTTTTCTCCACTGCTCGTAAATGCTTGTCAAGTGCTACTAACCACTATTATTCTAACACTACATAGCACTTGCTAATCAAGCCCATCAATAGGGACCTGTAAATGCCACCTTCTGAGTTGGGTACGCTCAGCACTGCACCGAACTCCAAGCATAAATCACACTGCTGCAGAAGGTAAACCACCAGCATGTTAAAAAGACACTTGTGCGCCAAACTGAGGCCTTGCTACTCCATTTTTCCCCTCCTAGCTCACTTCTCCTACCTCCACCAACGTTGGTAATAGAGGTGTGTTTCCACTCCACACACATTCTGTGGGTCCATACAACATCAGGCACTGGGCAGAGCTGCTGCCAGCAGCTCAGAAAAGGCAGCGGCTTTGGGCCCTCGTGCGATATAGAGACAATCTCAGAGCCCAACAAGCTCTGACCTCCCAGTTTCGTTTATTTCAAGATCACTCCAACAATTTGTGTATCAGTTCCATGCATATGCAGATCATTCCACGTCAAGATGGCAACTTCAACTTTCTGCAAGAACCCTTTAAAACTGCTCACAAGAGGTAGCAAGATGGCTGAACACCAATTCGCTCCACATCAATGCGTATGCCACGGAGGTCCTGGTCTTCGGAAGTGCCTCTTACTATATCTGTAATCCTTGGGCACCTGTCCTACCTCAGCTACCAATGCTCGAAATCTAGGAGTTATTTTTTACTCCAAATTAATTGTCTTTCAAGCCCCATATTAAGAAACTGATGACAGCCTGTTTCTTCACCATGAAGTCTTTAAAGAATATTCTTCCCACCATACCACAGATGTGTAGGCAAACGCATGTACAAGGTGGTCATCAGTAAGATTGACTACTGCAATGCCCTTTATGTTGGCCGTTCCACCTACCTACAGCATATATTGCATCTATTTCAAAACACAGCAGCTAGATTAGTGATAGGCATTCACAAATATGCCAAAATATAATTCCATCTCAAAACCTTATACTGGTTCTCCTTCAATAAGAGGAGCCTCTTTAAGGCCTTCTGCTGCTGCCGTAAGGTTATTTTCTCCACCCATTGTTCCAACTACATTTTTACAATGCTCTCCTTTACTTCCAACCAGGTGGTTGTGCCCAAATTTTGAAATTCCAGATGCAGCGGGCATGCTTTCTCTGTTATCACAGCGCAGTCCTGGAATATCTTCTACCTATGATTCGGGCGAAATACAACCTTTTTAAAATGTTCCAAGTCTTTAAAAACCTTCCTGTTTCAATAATCTCCTATGACGCCCGTGTCAGGTATACGTCTTTTTAAAAAACTCTCACTTAAATCCATGACACCTGCTGGTATTCATGCTTTATATAAATCAAATAGAATTCAAAGTTTGACATTATAGTACTTGCAAGCCCTTTTTGCGAGTTTGCTCAGCATACTCCTAAAAGGGTCTTACATTTTGCTACTCTATTCTTGTTGATGGTCCTTAAAATAAGTTGTAAAAGGAGGGCGGTTGTTTAAGCTCATTAACTGTGGAATAGGCTTCTTCTGGAAATGTGATCTCTCTTGTCCTTGATCCAGTTTAGAAAATCTGTTAAAAATGTTCTGTTCACATAATTTTTAATATTTGGCTGATTTGTAGTGATCGATTGGTTGTTGATTATTTAGGTGGTGAGTCCTGAATGTTGATTTAGTTTTGTATATGTGCTTAATAAATTTGTTTGTGATACTTATTCGCCCAAAGCTTGAGAGGTTGTTTGTTTCTTTGCTCCCTTTATTTTAGTTGTTTGTAAATCCATACCAAAGTTGCAAATAAGAAATTCTCTCCTATTTTCTAAGCCCACTGACTTGTGTATCTTTATCTTTTCATCCAACTCCATCTTGATCATAACTTAGGTGCATGGGAACTGTTATTGCACTATGTGCTGAACATTCAATGTGTTGTCCTACCACAGTATATCTGTAGGTTCCAGTTAGTTGGTGATCAACCATAAACTTCAATCAGTATTAATCGATGACCCTAAAATTCACTTTACCTTATTTCCTGCATTAGTCCAAGGATCTGTCACCCAACTTACTTAAAAAGGTCAATGTTACTATAGGAAGTTTGATGAAATTACATGCTTCTGTTTTGCTAAATTGCATTTATCTTTGACAAAAATAACCATTTTCACTCAATTACCTTAGAATTCGATGAGAGCTACAGTGGAGCTGCACGAAGGGCGAAAAGAGGGCTATCCTTCGATTAAAGCCTTAGTCACATTGGGCAACGAGGACTTGTCTATAAAGGTAAATTTACAAGTAAAAAGCCATTTTTTTTATCCACATGATTTTATTTGCATTTAAGAGAAAGAAAATGCAATATTTATATGGGCACAGTGTGGTGACAAATATGGAACTGATAAAAGCAACCCAAGATATTGTGCTGCATGCAATAGAATTCTCTGTAGTTAAAAGGTCCTAGATTTTTCCATGTCGACCAGGGAGGAATTTGCTCTGTTCAACTCGTACTATTGGTAGTCATATTTCTAGTGAGGTTTCTTTAGATGAACCCTTCTTAACCGGCCCATATATGTTCCTAATCTGCTTTACAAATCATACTTTGTAGATCTTTGAGCCATGATCCTTGGTAGGATTATGTCTTCATTACTCTTCCGTTGTGTATGATTCTATAGAGTTTTGGAATTAGGTTGACCAATTTTGTTTATCTTTCAAAACCTGTGATCAATCCAGTGGCACCACATCTAACTTTTAGATTCATGGCTAAGTGCCTAATTTGGGTCTAGTAAAATCTATCTTGTTTACATTGCTGAAAGATTTTATGTTCTCCTTCTTAAACAGTTCCCTATTTTTTCCAAGGCCTTAACTCATTGTCTGTCATTTCTTTTTTTATTTATTTATTCTTTTTAAAATTTTATGAAACATAACTTAACAACACATTTGTTAGCACAGATTTTAATAGACATTCATCATGAGGGTTCGGGGTTCGTTCACCTTCAGTACAATTATTCCATTGCAGTATAGTACTAATGAATTCAACCTCAATGACATTCCATTTCGTTTATACTTTTTGTAGCACAACCCCTCCCAGCATATCGTTTATGGTCGTAGTTTCCTCAAAGACCTCTATACTTTACTCACTGACTTCTTATCTTATCCCACTTCCTTGAGCACCCTGACTTTGATACACCACCTTTTCAGCTGTGCAGCATTAATGGAGGCCTGCCTTCCCAATCCCCGGAGTTTGTTACCCTCCCCATGCCCTTGGTATGTTTCTTTTCGCCACTACATCTACAACAAGGAGCCAGATCTTTGTGTATTTCGTCCATGGTTCTATGCCTGATACACACAGTAAATGCCATCTAGCCTTTAGAGTAACCTCGTGATCCACAATCTCAGACATGACCAGTGCTATCTCTTTCCAATATTGCTGAATTTGGGGACAGGTCCATAGCGTATAGAAGGTGCCCACCTCTTGACAGCCCCTCGCGCATTGATCTGTATCACTGCGGCCCATATGGTGCAATAGTACCCTAGAGGTGTATGATATGTGTAATACACAGAGTTGAATGATTCCGAAATGCGCAGTTACGGCCACCTCCCTGGGACTCTGTATTGCCTCCGCCCAATTGTCATCCTCTAGTATACCCAGTATGGCCTCCTGCGCCTCTCTGAGGGCTCTCAGAGGATCTGGAGTATTGTTCATTATCTTCCTGTATATCAGGGAGGTGGCCTTTTCCAGCATTGGATCTAACAATACCTTATCCTCTAGTGGTGTAAACTCTGGCATTTGCTCGCCATCAATGAGTGTTTCAGTTGCAAGTGACAAAACTGCTCCCAGTCAGGCATCTGATAGTCTGCCTTTAGTGCTTCGAAATCAGTAAGTGTTTGTCCCCTCCAGACATCTTCTAGGTAGCCAATCCCTTAAAGTCCCCATTTCTGAAAGCACTTCAATTCACTAACTTCCCATAGGAGGTGGCTGTCCCAAAAGGGAGTCCTTTCCACTAGTTTCCCCTCTCAACCCAGGACATTTGTTGCTTCCTTCCATAAGCGTATTACTGTTTGTGTATGTGATGGTAACTGTTTTCCCATCTTGCTATGGTATAGTGCAGCAGGGTACCCCTTACTTCCCATCGAGTGGCGATCTACTCTGAAGGCAGGTTCCTCTCCTCCCACAAACACCCAGTCTTTCATTGTGACTAGCAGTACAGCCCAGTAGTATTTTCTGATATCGGGAATTGTCAGTCCCCCCTCAAAGACTCCCCTCTGTAGCTTGTGTAGCACTATCCTAGAACTTCCGTCCGCCTTTCCATAAGTGCTGTCGTAATTCTCTGTTGACTTTCTGAAAAAAGTCTAGTGGTACTCTACAGGGCATGTTCGGAAGGACATAAAATAAACGGGCCAGTGCCATCATTTTAAACAGGGCAGCTCTTCCCATTAATGGCAGTGGCAATCGTCTCTAATGTATCACATCTGCTACACAGCCTAGTCAGTTGTAGGAATAAGTTGTCTTCAAGGAACTCATTGTGTGTCTTAGATATCATTATTCCCAAGTACTTGAACTTTTTTTTTAATCAATAGGGCTCATCCACTCGGCGCCAGGGTTGGGGCGGCCCTGGCCAACACAAAGAGAAGAGACTTGTCCAAATTTATCTGATAACCTCAATAGCTGCCAAATAGCTGGAATATGTGAAGCATCCGACCAATTGAGGACTAGGGGTTCATGACTTATAGCATTATATCAATGGTATATAACAAGATCTTCTCTTCCTAGCCACCCCAGTTATTCCCTTTATCAACAGGTCGCACCTTACCCATGCAGGCAGGGTCTCCACCGCCAGGGCAAAGATCATAGGACAGAGTGGGCATCCCTGCCTCGTACATTTATGTAGAGCAATGAGCTGTGACACTGTCCTGTTCACTTGCACCCTGACCAGAACTTGGGACTAAATCTAAACTTTTCCAGCACTGCAAATAGATATGACCATTCAATGCTGTCAAGCGCCAAGCGGGCAGCCAACGACAGCAACCCTGCGTCTTCTTCCTGCTTCTCTGTAGTAATATGTAGTACTCCATATCGACGCCTCAAGTTGAGCCTGGTACTTCTGTGGGGCATGAAGCCCGATTGATTGGGATGGATTATGGGCGTTATTACACCACTCAGTTTGGTAGATATTACCTTTGGCAACACCTTTGCCTCCATATTCAGTAGTGAAATGGGCCGATGTGAACTACAGTCTTCGTAGGTCCACTGGGAGGCTGCCCTGCTCCAATGCCTCCTGAAACATATTAGGCATATGTGGTGCCAACACAGATGCCATTCCCTTATACAATGTGTCCGGCAGGCTGTGGAGCTGGCCGCTTTGCCTGGTTGTTGATCTCTGATGGCATGGCCTATGTCTTCGGCAGTGAGATTCTTATCTAGCTCTTCATAATCCTCTAGTAATAGCACGGGGTGACGAGCATCTCAGAGGAGTTCAGCACAATCGGACCCTGTTCTGCTTGAGTCTGACGTTTACGGTGTCTCATAATGATCAGCAAATGTTGCTGCAGTCTCCTGTCCTGTTCTATGAGTCTCCCCTTGAGGAGTACGGATCTCTCACACCCAGTTTCTTTGTTTGTCTCTCTTCTCTAACCAGGCCTTATCCCCAACCTCATAGAGCCTTCTCTGAGTCGAGCTGGCCTGCACCCTGGCTTTATTTTCCTCAGTGTCTCTCATTTCCTGTTGTTTAATTTGGAATTGATTTTGACATGTATGTCTGGTGCCCTGGTGTTCTTAGTCATTGTTTCAAGCCTATTAATTTCCTTCTCTAGGGCTTCATGTTGGAGTCTCTGTTCTTCTTTCCCCTGCTATAGCCTGCGCATAGCTTTTTATCACTGTTTTGTGCCCTTCCCACAACACACATGCAGAGTCTACCGTTCCTATGTTTTCTTGGTAATATTGCTCATTCGTTCTCTTAATTTGTCAGTGACCTGTTTGTCCTTAAAGATCCATGGGTCAAGTCGGGGTGGTAGTGTATCATGTCTAGATGGTCCCAGCAGTTGCACCGCTACAGGCGAGTGGTCTCATATACCTCCTGCCCTGTAGATCCCCTCCCCTTAACCAACTTGCATCCATGGAATGTTTCAGTAGGTAGTCCAATCGGGAGTACCCCCGTGAGGCACCGAATAGAATGTATAATGCTTGATCTTAGGGTTATGTTAGCGCTAGAGGTCCACTAGCCCGAGGGCCTTTGCGAATGCTCTCAGAGGTTACTTACCCATTCCCCTTTCTGAGTTCGACACTCGGTCCAATTCCGGGTCCATTGTGGGGTTCATGTCCCCACCCAATACCAGGACACCCAGTGGGAGTTCCAATAGTAGTTTACTGAGCATAGGTAGGGTGTCGGCATGTAGTTTTGGTGGCGCTTAAACTGAGCATATGTTGATGACCTTGCCCTCCCATACCCCTGTCAGCGCTGCATATCTTCCCATCTGATCATGCCAAATTTTGCCAGGGATGTCGTCCTGGCTAGTATCACTACCCCTTGTGGCCCCCACACTAACCTTGCATGTGCAAGGAGTTTGTATCCATATCTGTCAATGGCTTTGCAATTGTTACCCATCTGAAAGAAACAGTTAGTTATAGATTCCTTACCTTAGAATTACCCCCAGGTGTCTGACTGGATCCAGAAAGTTTTTCGTCAGCAGTACCTCTGCGTGTCGAAAGGTGGCATCAGTCGGCTCCGTGTCCGTCGTTGACATCGTGGTCGCCAGGATGACGTTGTGGTAGCTACTTAACGCTGACCTCGCGCACTGACGTCAGTTCTTTCTTTTTCTGTGGCAGCCAGCACAGATCCCCAGAGAGACGTACCTTCAGTAATTTTTTGACTGAACTTTTTGAGCGACTTTTGTCGATGTCTTTTTGAGTCCTACTAATTTCTCCTGCACATAGGGATGCCCGGCTTCAAGTCTTGTGCTTCCTATACCTGACATTCATGTTGGTGACGGATCCGCCTCTTTTGCCTGGAGCGTGACCACGACCCCAAGTCATGCTCCGACTGCTGGACCATGGCTCCGAATTCTTTGCGGGAGCGGTCCCGAAAGCTTCTTGAGCGCCGGCAGTCGGCTTCGCGCAGTTCGAGGTCCCGGTCGCTAGGAAGGTCGAGGGAACGGTCGCGGAGCAATCACCACTCATCATTCAAGTTTTCACACTCAGGGTCAGGTAAATTGAAGCACACGAAGAAGTCGAAGAAGCGTTGTCGCTCTTCGACTTCCCCCCCTTGGTCGGCTGACGGGACGAGGGATGTGGGTGGTGCCCCTCCAGCAGCTCCGCATGCGGAGCCTGAAGGGTCGACTCCCGAGTTTCCCTCCCTTCCCGGGACCGGGAGCGACCCTTGCCCAGCTTCGTCAATTTTACGAGGCGATGCATGCCATCTTTGGGCAGCCCGACTCCGCTGGCGCGCCCTTGGACCCCACGGACTAAGTTGGGGGTCCTAGGCCTTCCCTGCCGGCTGATCCGGCCCTGGTGCCACAGGGCCCCATGGATCCAGGCCTGGATCAGGATCGGCACTGGTTGACCTTACTACGCCTTCCTCGGCACCGCACTCTATGCCATTTGTGCCCACAGCAGGCATTGACCCCGGCCTCCATCCTGATGTGGACACGGAGCCGGACCGGCATCGCCCGTCGCTCAATCTGGTGCCGAGTGGTGTCCATGTGCCCCTGTTCACTCCTGGGCTCCCTTTCAGGACAGATTGGCACCCAGAGGACGAGGAGGAGGACTGGAAGGGGGTCAGGTGACCCTCTGACCGACCAGTTGGATTATGATCCAGACTGGAGAGAGGACCTGGGGGATGCCAGTGGTCTCGATACCTCCCCAGACCATGGCATGCTGTCTCTTCCTACCTTGGCTACGGAGGAGGGAGCTTCCTATGCAGTGGTTTTGGGTAGGGAGGCCGAGGCTCTCCACCTCGAGCTCCCTACAGTGGCAGTCAGGACTAACCTTCTGACAGAAGTGCTTCAACCGAAATAGAGCTCTTCGGAGCCTCTGCTGCCATTCAATGAAGCCCTAACCGACATACCTTTGGGCACCTGGTCCAGGCCCATCACGGGGGCTCCAGTGGATAGGATGATTGTCCGACGCCACTACCCGGCTCTGGAGGACCCCACTTTCCTCTCCCAACACCCCACTCCTGAAAGCTTGGTGGTCCAAGCCTCTACTTCCAAGAGCACATTACCTAACCCACCACCAGATAGGGAATCCAAGAAGCTGGATCATCTTGGGAAGATGTTTTCTTCCGCCAGCTTGGGACTATGGTCGGTAAACACTGCATGTCTATTGGGCCGCTATTCCCACTCTGTGTGGGACACAGTTGCACAAGTGCTGCCTCAGTGTCCGGAGGAGGCCCGGAGTGTACTCTCCCAGTCTGTTGCCGCAGGAAGAGACACAGCAAAGTTTACCATCAGCTGTGGGCTGGATACCGCCGACTCTTTAGACAGAACGATTTCCACATCAGTAGCCCTTCAACGCTACACCTGGATGAGATCGACTGGCTTTTCTGGGGATGTCCAGAGCACCCTTATGGACATGCATTTTGATGGCTGTCGCCTTTTTGGCGACAAAACAGACAACGCTGTAGAGAGTTTCAAGGACTCATGGGCTACGGCCAAGTCTTTGGGCCTCTCCATCCGCCCCAGAGCAGTCTGCTTTTCTCCCCTTTTGTGGCTACAGAAGGGGTGCCCCACTACGTCCTCCTCAGAGCCACAGGCCGACGCAAGCTGCACAACCTTTGCGCAACCGGGTACATGGGAACCACCGCCGTGGTTCTGGGGACCAGCTAGCGGGCCAGTCTACCACCCCCCCTCTCCTTAAGCCTCCAAACCTTCCTAGTCTGGCTTTTCAGGCCCATCAATCGCCAGTGGGTGGCCATCACCTCCCCGACTGGTGCACCATCACGTTGGACATGTGGGTTTTGCAGATAGTCCCAAGGGGCTACCCCCTCCCCTTCGAGGCTACCGCCACAGCCACGCCACCTCAGTACCATTGCAAGTTGGAGGATCATCTGGGCCTTCTCCAAAAGGAAGTTATGGCTCTCTTGGCAAAGGGAGCCATCGTGCCTGTTCCTGCCCCATAAGTAGGTCGTGGTTGCTATTCCCACTATTTTTGGGTACCCAAGAAGTACAAGGGCCTGAGTCCTTTCTTGGACCTCAGGAACGTCGACTGCTTCCTCCAGAAAACAAAATGTTGATGCTCGCTCAGGTCTTGTGTGTCCTCGACCCTGGAGACTGGATGGTATCTTTTGACTTGCAGAACACCTATTTTCACATCCCTGTCCTGCTGGCCCAACGCCGCTACTTGCGGTTCACGGTAGGCCACTTGCATTTTCAGTTTACCATGCTCCCCTTCGGCCTCACCAACGCCCCTCGGGTGTTCATGAAAAAGTGTAGCGGTGGTTACAGTTCATCTGCACAGATCAGGGGTCCCAGTCTTCCCCTATCTCGACGACTGTTTGTTGAAGGCGGGCTCGCCCCAAGCAGTCATCTCCCACCTCGAGACTACGGCCGACCTCCTGCATTCGCTGGGGTTCTCCTTCAACATGCCGAAGTCACACCTGATTCCCTCTCAGAAGCTCCTCTTTATCGGAGCGGTTTTGGACACGATGAGGTTTCAGGTCTATCCTTCCGAGCAGCGAGTCCGGGACTATGATTCCGATCTTTCAGCCCTTATCCCGGGTTTTGGTTAGAATGACCGTCCGGCTACTGGGCCTGATGGCCTTCTGCATCCTGCTGGTAGATCATGCCAGGTGGCATAAGCGGGTTCTGCAGTGGGACCTGAAGTTCCAGTGGGCGCAACATATGGGGAATCTGTCCTATTGTGTCCAGATCTCGGACGGCACTGCACAGCAGCTGCAGTGGTGGCTCACAAACAAGCATTAGGTCAAAGGCAGATACTTCTCCCTTTCTCAGCCAGAGTTCACAGTGGTGACGGATGCATTACTGCTCGGCTGAAGCGGCCACATAGGGGAGACGAAGATCAGAGGCCTCTGGTTTCCGGTGGAGTCCTGGCTCCACATCAACCTTTTAGAGCAGAGGTCTTCAAACTTTTGTAGGTTGAGCCCCCCCCCAGCTGAATTTTTGTAGATGTTGGGCCCCCCTCCACTGACAGAAATTTCTGGACTCGACCGCCACGCGCACATTCCGGGCATATTCAGCGAATAACATTCAATACAATAAAAGTGTTTAGCAAACTGCAGGTTTGTGAGTGGGTGTGGTGAAATGACAGAGGCTTATTACACAGCTCAAAACTCCACTTTCCAAGATAAAATGTGTGCAAATTGTTTCACACATGACATGGATTGATAATAACAGCCCCAACATAAATGTGACAGGTGTGCCTGTTTTTCAGAGACAGTCAAATTGTGGATGGATATTTGCTACTGCCATCCTCAGGTTGTGCTCCACAACCAGTCTTGAACGGTACCTAGTCTTTAATACAGCACGTGCTGAGAACCCAATCTCACATAAATAGGACAAGCTGAAAGGCAAGAGAGTTTTGATAGCAGTTTCTCCCAAAGCTGAATATTCTGCAGACATTTTCAGCCAAGACAGGGACTGTAAGGGAGACAGTGTTGTCAGATGTTTCGGGGCTCTCCCTAGCTCAGAGCTGGTACAACAGAAACAAATCTTCTCTAGAAATCATTAACAAACGTTTTAGGCAGCATTATAATGGGATAATTGCCCACCAATCAGTTATGGATCCGAAGGCAGTTGAAAGTCCACAGAGAAGGCGCTGAACAAACACCTCATTGAGAATTCCTTAGTGGTACGATAAGTTGCTTGCCTGAAGTAGTGGGGGTTTGGGACACGTCAGGCTTATGTTTAAAAAAAATAGAACTAAAAATAAATTAATGATGTCTAGGTTACTTCAGAGTAATGTTGTCTGACAGACTTTGTGATGGCAGGGACATGTTAGGGATTTTGGGTGCCCTGGGCCAAAACTATTTTGGGGGCCCCTGTTCATTAGTACAGGTTCGAGTTTAAATGATTTATGTCCAGCTCTGCCACACCCTATTTAGCCAGGCTTTTAACGGTGCACAGGCACTGTAGTCGAAATTCCAGAAGCGTTTACATCTAATATTCAGAGATAGTGATGTGTTTTCACTGTTGTAACAAAGCAGCCGCCCAATAATTTTACAGTGAATAATATCTGTGATATCCTCCAATTTCTCATATGTGAGGACCTGCTTGGATCTAACTTTTTTATGGTTAACTTTTTTATGGTTGTTGCATGAAACAAACACATTTCTCTACAAATAGTAATGGACTCCCTCACATCAATTACATTAAAAAGAAATTAAACAAAACGGTATTTGCAAGAATCTGTTTAGGAATTATTCCAGTCCATCAGGGCAAAACAGAACTGTCTCTATCAAGGGTCCCCTGGAAGGCTGGATTGTAGTGCATTTAAATGTCTCCTTTTGAAATTTAGGACGAAAACCTTAATGGGCACGACATGCCCATACTTGTGTACAGGGGTGAGTGAGGCGACCATATGAATTTGGGTGTGCATGTTAGTGCAGAGTGGGACGAATGAATGTATGGTTAGTGGTGGGCTTATTGGAGTGAGATTGCAGATTGAGCAGTGAGGGGGCCAGGTGAGTGAAGTGTCACGAGTGCAGGCTGAATAGTGTGCTTGTGTGACTCCAGGGTGAGGTACAGGGTGAACAGCGCAAGGGCATTGTGAGTGCAGAGTAATCACTGTGAGTGGAGGGTAAGTGGGTGAATGGTGTGAGTGCATGGTGATCAGTGTTGTGAGTGCAGGGTGAGCGGGTGAATGATGTGAGTGCATGGTGTTCAGTGTGAGCGCATTGTGATCGCTGTGAGTGCAGAGTGATCACTGTGAGTGGAGGGTAAGTGGGTGAATGGTGTGAGCGCATCGGGATCAGTGTGAGTGCTGGGTGAGAGTGAAAATGAAGGGAGAGAATGAGGAGTGAGTGGTCTGAATGCAGTGTGCATTCCCAGACACTTGAAGTAACTCAGCATGTTATTGACGGCAGTGTAGGGTTTCAAATGTGTTAAACTATTGCTATTATGGCAGTAACCAGGGATCAGGGTAGAGGAAATAAATAACGTGGTGATCCCTCAACAAACTTCCAGTTTTATGATTAGGGTTGCCAGCTCATTATTTTAATGTCACAGATGGTATAAAAATAAGCAGTCACCTAAAGCTGTATTTTCAGCACTTGTCTGTGCATACTTTGAACAGCAAATATAAATAGAAAGAACTTTTAATTGTTTTCCAAAGCTGCATGAATGATCCATGACTGATAATAAAAGGGAACAAAGATAGAAAGTCACATTACAAAATAAATACATACTTCTTATATATATAACCATATATAGCAATTTGCAAGCTGTTTAAACAACACATGGCTGGCTGGCATTGTGCACGCCTGCCTGTGTAATTTTAAAATAAACTTTCAGGGATGTTTTAAGGATTTAGGAGCCTGTGGGCCAAATGTATTTTTGGGGCCCCTGTTCGGACCAGCTTTGATTTTATGATCCAGTCTCAGCTTTTTCATGCCTTCTTTGGTCAAATACTAAATGTGTGTACATCGGATATTCAGGGATAGTGATGCATGTTTTCAGTATGTAACACAACAGCAGTTCACTAATATTACTGCAAATAATCTGTCACACCCTTCCATTTCTCATATGTGAGGTCAAGTATTGATGTAAAATAAACTTTTTATATGGTTGTCGCATGACGCATAAACACATTTTGTCTGCAAAATGTCTGTAATACACTGTTACACATTAAAAATGAATGATAGAAAAACGCTATTTACAACATTGTGTTTAAAAACGATTCAAGGTCATGAGGCAAGACTCTGTAGAACAGAGCTGGCTCTTTCAACCACACCCTCCCTCCCTCCACTCCCACCCCTTTTGAAAGGCTGGGGCCCTGGGCCAAAGCCTACTTTGCCTATGCCTTAAACTTCTCTGGAAACTTTGTCTCCGTTCTGGGAAGAGCTAACTCTCCCAGGAGGGGGTTAATTCATAGAGCTGAAATGCTTCAGCTGCAGTGGGAGGCAAGGAGTCTCCTCTGCTAAAACCGAAAGCGTGTCTGTTTGTTTGCCTTCAGTTTTAGCAGAGGGGACTCCATGCCTCCCACGGCAGCTGAAGCTGTCAGCTCTGTGAATTAACCCCCTCCTGGGAGAGTTAACCAGACAAAAGAACGGGCATGTCGTGCCCCATCGATCTCCCCTCCCTCCCCCCTCAACCGGAGTCCTCCAAGAAGACTTGCACAGACGCAGGGAACATAGGTCAGATTGGAGTGGAGTGCGCGCCCCCCCGGGATGGTGTCTCACCCCCCAGGGGGGCGCGCTCCACAGATTGAAGAGCTCTGTTCTAGAGCAACGGGCGATCCGTCTTGCACTAAAAGCATTCCTTCCCTCTGTCCGGAGAAGAGTAGTACAGGTGTTCACGGACAACACCACTTTTATTATGGCGCAGGATATGGACTTCGGATAAAGCAACCCTTACCCAATCTATTCTATCCGACTGTCTAAAAATGGACAATGCTCGCAGGTCCAGGTGGCTGTGGTACATTGCAAGGTTTTTTCACGACTTGGGTTGGGATAAATATTATCATAATCCCTCCTCAATACGTGAGGTTTCGAGGAAGGTCTTAAAAAAGAAATGTCTCGCCCATCTCGAAGAACTGAGACTGATGAGTCAAGCCGCCAAACCTTCTGTTATCCACAGTCTAACGATACAATTGGTACCCACTATACAGCCGTACCTCACTTATAACACCACGAGTTACGAGCGTTACCTTTTGGTAAGATTCAGGATGAATTTTTTCCATCGAATGGTTGCATTTCCAGCTCGAAACAACTGGGCTAAAGAACTTTCTTGTTGTCCCTGTGATGACACTTCTTTACAATCGACTTTGCATACCATTCTTTTCTGTAAATTTTATACTGAACCCAGGAAAAAGTGGCTTATTCCGTTCCTGAGGCATATTGGTTAAAGACAATGTCGCCCAGCTTTACTTTTTTTACAGATGTTGGAGGGAGAGCAGTTGGTATTTATAGTAGTTAGCTTTCTTAAATGTATTGTTCGCCATCGTAGGAACTTAGATTAATATTGCACGGAGATCACTTCAGAAATGTATTAACATAATCATGTAATGTCATTTTTCTTAATTTTAATGGATTTACTCTGTTGGTTGTGAATCGTTTTAACTAAAGATCAATTAGTTGTTATGCATATGCCCTTTTTTGTTTTCTTGTAAAAAGACGAGGTGGGGTATATATTTTTTAATCTGTAAATATCATGTTTCTCTTTTTATTATTGTACTTAGGTACGGTATTTTTATTGTATGTCTTTATGTATGATCATTTTATTGTATGTTTTTATGATTTGCAACCAAAATCGAAATAAAGCAAGAATTGAATTGAACAGTGGGGAGAGCCTTGGTTAGATATATTCGCCACCATAGAGAACGCGCAATGTTAGCAATTCTGCATGTTGGAATTTCCAAGGCGGCATTCGCTAGGCGACGCTTTTCATCACAAGTGAAGTTGCGGTCTGTTGTATGCCTTTCCGCCTATACCACTTCTGCCCAGAGTGCTGAAGATCAGGCGCGACCCGGTCCAAGTCATTCTTGTTGCCCCGGATTGGGCACGAAGAGTCTGGTATCCCAAGCTGCTCAACATGGCCATTGATCCCCCGACCCATCTGCCTCTTCGGGAGGATCTTCTGCCGCAGTAACAGGGGATGTACCTGTCCAGCCTCCACCTCCTTACGTGGAGATTAAGCGGCGGCAGTTGAGGTCATTCGACCTGCCTCCCGAAGTCTGCGATGTAATTTGGGCAGCCAGACGTCCCTCCACTAAGGCGGTATACGCCTGCTGGTGGAACAAATTTGGAGCATGGTGCACAGAAAAGGCTATGGATCCATGACGTTCTTCTGTTCCTTCTTTCTTTGGCCCAGCAGGGCTTTGCTCTGGGCACAATCAAGGGCTATCCCTAGGCCATCTCTGCCTTCCTTCTGCTTCCAGATCAGCCTTCCCTTTTCAAGTCCCCGGTTGTAAATCGTTTCTTGAAAGGCATAACTCATCTCTTTCCTCCTATTCCTTTCATTATGCCTCAGTGGGACTTGAGCCTGGTTTTAACTTATGTGTGCTCCTGTTGAGCTGCTTCACAACTGTCCTTTGAGGCTCTTGACTCTCAAAACTGCGTTCCTGGTGGCCATCACCTCTGCCAGACGAATGAGTGAGCTCAAGGCGCTTTCTTCTAAGCTTCCTTTTCTCTCTGTGCATCTGGACAAAGTTGCCACAGGACTCGTCCATCCTTCCTGCCCAAGGTTATCACTGCCTTCCACATCGGGCAGACCATCACTTTGCCCACCTTCTTTCCGCCTCCGCATCCTTCGAGAGAGGAAGAGAGGTTCCACCGTCTGGACCCAAAACGTGGACTTTCCTTTTATTTGGATCGCACCAAACAGTTCTATGTGGATGACCAGCTTTTTGTTGGGTACGTGGTCGCCAAGAAAGGTCGGGCCGTACACAAGTGGACTATCTCCTGATGGTTCATCTTGTGTATCAAAGCCTGTTATTCTCTGGCAAAGAAGGAGCCTCCAGTGGGGCTGCGCGCCCATTCCACCAGGGTGACTGCAATAACTACTGCTTTGGGACGTGGAGTTCCTCTGAATGACATTTGTCAGGCAGCTATGTGGGCTTCGTTGCACACCTTTACCAAACACTACTGCCTTGACAGTCAAGTCCGGAGAGACAGCTTCTTTGGCCGTTCTGTTCTCCAGGACTTTCTGGTGTGATCTCGGTTCGCAGACCCACCACCGGGGCTGGTATTACTAGGGCATCTATTCTAAGGTAGGGAATCTATAACTAAAGTGTTTCTGTCAGATGAACAAGTTACTTACCTTAGGTAACTATATATTTGTAAGAAACATTATTTAGTTATAGATTCCTTACCGCCCCACCCATCCCCCCGTAATGCGAGCGGATTTCTAGGGTTAAGGATATCCTTTCAGGTCCCTAGTTTTGTGCACCAGTGGTCAGTGTCTTGCATGGCTCTGTGTTTCTGGCGTGGAAAGTCATGTACAGGACTGACATCAGCGCGCGAGGGCGGCATTAAGTAGCTACCGCAACGTCATCCCGGCGACCATGATGCCAACGACAGACGTGCAGCCGACCGACGCCACCTTCCAACGTGCAGAGGTACTGCTGACGAAAAAAACTTTCCAGATCCAGTCTGCCGCCTGGGGGAATTCTAAGGTAAGGAATCTATAACTAACTAATGTTTCTTACAGATATATCATTACCGAAAGTAAGTAACTTGAACTTCTGGTAAAAATTCTGAAAGGTGGGTATGAAGTGATTTTTCATCCTCCTCTCACCACATCCCAGGCAAGAAGGAGGACTTTTGTAATGGCTGTCAGTATTTAGAATTTGGTCTGCGCAGTCTTCGTTGCTAACACACATCCCATAGTGTGCTACCAGCAAGTCAATGTTGATTATATTACCAGTGTTTACCCTTTTTAGTTGTTTCCCATTCATATTCTTAATCTGTTTCCGGGTCCTGCATCGCTATACCTCAAATGTTTTAGTAAGATCGATAAGTTAAGCTGTTTGCCTGGTCCCTTCCAATTCCACATGGGTCAGCCGATATTATCCTGTAATTTTTTTAAGGAACTCCCATAAGACCACCTCCATTGTTGCCTGGAAGATTCATATAAAGTTGGGAATGAACGTCATCTGTATAGCTTTGTAAAGCTGCGCTACCCTGCCTATTTGTTTGCCTCATGCATTTGTTCTCTCCGACTTGACAATCATGCAGTCTTATTTAGGATTATCCTTTTTTAAACTGACTTCAGCCTTCCGAGTGGGGCTCTAATGTTGAGGGACATCCAAAGTGCACCCCTCTTTGTATGGTGACTATTGTCCCCTCTAGCTAGAATATTTATAGGCTGAGATGGCATTTTCCTGGTGAAGGTAGGTCATTCACTACGTAGTCACCGTTGTGCAAGGATACAATTAAAATAGATTTTTGGCATCTGCACTTTCAAGTCTCCTTCTCCTCTGCCCAAACCAGTTGTTTTTTTAGTATGTGGGAAATATCCATACAGACTCATATAACCACAGCGTCCCTGCATGAATGAAATCAACCCCCTATTCCTGTTTGCGATTGGCATCTCTTAGATGCGTGGCCTGGATTTGAGGTGAATTTGCCAGGACCACACCCCTCCAGGACTGGTTAGCCCCCACAAAGTTTAAAAGGTGCAGACTATCTGATCAACAAGACCTCCCAATGAGGGTTAGTTAAATACTGGCCACATTGATAAGCACATTGTTCAGTGTTTCAACTCACCTCCGAGAAGGACCTGTTCATTAGCACAAGAGACAGAAATCCAAGATCCTGGGTTGGAGCAGCACCACTCTGAACAAACTAGGACTAATGCTGAGAAGACTCGAGGAGACACCTTGCTGAAATGCGTGAAGAGAAAGGAAAAAACATGCCGCTTGAAGATCTGTAGCCAGGAGGAAGTGACCTTCTTTAGCAGATGAAAGAACTACAGGGGACAGCTCGATGGGCAAAGACCATATACCGGATGCACCCAAGCGATCAGCCCAGGAAACAAACAGGACAGCATCTGTTCCTAGAGAGACTTAAATCACTTTCAGAGGTAAAAAATAGTAAGTTGCCCACTGCCCCCGGGTCCTCCTGGAGCCTGTTTTGAATTCTCCCACTGCTTCAAAATGTTCAGAGATACATGGCGCACACCCACAGACCACCTAAGAGTTACCAGTGGTGAACTGGCACCATAGCCAGCGACTGTCTCCTCAATAGGCCAGTGGCTACTGGATCTCTGGAGTCAGTAACTGTCCCTTCATGAACCAGCCAGGCACCAGGTCCCCTTTACTGTTCATTCCCAAACCCAGACTGCACTTCGAGGATCCCCAAAAACATTTAAGTTAATTTCAGAGACATTGTGCACTCAGTTTCTTTGGGTGATGTGTCTCTTCCCCGGATATCCCTTGTGTCTCGTAGCATGTGCACATGCTACATTCCAATCTGTCAATATTGAAAGGCAATTGCTTCATAAAGTTACAGGACAGTTACATTTACAATTTAGTGCAACTTTTTAGGACGTTGGAGTATTGTAGGCCTGAGCACTTTAAAACACACGTTGACACAGCCTTTCCCCGCAAGAGCCGTTGGGCAGAGGGCTCAATGTTTTTTTTATTTTTAACTTGTTATTTTAACTTTATCAGTACAAGAGAAGAAAGTACAACAGCGGGCACGACAGTTCCCAACAGGTGCCTAATGTCAGCATACATACAGCCACTCTCTCCCTCATACCTTTCCCATTAGGACTATCAATGTCCCCCATCCCCAGCCATGTTGACCCATGCCTGGGTACTCCACGCATTATCTCGGACAGCTTTGAAAGTAGCCCGGCTAAGCTCAGACCCCATCCGACAGCGGGGCTAGGAGCTCCTGTAACATTCCTGTCTGCTCAAAACAGTCTTCTTCCATGTTTTCGACCGTTTAACCTCTCTGATATGTCTTTCCTGAGCTAGGGCCCATTCCCCAATGACAGCCTTCCATTGTGTATATGTAGTGCTTTTGGACGAGAACCATTTAATAGCTACTCTTCGGTTTGCTAACACCAGTCCTTTCAAGGCAAATCTATAGTGTACCGTACTCCCTTTAGGGCATGGTATCAAGTGTAAAAGACAGTGACGAGCAGTGTTGTTGATATGGTGTAACAGGCAGTGACAAGCAGTGTTGTTGATATGGTGTATCAGGCAGTGACGAGCAGTGTTGTTGATATGGTGTAACAGGCAGTGACGAGCAGTGTTCTTGATATGGTATAACAGGCAGTGACAAGCAGTGTTGTTGATATGGTGTATCAGGCAGTGACGAGCAGTGTTGTTGATATGGATATCCGTCACTTCCCATAGTCGACGTGTGATGGTTTCCCAGTATGTTACAAGCCCTGCACTCTGCCAATGGCATGTGTAGAAAAGCAGCTCCCCCAGCCCAGATCAGGGTCATGTGTCCGGCGTAGTCTGATAAATTTCATGCAGCCTCATTGGCGTCAAATAAGCACAGTGTAGACATTAAAACATGTTAGTTTGAAGCATGTGTTACAGCAAACTCCCCACACCAGTGCACAGGCTTTATTCCAGTCTCCATCCCCCAATGAGCCTGCAAGATCCCTGCCCCAACCCTGTCTCGCCACAAGTTGGATCTTGAGCCTATCATGCTTGAATGCGCTATACAAGCAGGACACTATAATCAGCGTGGATAACCCTTATCTAGCAGCACCTCTCGTATCTGTGACTGAGCGGGCTACTGTGGGAAGCCAGTCCAGATCTTGCTAGCTGGCTTGGCTAGGTTGGTGAATTGCAGAAACTGTCCCGGGCCACCCCAAAAGTCTCTTGTGCTTCCATGAAAGTGAAAAACCTCTCTCCTGGGTATAGGTCCCCAATGTCTCGCAGCCCCCGTCTTTCCAGACCGATACAGACACATCCTTTGTTATACACAAAAGGGGTTGCAGCCAGCCACCATATTGGTAATTTTGAAAAGACCAGAGGTTTGTGGAGTATGGCCTTAATCGCCAGCTGCTGTGTGCGTACCACCTAACTTGTCACGTTGGGGCAGCCGTCGCTCCGGCTGTGGCCTTCCACAAGACATTGAAACAGATTGTTTGCACCCTGTGCTCCGGCCAGTAATTGTTTTTCCTCATTGGGCTCATCCACCCCGCCTAACAGCACGTGTGCTGTTATGTAATATAGTTCCATGTTTGTTCCTGTCGTGGGGTCCTGGAGGCCGGTTTCTCCTGCGCTAGGCCTTCCAGCAGCTTCTGGCTCCACGCGACCAGGCCCTATGTCGTTCCCTGGGACAACTTCCACGTGTGTATGGCCTGCACTCGAACTGTCAGCCAGTCGCCACCCCAGGCCAGGGGCCCAACCCTTCCGGGCAGATCAAGACGCAGGCCCCTGGGCTTCTCCAGATTCCGTGAAAGTCCCTGCACTAGGCCTCTGTATCTTTTCCCATCTCCTCACCTCCAGCCAGGCATTCACACCCTCGTCCGTGGCTTGTTCGTCTCCCCTCGGGCTCTGATGTACCACCTTCCTCCGGATTTCCAGGCACCTGGGGGGAGAGGGGGGGGGGGGTACGGCGATGAGCAGCCTTCTCTCGGGCCGGGGGGCGAGGAGCAGCCGCGAGCCCTAGGCCCGGTTCCACCTCAGCAGCACCCCAGGCCGCAGATCCATCCCCCGTGCCGGCTTCACTCCTTGTCTCCCCCCTTGTCTCCCCCTCAAGCCGCCACTCTGCCCCCCCATCGGCCCCAGCCGCCGTATCACACCAGGGGAGGTCCGCCATCCCGGTCAGCACCAGCGCTGCCTTTCTCCGCCGCCCGGGCCTACCTCAGCCGGCCACCAGTCTGGGGTCTCCCAGCCTCCAGTGTAGGCCCCCGCAGTGCGGTCCCGCCGTCGGCCGTCGGAGCACCGTCCGCGCTGCAGGCCTCGGTTGGGACTCGGTAATGACCGTCGCCCAATGCCCTCCTCTCAATGCCGCTGCCCTGTCTCAGCAGCGGCCGGTCCCGATCTGCGAACTCCGATCACAGCGTCAGCAGGTCGCCATCTTGAATCCGGCTCCGCGCCCCGAGTTATTCTCCTCTGAGGTATGTCGGGACCTGTAGCGCTCGTTCGATGTGTGAAACGGGACTTTTGGACGCCGTTATTATGTCGGATTTCTATCGGCTCGCCGGAGCAGCGGAGGCACCCGACTTATCCGGCCATGTTGTTGGCCACGCCCCTAAATTTTGAACTTTTAATCGGTAAATATACTCAAGCTAAGCAAGGGCGCTCTTTTTATGTTTCGCTCATCTTAGCAGCGCATTCGATCTTGTGGACCACAATATACTCCGTCAAGTTTTGCTCAATCTAGGAGCCCCAGAGCCCATCATTTACTTTTTAGCAAGGCTGTATGAGAAATTAATGACCAGAGTACAGTTCGGCCAAAGGGGGGAGTGTACACCTAATTTTAAAGTGAAACGTGACATCCGCCAGGGCTGTGTCCTAGCACCCCTGCTTTTTACTCTATTTATTAATGAAGTCGACACAGTCCTCAAAACGATTCAGGCGGACGCCCCTCAAGCCGAGGGTCAGGAAGTACCAGTTCTGCTGTACCAGGATGACGCAGTGCTTTTATCCCGAACCCCGAGAGACCTCCAGCGAATAATTGATGGGTTCGCAAATTTTGTTAATGGAAGAAAGCTTGTGATTAACAAGGCTAAAACCTACACAATGGCCCCAAATCGAGGGATATTAAATCATTTTATATATACGGAAAGAAAACCCAGAACATTGATACTTTCTGTTATTTGGGTTTATGTTTCTCTGGCCATGGCAAATGGGGGAATGAAATGTCAAATATCCGGGCCAAAATGACAAAAAGCATGTATGGGGTTTTTAGGTTTGCATCTAAGTTGGGGGGGTCACCGCATCAAAGATATGATCGATATCTATAAAGCTAGATGCACATCAGTCGCATTATATGGTGCAGGGGTCTGGCGTCATCAGCCTAGCCAAGATATGCAAATAGAGGAGAATTTTTTTTTTTTTAAAAAGCTTTTATGTTTGCCTGCGGAAGGGGTTAAGAAGGATGAGACTTGGCCTTGTTTATCACCTAGTACAATTCCCTATAATGAAACAGAGATCAGCCTCCCCGTGCCCATGTGACAGGCACACTAAACAGAGCACATTGCACTTTTTACTTTTATGCGATTTGTACCGGAACTTGAGAATTGCCTACCTCAAACCACTGTTTAAGAAAAATAATGTAGTTGGTATTAATGCTGCTATGAGTCTTTTGTTTACATTAAGAGAGCCCGAGATCTGTTTTTATTCTGCTACATACATTTTAAAATCAATTTACGCCCGGAAAAGTATGGTGTTTTAATGATATTATAATGTGATTGAATCTTCAAAATGTTGTTGTGCTTAACTTTCCAAGATCAATTTGTGCTCGAATTTATATATTGTTTTTAATGTCAATAAGTTTTGCGACTGCATTTTATGTTTTTTCAGTAGATTTTATCAATTGTGTATGTATACCTGCTTTTATGGTTGATATTTCTTAACCGAATAAAGCTTATTGAACTGAACTGACTCCCACCATCATCGGGAGGACGAGCCAGTACAAGTAGGTGGACGGCAAGGAATGCATTGTCGTGTTGTAAGTGGATAGTAGTGGGAAGTAATTCATTTTAGATTAATGTAGGTGACAATCCTTTCCTCCCCATGCAGTTTGACCTCAAGGGTTCCTGAGGCTTTTCAATCGTGGGGCCAAACTGGCCCTCTACAAAGGTAAGAGTGTGTGGGCTGGTTTTCACAGCACAATACTACACAATATTGTAAGTGAGGGATACACGAGTGCAGTGTCACACTTACACCGCACACAGTGTTTCCTAAGTATGAGATTGAAGGACTCCAGTCCAGCTTTATCAGTCATTAGATATGTTTGTAACAACTATATGTTATTACTGTTTGCCAGATACCTAAGTGACCTATGAACTTTGGGTGGCGACAAGCGTTAGATCCCCAATACATTGGTATATACAAAGGGTATATGCTTAAAGAGGATCCAACATCCGTTCTGGTGAATACCATGGACTCGGTTGAGCCGCTAGGCAGAAACATGTTGACATCATAGTGGGTTTGGGGTACCAAATTCCCCGATATGCCACTTCTAATTTCAAATCCAAGTGGTACCCTACATTGTAAAAGCCATACTCGGTTGTATGGGTTTTTAATCTATTTCACAGATCCTAGGCTAGTAACAAGTGCCTCGCTGACTTCAGGGTGTTTCTGTAGCGCCGGGACACTCAAACGAGTAGACGTGTGCTTTATAAGTCCCTAATACATAACATAACATAGCCCCACTCTCCATCAAGCCAAAGTTTTTGGAGAGCATCAGGTTATCCTATGATGAAGCATGACATCTGGTAGGTGTGTTTAGGACATCCAGTCAAACTTTTGTTTTTTGTTTAGGAATAGGCTGGTAATCATGCAATATCAACATGTTTAAAACTGTATACAGAGGCTACAATGGCAGGCCTGAGACATGTTTTAAGGGCTACCTAAGTGGGTGCCACAAGAAGCGTTGTAGGTCCACTAGCACCATTTAATTTGGGAACATGTAGTACCACTTTACTAGGGACTTATAAGTGAATTAAAAATGTAATTTGGGAATAAGCAAATGTTACCTTGTTTTAAGGAGTGAGCAAATGCACTTTAGCACTAGCTAGCAGTGGTAAAGTGCACAGAGTCCCAAGGCCAGCAAAAACAATATCAGCAAAAATGGAGGTGGGAGACAAAACGTCTGGGGGAAGACCACGCTAAGGCTAACAGGTCTAACAGTGGGCCTTCCAATTTAAAAAGGAGGAGCCACTCCTTCACTGTCAAAATGAAAACAAATCTCTCAAGTAGGCAAATGTCTCAAACATTTGGGGTAAAGTGAACATTCTAATATATGAGGCTGTAAAATGAACTCTTCTACACAAATAAGATGGTAGAAAGTCATTTGGCACAACAGTATTCAAGGCAAAAACATTGTGTTTGATATATTTACTAGAGTGTCTCGTTTCAACGACACCTGTTAAAAGTATGCAAAAAACACAGATGATGGACAGAATGTAGAACAATGTCATACATTCACCCCAGTACAAGGATCTGGGCCTAAATCGAAATAGCCACAAACCGGTCCTTGGATGCTTGATTCCGTTCTGGGAAAGACATGGCTTGGTAGTTCGGACTGGACTGTTCCCATGAGGCACAGGGTCAGAGCTGATTTCCATATAGCCAGTGTCTAACCCAGGGTGGTTTGGAGTGCAAAAAAAGATGGATTTAGGCCCAGATCCTTGTACTGGGGTGAATGTATGACATTGTTCTACATTCTGTCCATCAACTGTGTTTTTTGCAATTTTCACCCCGAGTGGGCCGGGCTTGCTCAGACGTGAGTCCCAGGCTCTCCACACCACTTGAGTCAAGCTATCCAGGCTGATGAAGGCTGATAGCCAGAAACCGGTCCTTGGATGCTTGATTCCGGTCTGGGAAAGACATGGCTTGGTAGTTCGGACTGGACTGTTCCCATGAGGCACAGGGTCAGAGCTGATTTGCAAATAGCCAGTGTCTAACCCAGGGTGGTGTGGAGTGCAAAAAAACGATGGATTTAGGCCCAGATCCTTGTACTGGGGTGAATGTATGACATTGTTCTACATTCTGTCCATCAACTGTGTTTTTTGCAATTTTCACCCTGAGTGGGCTGGATATGCTCAGACGTGAGTCCCAGGCTCTCCACACCACTGGAGTCAAGCTATCCAGGCTGATGAAGGCTGATAGCCACAAACCGGTCCTTGGATGCTTGATTCCGGTCTGGGAAAGACATGGCTTGGTAGTTCGGACTGGACTGTTCCCATGAGGCACAGGGTCAGAGCTGATTTTCATATAGCCAGTGTCTAACCCAGGGTAGTGTGGAGTGCAAAAAAACGATGGATTTAGGCCCAGATCCTTGTACTGGGGTGAATGTATGACATTGTTCTACATTCTGTGCATCAACTGTGTTTTTTGCAGTGTTAAAAGTATGGCAGGGAATCTCTCTGGTAGGAGCTAGGTATGGCTCGGATCAGTAGTGTTCGTGTGAAATGATATAAATATACTTATAGAGAGAAATACCTGTTAAATTTAGAGACTTTAGTGAATGACTTGGAAATGATTCTCAAAAGTGTACTGAGCAAGTCACCTAGCTGAGTGACACAATATAGTGTACCGAGCAAGTCACCTAGCTGAGTGACACACTATAGTTTACCGAGCAAGTCACCTAGCTGAGTGACACAATATAGTGTACCGAGGACGGCACCTAGCTGAGTGACACAATATAGTTTAGACGACCCCATAGTAGTGTAGGCCAACATTACCATGACTAGCAACAGTCAAGGCTTACAATAAATATGTGCTGGAGATGGGAGAGGACACTTTTTAATTACTAGCTAACATGATTTGTAACGCTTAAGTAATTCCGATCCTCAACTTCACTTCACTTCTTTAGAAAGTCAGTTTCCGACTTATCATGGTTTTCTTTGAGAAGACACCTTATATGAATGTGTTCTCAGATTGTTTGAGCTCCCCCCCCCCCCCACACACACTTCCACCAACAGTTTGTCTTTCTGTATAACTTTCAGGCCCCTGTAGTTGGTACTGTACATCAGCTAATTTTGCTTTTGGTCCGTTGCTATATGTATGAGAAAAAATATGAGACTTTAACACACGTGGCTAAAATCCATGTTACTACTACAATGGTTAGAAGTATTGTATTAACACGTAAAGGGAATAACCCCTGTTTAACTACTAAAGCTTCCAGGACAGCTTCTTGACAGAAAACAGGGTAAGACCATGATCTATGTGAGGGAATGAGGCACTGCAAGAGGGGTGAGCTTTCAAGGATTATTACTTTGTTAGATGTACTTTGCGGAGCAGTGCTTACTCACGCCTTGTCTCTAAATTACAAAAATTGAAAGATCTTCTGGTTCCGAATAGTCTATTACGAGGTTCTTGGGTAGACCATGCATCTGCTTTGGATGTGTTCTTGTTCCGGCCATCGGTCGTATCCTTTCTTTTGTGAAGCGCGTTATCTTTGTCGGCTGTGAGAAACATTCGACTGCTTTGTTCTGATGGGCCTCAAAGCAGACCTTTTGAAATATTCTTGATGGTCTTATCTACAGTGTGTCTTTTGGTTTGCATGCATGTCTTGTGTTGGTTGGTGTGACTCTTACAGACATTTTCTGAACTGGTCATTACCATTTAGATTCATGGTCCTGTTTTTGCCAAGGACTCATCAATCCCGTTAATTTCCAACACCGAGGTCTTGTCAGTGGTGTCTTGCATGTACCACCTTATCCTGTGTACTAAAATATATTTGTTAGACAAGTCAGCCTTTGTGTGCTCTTCCTCCAAATTGTTTCCTTCTCCCCTCCTGCTTTGCTGAATTTGTTTTTGTTGGCCTTAGGACTTTCTGCACTTTGTCACTGCTGATCAGTACTAAATGGCTTGTGCTCGCCCCCTAAAACATGGTAAACTTGGTTGACACCTGTTTGGCATATTTATTTTACTTGTAAGCCCCCTGTGTAAAGTGGTATGCAATATTGGGACATGGTTAGAGACCAGTTGTCTAACAACGAGATACCTCTGTTTTCATTCAATAGAGGTGCCAACTTACGCGATTCTTTAGTCAGAGCTGCCCTACTGAATCCACCAAGGCACATTTTGAATATACAATGAGGTTTGCCACCACTAACAGGACACTCAAATTGTGATCTTTGTCTAGCATGCAAATATTGTCTCAATACTAACGTTTTTACACACCAGAATGTTTAATTAAATATAAACTATTTCACTAATCCTAACTCACAATATGGTATCCATGCTATCTGGTGCAGGTGTAATTAGATCTATATAGGTCAAACTAACATAAACAGAAGATCAAAAGTGGGATTCCACAGCATAGAAGCCGCATAAAATATGCAGTAATAGGAGCACCATTAGTTGAACACTTTCAGCTCTTTCAACATATTGAGGAAAAGATGCTCTGGTTGGTCATCGAGGTGGAGGCAAGTCAAGTTTATTGTCAAGAAAAGAGTTACAGTGCTTGGATACATTTGACGCTATTAAGAATAGACTCAGTACAGTGGAAGACTTGAGACAGGCCACATTTCTGTGGAAAGTAATAAGACTTTGTGGAGACTGAACCAAAAAATTGTGATATTCTACTTGGACCTATTTGGATTTCGAGTATATGCAGTATGTTCATTTATTGGGATGTAATTATATTGATACTTACACTATTCCAGTGAGGTTTTTTTTTCTATTTTGATTAAGATCTTTCTTATTTCCAAGCATTGTAAAATTACATTGACCTAATTGTCGAAAAAAATAAAAGAAAGAAATATCCACCATTTTTACTGAAAATATTTGAGACTCGATATTGTGCTCCTCTCAAATTAAAATTCATTTTTGCCATACGCTCGCGTAGGTTCTGCCCCCTAATAACGTGCACACATTGAGGTACACGTCTACTGTTAGACTGCATTCGTTCGGGTAAGCAGACATCCTTTCTGAATGCCACAGTAAGCACTCCACTGGATGGCAGAATTTTACCGCATTTGTTTTTTACTGGGTGCATATGCATGCGATCGCCACAATATAAGGGATGGTATTTCCAGGTAATATTGGGCTGCTGTGTTTGTTCCAGTCCCTGTACGGCAATAGATACCAGGCTGATAGCGGTATCCTCCTCTGATTCAATTCGGCGAGTCTATTTGCCGTCCCTCTAATCGGTAACACGACTGTTCACCAGTGTTTGAAGTATTTTAGCTCGCAGCTAATGCATTCCATTGTTTAATGCACTTATTCGAGTGAACCCACTACACAAAAATAATTCCCTCCTGTTTGCTGTTTTCTAATGCTCTTGTTTTCATAGCGGTTACATTTAGACATTTTCTCACAGATGCACCTTTTATGCATGGATTCATTTTCCCACACTGGGGGGCTTGTGTTCGCAAGACGGATGTTTTTTTAACACTATGTTCATGTTTTTTTTTTTTGCCTTGTCAGTGCCCCCAAAAATCGGAGTATTCCATTCCTGGTCTGTTTAATAACTCTTTCCGGAGTATACTGTTTTTTGGTCATTGCATCCTCAAGCTCCAGTCTAATTAATTAATTTGGTTCATTTTTCTCTTAGGTTGCTACCATTTCTAGTCCCGACGATAACCCTACTCGTAATGTTTTAGTAGTCTAACTTTCAACAACTATACTAGTGGATTGATAACATTCATGTTAATATTTACAATTTACTTTAAATTTGAGTCATCTTAAAAGTATATCAGCCCCTGGTACTGGGCATATGCTTGTATATAGCACCAGCGCACCTTTTGTCACATTTAGGACTATTCACTCCTCCCTGTGCCATTCTTAATGGAGCACCTAGTTGGAATGCATTGTCCTAAAAGTCAACAGTGAATAAATCAATTTGCATTTTTCAAAGAGATTTTACTTTTCGTATATAGTTTGTCATGGATGTATAGGCTTATACTTCTTCCGAGGGGACCATTGTCTTTGTTTCACTAGTGGACTCGGAGCACTTATTGTGCCACACATTTGAGTCGTCCCTTAAAATATGTCCTAGGCCTGCCATTGCAGCCTGTAAGTAGTTTTAAAATACCAATTCAACTTAGCAAAATAAAGCCCTTGCCAGGCCTAAAACTAAATTTTTATTACATATGTCACCCCTAAGAGAGACCCTAAACAGCCCATAGGGCAGGGTGCATTGTATTTTAAAAGTTAGAAATGCATTTTTAATTTTTATATGTCCTGGTAGTGAAAAGCTCACAAATTCATTTTTCACAACTGTTAGCCTACCTCTCCTATAGGATAACATTGGCCTTACTATGTTTAATAAGTGATAACTTTTGTTTGGAACAGGTAGAAATGTCATGTTTATTGTCTAAGGAATTCTAATTTAAAATCCTCTTTGATGATAAAGTTGGATTTTAAGTCACAATTTTGAAAATATCACTGTTTGAAAGTTGGAATTTTCTTGTCCTAACCACTTTGTGCCTGCAACCTGTTTCCTGGGTCACATGACTAGGTGTAGTTGGGAGTTGGCCTTTGTATATGCCTCCCAGATATATTTAAACAACAGGAGAGGTAGTGCTAGGAGTCACTCTTCTTCCCCTGATAATCACTATTAAACAACAAAAGTGTGACTGAAGGAGCAAAAGAAATAGTAAGGTAGAGTCACTGAAATTTGCAACCAAATACAAACTGAAAACCAGAAAAGGCACAAAGGAAGGGTTTGTGATCGGTGAAAAAAACCTTTGTTTTTTAAAAAGAACCCTCACTCACCAACCTAACTGGTGACATGCTTCATCATTGGGTTCCCACCAGGGAGACCAATTGTCTCCCCGGTGTGCTACAACGCCTGGATTACAGCGGAGCTGGTTTTTGTTAGACTTGTGAAGTGATGCCCAAAGAGGTGAGTGGTGATTTAAAAGATGGCGGCCTGATCCCAGAACTAACTTTAATGAAGGGTCAGCCAGCGATCATTAAAACCAGGTGAATCGGACACTAGTGGTTGTGAATTTGAACCAAATGTATCCTAATTAAAAGGTGAGAAGGTCGACATGTTTCTGCTTCTAAGTGCTAAATTAGCAAAACTTTCATCAGGACCAAGTAAAACCCCCATGCGGTATACGCACGCTAAGGCGTACCCTAACCTTGGGGATGTGTGTGTGTGTTAGTAAAACTCATGGTTCTACCCGAATGGGCTCTCATGGTATTTCCAAGGGACCAGACTCTGGAAGAAAAAAGATTTTTTAACCAGACAACAAAACATCTAGTCTATCGTTTCATTTTCATTTACACATACGTAGTGAGGTGTAAAGCCATCCAAAGACCATTAGCAGTGGATCATACAAAAAAACCTTTGACACCCTTATGTGCTTCTTTAGATAACATAAGACATTGGTACTGTACTGGTGTGGCAGAATCCCAACAGGTGACAAAGATTGGCAATACTAAACCAAACCATTATCACGCAACTAGTGTCAAGGATACTGATTCATCCAAGTCACATATGTAACGGTATGCATCTTGTATGCTTAATTGAAAAATGCTCTCATCCGTTGCATCAGTTAAAATTGACTGTGCCCCATGTCTGAGATCAAAAGCACAAGTGCTACCCCGTAACAATTAAAACTACCCCACACTCCCATCACTGAGAAATGTGGCCACCGTAACAAAAGAGAAACCTTGGGATAGAGTAAAAACGACTCACTTAGAGGGTAAGAATGCTGAACTTCTTGGGCTTAGCGCCGGGGGAATTCTTCACGCCGAGGAATTTCTTTAACAGAGAAACAAAGTGTAAAATGATGCTGTATCTACTGAAGTGAAAGCGCAATTAATGTGCAAGAGGCGAGGAGATCCTACAGTCTTCCGATCGGAAATGACTTACTTGCGACTTGGCGACTCCCCACCGGCAACCTATTTCGTACACTTCCGCGGCCCGAATAATGGTAGACGGGCGGAACGCGGAAGTAGAAATAGCGTAACATGAGGATCACGGTTTCCTAGCGGTTGCAGCTGTCCAATGGCGGTTCAAACGTCAAAGTTATAATACAGCGGTCGGACCACCGGTGCAGCAACTTCAGCCATAGTGGGTTGGGCGGTCCATCGGACTGCCAAACTCATAATCAGGCCCTTATTCCAAATGTAGAAATCTTCACCGCAACATCGTCTGGCGGCTCCCTGACGATAGTGCCTCCTCCTCGTACACTGCCGGCTGCCTTGCCCTGGTGAACTTTACCTTCTCATGCATTTTTCCTCCAAAATTTGTCTTACTCCGAAAGTAAGCAGAGACTGAGCCCAATCCACTTTGTGGGATTTTTCTTGTGCAATGTTATCACTTTATTAATGTTTAAGTGCTGCATAAATGCTTCACACATTGCCTCTAAGTTAAGCCTGACTGCAATGGTACCAAGCTACCAGAGTGTTAAGCACAGATTAATTTAGTGACTTTGTGGTTCACATTGACAGGAATGGGGCTGTTGCTCGAGTATGGTTTCACCCCCCTCAGCCAACTACCCAGTTTCTCACAACATTTGAATTCAGAGTTGTTTCACAAGGAGGTGAGTTGCTGTTTCTTTCATCACCAAGAGGCAAAGTTTGCTGTACCTCCAAGATCTGAGTGATGTTGTTTGTTATTGATATCTTTTCTTATCATGGGCATCTAAATTGCTGCTTTTAATGTCTGTATGAATGTTTCTACTTGGCCATTTGTCAGGTGATGAAATATAGAGGAGTGATTGATTTTCCAATGCCATTCTACAAAACTTCAGATGTGCATTTTGGGACATTGTTATTTAATGAATTAGGTGATAGTAGTTTCACTTGCCCTGTTGTAGCTGTTTTCCTAGATCTACACTATTTTTGATAACTGCAGAGTATCTTGCCCTAGTCCAGACGCTGCAATGTTTAAACACATGTCTAAAAACAATCCAATTGCAGTTTCATTTAATAGCTATTAGACTCTGATCGTTGGTCACTCTGATTTGAAATAATGTTAGCTAACATGCATTACAGGGACTTCCAGCCTGATTGTTTGCATCCACTGGCTACAATATAGAGAAAGGTTAAATGAGTTATGCTTAGTTTTTCTTCCATGGGAGTTAGCATGCACAAGACCAATAGGAATAGAAGTGGCCTACGCAAGGCCAAGTGACAAACTAAAGTTCATCAAAAGAAGTTGTAATAGGTTAGAAGTTGGACCCTGCAGTTACAATTTTCCATAACATTTCACGTAATAGATCTTCCCTACCAAAAATACAACAGCCGTTTGTCCACTATGTTACCCTTTTGCTTACATCAGTGGACATACTATATGTAGAAGTGAATATGTGTAAAATATATCTGGAAAGCTGGTTTTGGTTATATTATCTTGAAAGAGACAATTAGTTAAAGATTCCTTACCTTAGAATTATCCCCAGGCGCCAGACTGGATCCGGTACGTTTTTTCATCAGCAGTACCCTTGGATGTCGCAAGGTGGCATCGGTCAGCTCCACGTTCGTCGTTGGCGTCGTGGTTGCCTGGATGACGTTACAGTAGCTACTTAAATGCCGTCCTCGCGCGCTGACATCAGTTCTGCTCTTTCTTTTTCCGTGCCAGCAGTGCAGATCTGGAGAGAGTGGTACCTCCAGTCACTTTTTGACTGACTTTTTGGATGACTTTTGTCGACACCATTTTTGAATCTTCGACTCCTGGTGCAAGTCAGGGATGCCCGGTTTCAAGGCTTGCGGCTCCTGCAGCCGACTGATGTCGGTGACGGATCCGTACCGCATGTTTCTGTTTTGCCTGGAGCGCGACCACGACCCCAAGTCGTGCTGCGACTGCCAGACCATGAATCCGAAGTCTTTGCAAGAGCGATCCCGAAAGCTTCTCGAGGCCCGGCATTTGGCTCTGTGCCGTTCGAGGTCTAGTCGTGTACGAGGTCGAGGGACCGATTACGGAGCCACCACCACCAGTCTTCTTCTAAGTCTTCGCACTCCTCAGGTAAGTCGAAGCACAAGAAATCAAAGAAGCATCATCGCTCTTCGACTTCTTCCCGTCGGTCGGCCAACGCGACAAGTGATGCCGGTGTTGCCCCTTCTGTGGCTCTGCGTGTTGAGCCCGAAGGGTCGACTCAGAGGTGCCCGCCCTTCGCGGGACCCGGAGCGAACCCTGCCCAGCTACACACCTTTTACGAAGCGATGCATGCAATCTTTGGGCAACATGACTCTGCTGGTGTGCCTTCGGGCCCCGTGGACTCAGCTGGGGGCCCTTGGTCTTCAACGCCGGCAGCTCCGGTCCCGGCACAGCAGGGCCCCCTTGGATCCACGCCTGGATCCAGATCAGCGCCTGTCAACCTGATTACACCTCCCCCAGCACCAAATCCATCGGCACCACGTCCGCAACCGACACTGGTTGTGTCCCCAGCCGGCGTCAACCCCGGCCTCCACCCCAATGTAGACACGGGGCTGGACCGGCGTCGACGGGTACTTTTGTGCCCCTGTTCTAAACTGGTTCTTTTAGGCCAGATTGGGACTGGGAGGGGTCTGAAGAACCTTTGACTGACCAGTTGGGTTACGAACCGGACTGGAGAGAGGAACTGGGGGAAGCCAGTGGTCTGGATACCTCACCAGACCTTGGCATGTTGTCTCCTACTACCGTGACTACGGTGGAGTGAGCATCTTATGCAGTGGTATTGCGGAGGGCGGCAGAGGCTCTCAACTTCGAGCTCCCTACGGTGGCGGTCAGGACTAACCTCCTAACAGAGGTGCTTCAACCTGCAGTGAGCTCTTCGGAGCCTCAGCTGCCGTTTAATGAACCCCTAACTGACATCATTTGGGCACGTGGTCCAGGCCCAAAACAGGGGCTCCTGTGGATAGGATGATTACTCAACACCACCGCCAGGCCCCGGGTGACACCACTTTCCTCTCCCAACACCCCACCCCTGAGAGCTTGGTGGTCCAAGCCTCACATCCAAAGGTGCATTCCCTAACACACCACCTGATATGGAATCCAAAAAGCTGCACCATCTTGGGAAGAAGATGTTTTCTCCCTCCAGCTTGGGACTGCGGTCGGTAAACACAGCATGTCTGTTGGGCCGTTACATCCACTTCTTGTGGGATACGGTAGCGCAAGTGCTGCCCCAGTGCCTGGAGGAGGCCCGGGCCGTATTCTCCAGTGCAGTTGCCGAAGGGAGGGACGCAGCAAAGTTTACCATTCGCTGTGGACTGGATACCACCGACTCGCTAGGCAGGATGATGTCCACATCAGTAGCCCTTCGAGGCTAGGCCTGGCTGAGGTCAACTGGTTTTTCAGGGGATGTCCAGTCCACTCTCATGGACATGCCCTTTGATGGCCATAGCCTGTTTGGCGATAAGGCAGACAACGGGCTAGAGCGCTTTAAAGACTCTCGGGTTACGACCAAGTCCTTGCGCAGTCTGCTTTTTGACCCTTTCGTGGTTCCGAAGGGGTGCCCCACCACGTTCCGCCCAGAGACACATGCCGGCGCAAGCTGTCCAGCACCTGCGTGGCCTGGGAAGTGGTATTTTTTGGATAACATATTTTTTATTAGTTTTCATTAGAGTGAACAAAATATGAAATGAAAGAGTATAACCAATGTTACACACAACTTTAGCATACACTTTACATCATGTTCAGTTCAAGGCTACAAATGCTCCTACTAGCTGCTTTCCAAGTCAGGAATTCCCTCCCATCCCCACAGCAACTATCAACTATTAGGATGCTGTTGGTTTACTCATAATTAGCTCAAACTGTAATGTTGAAGCCCTACTCCCATATTTTCTCTTGCTTCTTAGGGCTTCTTTTGGTGTTGTATACGTCTTACTCTAAATAAGCAGACCTATCCATCTCTTTTTGCAATACTGGTATCGGTGTGGTGTTTTTGCTCAGACAATAATGGGCAGTATTACTTTTTGCAATCAGGCAGCCCAACCTATCAGTATTTGTGTATGTCTACCATGCACCTTCTCATCTCCTATCCCCAGAATTGCTGTCTGTGATGAGAATGTATTGGGTATCTTCAGAATATTTGTAAGTATTGACTGAATACTGTTCCAGTGTCAGCAGGCCTTCAGCACATGGATAAAGTTACAGGGATCTTTACTGCATCTCGTGCATTGTTACTTCAATAGTTTTCCCATGTTGTGAAAACCTGTTGGTGTGAAAACCTAAGCAAAATCTTAAACTGTATGAGTCATAGGTATGTAGAGATAGTCAACTGTTGAGTTGCCATTTTTATCTCAACCCATTCATAGCCCTGCATGATCCATATTTGTGTGACCCATTAGCACTGAGTGTCTCCATGCTGTTAGGGTTATTGATCCCCAGTGCCTTGTACATTTGTGATATCTTTTTTCCTAAGGGTTTCGATGATAATCTTTGCTTTCAGGGGATTATATTCACAAAGTGCTTTTATTCTTGATCTTTAAGTGTTAAGGACATGCCCCTGATGTAGTATATAAAGAACTAGTTCCTGTGGGGACTAAATTCTTAAGCTAAAACATCAAATGACTTGAAGTGTGTTCTGTCCATGATGTCTCCTAATATTGATATCCCGATTAGGTCCCTGCCCTCTAACCCCGCTAGTGTCATTACCTGAGGCAGTTGCGTACCATGCCACAGTGGCAACTCATTGGCTAGTCTGTTGCGCCAAACCAATCATGTAAAGTGCAGCGGAGCCCACCAGACCTCAAGAACCTTTCAATTAGGTGGCAGCAGTGAGTAGAGGGATACTGGAACCATATAAAAGATTTAGTATTCCATGCCTCTCTAGGGATTCTAGCTCTAGTTGTGTAGCAAGATTGTCCCTGGCACCAAATAGCCAGTCATTGACAGAAGAAGGGAAACCCAATACTATAGTTTCACATCAGTAACACATTTTATCTCAAGCTATCGGGGGGGATTTACCACACCATATAAAGGATGATCTATGGAATATTGATTTGGAATTTGAAGTGGATAATTTTGCCTTGTTTATAGAAGAAAGTTGGAGAGAATACTAATATTTACAGATGTTTGGGCACACCAAGAATCAGTATCTTTGTGCAGCCTGCTTAATAGCGGGCCAGATTGAGTTTCTGACACAATGTAGGATTAGCGGTGAAATGGGCCAGAATGGATTTTAATCAGTTGAAGGCTTAGGGATTGTTCGGTTTCCCCCTTGTATTGGCACTGGTATGGTTTTGTCACAGTTGACAAGACCAGAGGCCATTTGTTACATTTGAAAGATTGTTGCCAACTTCTCTTTGGTGCGTTATGGGTATTAGAGAAGCAGTAGCTTGATTTCTCTGTGTCGGAAGATATGCAATCTTCTATGTCTCTCATAATGCAAGGGGCTCTGTCATTAATAAGAATAATAAAGGAAATAGAGGTCATCCCCGATGGGTGCCCCTCTTAGTGAGCAGTGAGTTAGATAATTGCCCTTTAACTTTGACTTGAGCCCAATACTTAGTGTAGAGGAGACGTACCCGTGCAATCCATTTAGGACCAGAGTTCATCTTCTTAAGTATCTGTTATAGGAAGAACCAGTCTACTTAATCAAATGCTTTTTTTGGTATCTACTAGCATTAGGACTCATAGCCCTCCTAAATCTTTAATCCTAGGCAAAGAGATCTACACTTGTCTAAGGTAGAGTCTCGTACTCCTAGAAGGATGAACTATACATGGTAGTCCCTCCGAGATCATACAGAAGCCAACCCATTTGCAGGGCTCGGTTGTACATATTGAGCAAAGGTTGTAGAATAATTGAGGCCAGCTTTTTGAGGAAATTCACAGTCATTCCATTTAGGCCAGCGTTTAAAAAAAATTCCACAGCAGAAAGGTCCTCACCCAGAGCGCAGGTTGGTAGCCCCTGTAACTCCTCTCTATTGAATAGATGTAACAGAAGGAACCAACAATTATGTAAGAAGGGAAACGTCTATTTCCTGCTGTGAAGGTTGGCATTTATCTTGTAATGTCCTATAGAAATGTGCAAAGGTTTCTGGCATAGCGTAGCCATTCGTCACCTAACTACTGTCTAACTTTTTAAGCTTTACGCCTTAATAGCAAACCTCTCTCCATCTGCAAACTAATATACCAGTTTACCACATTTATCTCCCATATTGTATACCTGTGCCTGCGATTCAAGCCATAGGGTGTATGTAGTTTCATGAGTGTATGTAGTTTCAGTCTGTCTACAGTCACCTCTAGTAATCATGTTGTGTGTGGGTCCCCTGTTTAGTCAGCTTCCCTCTTTTGGCCCAGCACTCACTTTTCCAAGACTAACTCACACCCTATTAGTTTTAAAAAAAAGAATATCTCTCTCTCTCTCTCTCTTTTTTTAATCACAGCTTTGTATGCTTCCTACAGGGTGCAGTGTTTATAGTTTTTAGTTCAAAATTGAACTTGGTTTCCTCCCTGAAGAAGTCAGAGACGTTACCAACCATTAACCATCCTGCATTCAAGCAAAATACCCCACCAATCATTTTTGGGTTTGGATATGCCACAGACTTAATTCATTTGGGGAATAATGTGTAGGTTTTTTACTCCGTGCTGGGAGAGAAAAATAATCAGCGCATGGAGGGGCCCGATGAGCGACTGACTAGAATGTATATGCTTTGCCAGGATTGTGCCATTTCCTGCAGACATCAAAAAGCTGCATAGCTACGGACTATTCACTCAGAATTGCAGTATTTTAGTAAGTCATCCTAAAGCCGCAAAGCTAGAGCTCAGAGTATGCGGTCTACCATCTTACCAGTGGAAAATAAAAAAAGAGGCCCAGCCACTTTCTATGTGGAGTTCCTAGTTATTCCTGTTTGCTCACTTTAGTGGAAAAACCATGAGTTTTTTTGTAAAACCCTCACCCACCAGGGTTACCCCTTGGTGGCATGCTTCATCATAGGGTCCACCCCGTTCCGCTGCGGAATGAGGCATGCTGTGATCAGATGGACTGCACTGGTAGAAAAGACTATGTGAGGCAGAATGTTCTGCTGGGGAGGAGTGAGGTAGAGGAAGGGTATGATTAAAAATATGATTAAAAATACCTGACTAGTGGGTGATGCTGTTTGTTTTTTATTTAAAAAAATGTGTATTTTCAAAGCAAAGGAACATGAAGTGTGGTCACACCCAGGGCAGAGCATCAGTACAAGTTATACATATCAGGAATACACATGAATTAAAAATCTGGCGAATCAGTATCTATCATGAGTCTAAGTCCATTTCTTATAGTACCGTGATCATCAATCAATTAGCTCATCAACAGTCGTAATCATGGGGGGCTCACATATGTTTCCCCTATATTCATTCCATTTGGACCACACAGCTACCCACTTCCTCGGGCACCCCCTAGCCACATACACCGTCTTTTCCTGAACCATGCTCAGTCCATATCTTTCTGCCATGCACCGAGTGTTGGTGGTGTGGCGGCCCCCCACATCCTCGCAATATTCCTCTTTGCTATCGCCAGGCCTAGTGTGGCCCACAGTTTGCCTTTCGCTGGGAGGGCTGAGGGTTCCCAAATGTTAAGGAGGCACCTCGTCGCCTCAGGTCGCAATTCCACCCCCCAAACTGCCCTCATACAGTTAAGCGCCAGTGTCCAATATGCATGTACCTCCCGGCATTCCCACAATATGTGCAGAAAGGTTCCCGCCTCCCCACACCCCCTACGACAGAGTCCTTTGTCGCTGCGCCCCATCACGACTAGCCTGGTGCCAGAGATGTATACTCTGTTGAGGATCTTCAACTGGATCAATCGCAATTTAGCTGATATTGCTATTTCCTTGGGGGACGCTGGCGCCTCGCGCCATTCTTCATCGTCAATCTCAAGTCCGTCTGTCTCCCACTTCTCTCTAACGGCTAGTAGTGGATCCGGTGTATCATTAATGAGCTTTTTGTATGTGAGCGATATGGCCTTCTCCTGGAGGTGGCCATCCAGTAGTCTAACTTCCAGTGGCGAGGACTCCGGGTGTTGCGTCCCAGGAGGAATATTGGCCTATAGTGCGTGTTGGACCTGCATGTAACGGACGTGTTCCTTCCGGGCTAAATCATATGTGTGCTGAAGGGTATCAAATGTCAATACTCCCTCTGGGCCCTATAAATCCTTGATACGAGATATGCCTATGAGATCCCAGTTTCTAAATCCTTTTGTGCGGCTAAGAGTGCCTAGCTTCTCTGAAGCCCACAGTGGGGTTTGCTGGGTAAGTCTGCCAGCCCATCCCAGTTTCTTGTGGACTATATGCCACAGCTGGACGGAGTGTTTGGTTGGTCCCGTTAGTCGATACCTTCCCGGTCTGGAGTAGAGAGCCGCTTCGAAGTTTCCTCCTGGAAGGAGCCATTTGTCCATCTCGTACCCTGATTCATTCCCTGCACAGTATGTACCCTGATTAATGGCTGACAGATGCGCCGCCCAATATTATTTCCGAATATCTGGAAGTGCTATCCCCCCATCAAACCAGCCCAGTGTGAGCTTCTGGAGGGAGATACAAGGCACACCAGTCCAGAGAAGGTCTCTCTGGGTTGCCTCAATAGAGGCAAAATACTTTTGTGGGACTAGGTCAGGGTGGTTTTGGAGGGCATATAGGAATCGTGGCAGCGCCATCATTTTAAATAGTGCAGCTCGGCCAAGCAGTGATAGCGGGAGGGTCTTCCAGACGGCTGCGTCTCTCTGGAGCCGTTGTAAGGGAGGCAAGAGGTTCCGCTCATATCTTGTGGCACGGTCCTTAGAGATGTATATGCTTAGATATGTAAAGCCGTCGCTAACTATTTGGATCGGGCAATCATCCGGGGTCCGCGGGGGGGCTCCGTGCAAGACATAGATGAAAGATTTCCCCCAGTTAATGCTGTAGCCGGAGTGTTCTCCGAAAGATATCCAGTGCTGCCGTGAGGGACTCGTGCCCGTAAGGTACTGGAGGATGTCATCCGCATATAGCGAAATCATGTCCTCCCACCCGTTAGTCCACCGTATCCCATGCAGAGAGGCGGTCCGCCTACCCCACGCTGCTAGTGGTTCGAGAGCCAGAGCAAAGAGCAGGGGTGTTATGTTATGTTATCCATTTATAAAGCGCGCTTCGACCAAGGTTTCATGGCGCTGTTTCGAGCTGTTCTGAGTTGACTGGAATAGGACTAGTTTACTCATGTGCCTGTATGAACAGCCATGTCTTGAGCTGCTTTCTGAATTGAAGCAGATCGGGACAGGAACGGATCTCCCATGGGAGTAAGTTCCAAAGTTGGGGCGCCAGATAACCGAAGCGACCCCGCCAAGAGGGGGCATCCCTGCCTCGTTCCCCTCTCCAGTGTGAAAGCCTCTGAGAGTTTGTTGTTGACAACAACTTGAGCCAAGGGTTCTGTATACAGGAGTTTCACTCAGCTAACAAAATTAATGCCGAACCCCAACTTTCGAAGTACTGCCATCATGTATGACCATTCTAGCGTGTCGAAAGCCATCGCTGCGTCTAAGGACACCACCACTGCATCCATGCGTAACCGGTGGCAACATCCCAGCACCCCATGGAGACGTCTTAGGTTAAGTGCCGTATTGCGGTGAGGCATAAAACCCGATTGGTCTGGGTGTACTAGGGTGTGGAGGACCGGTTAGATCCTGTTGGCCAAGAGTTTCGGCTCTACATTGAGCAATGATATCGGTCTATAAGAGGCACAGGACTCTTTAGGTTTCCCCACCTTGGGGATAGCAACGATGGTAGCTATCTGCTGGTCCCGGGGCAGGCTACCTATCTCCCTACTCTCCTCGAACATCCGTTTCAGGTGCGTACCAAGACTGTTCGTTTTGAGCTTGTAGAGCTTAACCGATTGACCACTGGGCCCAAGAGCCTTTGCGGGGCGAAGGTCATGAATGGCCTTCACTATCTCTTCCACGGTCAGTGGTGCTTCTAGAGTCTCCTGTTCTTCCGCGGAGAGGGAGGGAAGTATAATGTCGTCCAAGAAGGCCGCCGACTCTATTTGCAACTTTTCGGATCTCCTAGTGTATACCCGTTTATAATGCGATGCAAACTCCTGGATAATCTCGTGTGGTTCCGTAAGAACGGTCCCTGCGTCCGTCCTAAGTTCAGCCACCACCTTCTGAGCCTGCTGCTTCTTATCTAGCCACGCTATCAATTTGCCTGCCTTGTCTCCCTGATCGTATAACCTACCCTCCCTGTCCCTCGCCTATGTCTTGGCAGCGTCGGTAGCAAGGTCCTTGTACTCTGCTGCCTTCAATTGAAGTTGGTGGATCGTGTCAGGGCTCCCATCGCTCTGTGCAGTACCCTCAAGTACCCGCAGACCAGTTTCTAGAGTCAGCAATTGTGCCTCACATTCTTTGCGGCGCCCGCTATCGCCGAGAGTGCTTCTCCCCTCATCACCATCTTGAAGGCCTCCCACAAGACCACCCCTGAATCTACGGTCCCCTCATTTTCTTCAAAGTAGCGATCGATCGACTGAATAAGTTTCTTTTTGGTAGCCTCGCCCTTTATATGCCAGGCGGCAATTGGAGCCACACACCCAGCCTTCCGGTCGGCAAGTGTTATATGTGCCCAGAGAGGGGAGTGATCCGAAATGCCTCGCGCAAAGTGGGTGACCTCACGGATCGTCGCTTCATGGTGCATTGGTGCAAGGAGGTAGTCTAGGCGTGAGAAGGAACGGTGTGGACCCGATAGGAAAGTGTATTGTTTTTGTGTCGGATGCAGGAGGCGCCAGAGATCAACAAGTCCGAACGCCTCCAGAAGGTTGGGAAGCCACCTTTGTCCTGCCCCAATGTCTCTAGCTGGCTGCCTGTCTATCTGCCCAGAGACAACCGCATTAAAGTCGCCACACACCAGGAGGAGCCCCTCCGGGAGGGACAGTAGAATCTCTCCCAGACCATGGTAGGATTGTGTTTGGAGACCCGGTGGAATGTAGACAGTCACTAAATTGAGTCTCCAACCCTCCCATTTTCCCAAAATCGCCGCAAAGCGCCCTAGGGGATCCACTTCTGTACGGTCCACCACCATGGGGAAGTTGCGGCGCATCAGAATGCCTACCCCTCGGGACCCTGAAGTGAAACCGGCATGCGCCGCCAAGGTGTACCCCCATCTGTTTAGCGCCTGACATGTGTTACTCCTCAAGTGTGTCTCTTGCAGTAAGACTACATCCGGGAGGTGTCATTTCACAAACTGTAGCACAATACTCCGTTTAAGTTTGTCCCCCAGCCCATTGACGTTCCAGCTAATCAATTTAAGACTTTTATCCCACTTCGTAGCCACGGACGCTGTTTCGTGCCAGTCCATTACTGTGCTCCCTGCGTCGCTGTTCTGGAATATGTGCCCGACCTCGGTGTGACCTTAACAACCTAACCCCCAACCCTCCTCTGTGTGACCTCCCCGACTACCCCCCACTCCCCCCTCCTGTCCCCCCCAAACTACAACAACCCCCCCACCCTGCTACCCTGCTCCGTAGGCTTCAAACTACCCACATCCCCAATTAGCAGAGCGCCTTTCGCCCGATACCCAACCTGGAATGGGAAGAAAACAACCCCCCCCCCCCCTTCCCTTCCCGATGAACCTTCTCTAAGAGGAGCGTGCGCCAGCTCCAACCGCCGCCCACGCCCACCCCCACCCCAAGGATAGTAACAGTGTACCACTAAAGCCTACACTCCGTAAGGATTAAGTTCCATCCATTTGAGTCGGCGCCTTACCCAATTAGTCAATGTTCCAGCCCGCTGTGGGACTATATGGGGCACAGAGTCAAATAAGAGAGGGGAGGGCCATCAACAATTTCTGCCAGTCGGAACCTGGCCCCCCTTCCCTGCAAAAGGCCATATCTTCCCTCCCCCCCGACCAGGTTTCACTAAAAAGAGCATGACCCACACCCAGGCATCAAATCCCACAGTACGTTACAGTATGTAGAGGTCCACGTCGGCAGGTCCATCGCCCTCAATGTTCAGCCGCCTCTCGAAGAGTCCCCCAGCGAGGACTTACAGACCTCGACCTCCAGGAGCGTTGACTCTGTCCATCCACATCTGACCTCTCGGCCGTTGATTCCGGCGACGCAGCCTGAGCATCTCTCCAGCTCTCGCCACCAGCCCGGTCCCGAGCTCTTGGCGACTCCCGGTCAATCCAATCCTGCACGTCCGACGGTGAGGTGGAGAACAAGGATTTTCCCCCGGCAAGGACTTAGAGTTTGGCAGGAAAAACATCATATACTTGATGCCTCTCTCCCTCGGTGCTGCCTTCACTCCTGCAAAGGAATGCCTCTCTCACTGCACCTGAAGGGTGAAGTCCGGAAAAAACCGAAGTGTGGCATTTTCGTATTGCAGGCCCCCCCGCCTGCCTGGCTGTCTGCAAGATGGCATCTCTATCCCTATAGTTCAGGATTTTTGCGATTATCGTCCTGGGCGGTGCCCCTGGTTTTGGTTTATGGATAGGTGCACGATGGGCCCGTTCTATGATGAAGATGTTGGACAGGCACTTAGGCTTTAGGTGGTTGAGGATCAGGTCCTCCAGAAAGAGCTCCACGCTAGGCCCCTCCAAATCCTCCGGTACACCTACCACGCAGATATTACTCCTGCGAGCCCTCCCTTCTTGGTCTTCCAGCTGTAGGGCCACTTGACGGTGTTGGTGCACCAGGTAATTTACGCATTGTTCCAGAGCCTTGGTTGATGTCTGGAGCTCCCGGATACCAGCTTCATTGGCTTTGGTCTTTTCCGAAGTTTTACTGAGGTCGGCGCTGAGAAGGTTGACCTCAATGGAGACCTTGTCTATTTTTGTCTCCAAGGTGGCGCCAAGTGTCTGTATGGCCGCCATGATGGAAGCCAGCGACGGTTCTTTCAGGCCGGACTTGTCCCCTGTTGCACCCTCTGCCTGGGGCGTCCCCATCTGGACCGTGTATTTATCTAGTTTGTTAGACTGCGTATTCGTAGTTTGTTTGGGCCTCATGGTGGCTGTGCTCACACTCGGTCCGCCACAGTCGCGTAGTGCGTACAGGCCCGTCCGGGAGAACCTTGTATTGCCACTGTTGGTACTTGGCACACCACCGGGGTCTCACACTCTCCCCCGTGCTATCACTCGGGCCACCAAACTACCGGGCGGGCCCCCGCATTACCAGTCCGGGCCCCCGGTTTTTAGTCGTCCTCCCAATACACTCTCCACCGTGTCACGGCAAGCGTCGCACTCCACTTCCGCCCCTGGCACCGTCTTTCAGGCCGCAGTCACATAGGAGATACTCAGTCCACATGCAGCAATGCTCTCCAGCCAATCTCCTACCCGGTTTGGGCTCCCACGATGTCCGTGTCCCTGTGTCTGCTTTCTGCCAATGTCACCAGTAGGGAGGTTCACACACGTCCCGAGGAACTGCAAGGGCCTCCATGTCCGGTCGTCACTGCACTCTCTTCGGCACTTCAGGCCTTCCTCCTATCCTCTGTGAGGCTCCTGTGCTATTTTGGGGCCCCCTCCAGGCTCGTGGGCGCTGCCCCCCGCTTGGCCCTGTTCCTCTGTCCCTCGCCGTGCCCCCAGCTGAGGTCACTGCCGAGCCTCCAGTCTCCCCTCCGGGCCACACACGCTCCGGGTCACGCTCCTCAGTTGCCCCCAGGCTGGTCTCCTCGCTGGCTCCCACCATTGGCACTGGGGGCCAGCGTTAATTTGGGTTATTTCTGCGGCCCCACTATGGCAGCGCTTCAACTTTTGGGCTCCCAGATGTAGGCCGCAGGCTCTAATGCGGCCGAGTTGAGCGCCGCTCTGTCCCGACTAGGCCGCTAAGCCGGGGCCTCCCGTGACGTGACGGGCCGCTCGCTCCGCACCGGCGCTCCCAGCCGGCGCCCGGTCCCAGTTGACAGGGACGTAGCGCGGCACAGGAGACAGGCAGCGGGACCGGAGTGGAGTCGATCTGCTCCTTTGCTTAGTGCCGAGTCCGCGCTACATATGGAGTGTAGTCACCCTCTGATTTCTGCCGGATTTGCGTGGGGTAAAGGCTCGGCTCCGCGGAGCTCCGAGTCAGGCGGCCATCTTTGCCGGCGCCTGGCCACGCCCCCGGATAATACTGTTTTTATTGTTACCCCCCAGTTGGTATGATTAAAAACTAGGGGGAAAAAAAGAGTAGGACTATACAGGATATTAATGAGCCCAAATCCTAATGGTCTCCTTGACTGGAGTGTTTTACCAGTCTTCTTGAACGAATTATACTTTGTTACCTTTGTTTAGACCCTCTGAATCACACTTTTCTCAATCCTACCACCACCACTATCCTCCCCTTCTTGCTTTTGCGCGCAACCTGAATTTCTGAATATACGGTTTCCAAATGTGTAAATAAATTTGTGAATACTTTGAAATCTGTTTGGCGCCTAAAGTTTGTTGGTCACAGTGAAATATATTCACTCTTGAAATGTGTGTTGAGTGCGTATGTTTTGGTAATGGATACATCTAAGCTACCGCCTTTTTAGAATGCTTAGATAATGATAAATAAGAAGGAAAGCCAAAAATTGAAAATTAGAATTAGAAGGAACCCGTAGTAATACCCAAAACAAGAATTCAAACATTGACTAAAGTACGTTAAATCATTGAGTTGAGTTGTGACAATGGTTCCATTCGTACCATGATTTAACCTGATTACAACATAGTTAGAGATAGACCAATACCAATAATGTTCTCAATTCTAGGAGATTTCATCTAGGTAAGCCTTCGCTTTGATTTCAGACTGGAAACATTTTGTGAGGCCGCCATGTACAATTTTTAGCTTCGCAGGGTTATTCAAGTAGGCTTGTGCGCCTTTTTCTTGGAATGGCTTAATCAAAGAACGAAGCCGCCAACGCCTCTCCACAGTAACGTGGCAAAAGTCTGGTCTTGAAAAATAGGAAAAGTCATTGTAAAGCACCTTATGGTCAGGTCTAGCTTTATCCGCCACTGTCTGCCTTACCAAAAAATTCCCAAAATATTCTAGGATAGCTCTGGGATATCCCGGGTTTCGAAGGCATATTAAAAGGCATCCGGTGGGCACGTTGGATTTCGGCTTCCAAGTTCCAGTTTTTAAGGTCGGGAATGGACTCCCTGAGTAATTTAACTACAAAGGTTCGGGTGTCAGCCCCCTCCAGTTTCTCCGGAACACCCAGAATGCGGAGGTTATTACGGCGTTGCCGATTTTCAAATTCCTCTAATTTGCATTTAATATCTATGAGTTCTGCTTCCTGAAGTTTGACTCGCTCGACGTTCAATGTGGTCTATCTCTCATTTGTCACAACCCTGGCTTCCATCTCAGTAACTCTTTCCCCTATCAAATTGCAGGACTTAGAGAGTTTCCTGACAACGCCTTGCATTTTACGGAGTGCAGCCCGGGATCTCTTACTGTCCAGTGCTGTCTCTTCCCTATGAGCTGCAATAGCCTGCAAGATAGTCTCTACTGCTGATTGAGATATCTCTGAAGTGCTAGAGTTAGTTGGAATCCCAGCTGAATGTGGCAATGAATTAGGGACCGTGTTATTTGCAATTTGGCCCTTTTGTGTGATCCTAGTTGTAGGTTTGGGTTTGGCTCTAATCGTATTGACATGTGAGGCTTGCTCATCAGAGCTATCATCATAAGAACTGAGCACAGGTTCTGATTCAGATTCTGCATCTATTGAGCCCTCCAAAGAATCAGCTTCATCTGACCACTCATCCAGAACATTAATACCATTCTCATCGGAAAAGGAATAAAACTCACTTGGCTCTTTGTCTTTCTCTTCTAACAAGTGAGTCTTTGAGGAACTCTCCTCTGGCGTTATTTGATCTGAGATATGATTCACAACCAACACATCAGAACTGTCAATAGATTGATGAGAAAGGGGTGTATTCGAAGCCCCAATTGATATAGCTGGTAGTGGTAGTGGTGTTGTATGGAGCCCGGTGAACAACAGCGGAGTTGGTTGGGTTGCCCCAAGGGGGGTTAGATCAGTTTGTACCCCCAATACATTTTCCCCAGCCCCTGAAAATGACATACATTGTCCTTCCAGCTCTTGAACCTGTGCGGTATCACTCGGAACATAAGGTGTAATAGGGAGAGGAGTATGAACTGTTGCTTCAATGTTACTTACAGTTATGATGTCTATTGGAAGGGGCTGTCCAAAAGCGGAGATAGGAAAGATGGAAGCGAGGGTATCTCCAGTTACAGGGTTCGATGTAGTCCTCGAAGATTGCTCCAGTTCAGGCTCTGCTACCATATTGGGATTCACGGTAACATGGTTTTCTATATTAGGTGAATTAGTCATTATATCGTTAGTAGTCTCTTTTATCGGATTTTTCTGGGGCCCGCACTGCAAAACTTTTTTAAGAAGTAAATCCAGAACAGTACCGCCGGTTGAGTTTAATTTCCTTCTGGCAGCATGTAGGTCCTGTCTTGCAGTTTGATCAGCAATACCTTGTTGTTTTCTAGTCTTGGATTTGCCAGAGTTAGATAATGCGTGAGCTCCTTCCACATCGTCAAACAATTCCTCGAGTTGATCATGTTGCTGACGCTCAGCCTCTTTGCGAAGTATTCGGGCAGCTTTCGCAACACACACTCTAGTAGCAGCAGCAGAGGCAGCGGTCTTCGCCGGCATGATTTTGAGAAGACCCGATTCGAGTTCTGGCGCCTCTGTATTATTTTCGCAAGTGGGCGTCTGAATCTGGGGAGCAGTTGCGCGCAGTCCCGCCGATGAGCGATCGACGGAACAATCGTGAGAAACAATGTAGCTTTGGCTCGTTAAGTTTGTGAATGCCGAGCGTTGTAGGTAATTTTGCTGCGGTGTCCGGAGTCAAGGGCTGGTCCCACCCCACCCCGCCGTGCTGAATCTGTGTTACTGGCTGCAGCTGAGACTGACACCGAAACAGTGAACACTCGAAGTCTTGCAGCGTAGCCAGAGAAGGTAGGCAGTTCCCCCGAAATGCTAGATGAATTTGGGAGTTGCTCGAAAAACTCGTAAAACTAGAGGAGTAACATACGGAGTTTTCTTCCCTTTTTCCGACCAACTTGTAAAAAACAGGAGCTTGAGATAGAGTGATATAGCGAAAGCTATAGCTCTCCTTCTCTTACTTTCCCCCTAGAGCGCGGAGCTCAGATGTGGTGCTGCTTTCACGGTCTACGGACAGACCGTCATCTTGCCGATAGTGCACCCATTTAACCCCTGATTCACTGGTGATTCACGCAGCAAGATGGCTAACTCACAGGATACAGGGGATGCCCCCATCCCTTTCAGAACGTGAGTTCAAGAAAATAGATGTGGCTGTCAAGCATGTTGCAGTGCAATCTGCCACTCAATGCAACATTGCTAATTCCATTTTTTTTCTCTCTCTGTATGATTGAGCCCACTAGGATCAAATGGAGGATCTTATACCACATCTCCTAGATTAATACCTCAAACGGAAGATGGAGTTGGTGGCGGAGGGGAAGATAATCTCCCAACACCAATATTCGCTGCACTGTGGATACTGCAGACACAGCTGCATGTGGCATTGATTCTAACCTCCTCCTAAGGCGACATTCACGGCTATGTGTATCCGGTTTTAAACCGGAAGTACAACAACACCTCCTTAATGTACCTTTTAATGGCAAACATATTTTTGGCCCACAGGTCGATGAGATGCTTGAAAAAATGTGAAAACATACAGTCAAGCCTAAAGCCATGGGCGCATTTCAGATACCTAGTCCCCAAGGCTCCTTTTGCTGTCTTCAGTACTGTGGCGCAGCCAAAACAGCTGCACCACCAGAGAGTTCTACCTTTTACACCAGATATCAGCAGCAAACTCCTTCACAGGGCTTCTACAGGGGTGGATATAAAAGGAACAATGGCTGAGGTACGGGTAAAGGGGCATCTCCCAAAGGAGCTACTGCCCTAAAATAGGGACACTCTTTCTCCCCCCCCCCCCCGACCATCCAACTCCTGCGGGAGGCAGACTACAGGGGTTTCTACCCCAATGGGAGTCAATTACCTCTGACCAGTGGGTTTTAGACTCCATGAAGGAGGGGTATTGCTTAAAACGTACCCAACCACCACCCAACATTTCTCCATGCAGACACAACTTATCCATGGAACAACAACATCTTCTCCAAGAAAATGTGCTCGCACTACTTGCCAAAGGGGCCATAGAGCCTAAGCCTGGCCTGGTTCAACACTTTCCAAAATCTGCTACATCTTTTTGCCTCAAATCATCAGGTAAGAGTACAGTAATGCGCTTGCTAGGCATTATAGTGTCCTGCATTGAAATAGTATCATATGCAAGGTTACACATGCATCCCTTAAAACAGTGCCTAGCAGGACAGTGGTCTCAGGTGGATGGTTTATGGGAGGATCTACTATTGATTTGGGGCCTTACACATCGCTCTCTGCAGTGGTGGAATGCCAACAACCTGTTACACGGACAGCCCTTTCTAGACTTAGTTTCTCAAGAGACCATCACTAAGGATGCCTTGTTCCCCGGATGGTGAGTTCATCTCCAAGGCTACACAATCCAGGGCTTGAGGACACCCACACAGCAGGGCCTCTACACCAACCACCTAGAATTGCTAACTATTCAATTTGCTCATCGAACATTTCTTCCACTTAAACACAACAAGATCATTTTAGTCCACCCCAGCAACATTACAGCTATGTTTTATCTACAAAAGCAAGAGGGCACTCATTTGCACCAGCTGTCTGCTCTAGCCCTGGGCACCTGGAGTTGGGCGCTTCATCACAAGGTATAGTTGGCCATGCAGTACATTACGGCTCAGCAGGATGTATTAACAAGTCCACAAGTGGGAACTCCACCCCAGAACCTATTCATTTACTGCTGGTGGTGGGGGTTCCCTCCTACAGACCTGCTTGCCCCGCGGAAAACACAAAATGCCTAACTTCGCCGCCTGATTACCACACCCAAAGTCCATGGGCAAAGCACTATGGATGAACTAGTCAGGGATTTTTGCTAATGCTTTTTCGCCTCTCATGCTACTACAGTTTGTGGTTCGCAGGCTAAGGCAGATGTCCCTCACCCTCATCCTAGTACACCCAACGTGTTTGCACCATCCTTGGTACTCCACTCTGCTGCAACTCTCCCTTGTTTCCCATCGAGAAGCCAGACCTTACAGCGCACACCACGGGTCTCTCCAACAACCCAATCTTCATCAGCTCAATCTTGGGATCTGGCTCCTAAGGTCATAGAATTTGGTTATCTCAGACTACCGGAAGAATGTTTGTCTATTCTTTGTTAATCAAACAGACCTAGTACAAGGGCCTGCTACAAGGCCAAATGGAAGTCTTTTGTGCTCTATTGCCTTCCAAAACATATCAATCGTCTCACACCATCGGTACAAGACCTTGCCAATAGGCACCTTCAACCATCAGGCCTTGCCTACACCTCCATTCAGTTACATTTGGCTGCTTACCTACAAAATAGGCAGCACGCTTTCCTCTTCAGAATTCCAGTCATTAAGGCATCAACATCGTCCTGACTTTGCTCATGCGCCATCAATTTGAGCCCCTCTACTTTTCCCTGATTCAGATATTTTCATGGAAGGTAGCCTTTTCTGTAGCCATTTCTTCCCTTAGGCGAGTCAGTAAGATACACGCTCTCACCTTACAAGAGCATTTCTTCCAGGTTTATCCGGATAAGGTGGTCCTCAGAACCAACCTCAAATGTCTCCCTAATGTGGTTTCCACTTTTCATCTCAATCAAGCCATTGAATCTTCAGTGTTCTTTCCAAATCCAGAGTCTGTAGCGGAACGCGCATTGCATTGCTTAGATGTCAAAAGGGCATTAATGTATAATGTGGATATAATAAATCGTTTTGTAAGACTGTGACGATTGGCAAGGATCAGACGGCACATGGGGACTAGCAAGACTTGGTTTTATTGTCAAGACTCTTCTCTTGCTGGAGGACAGAATTAATGGTGCACAATGACAGTCTGTCAGGCAGTCCAGTTACACTTCATAAGAACTGTATTTGGTCTTCTTTTCTTTCAGAGTCTTTTCCGTCATCCTTCTCCGCCTGGAGGGGTCCTTACTCTTCAGGTATCCCCGGGCGCTCAGGAAAGAAAAGAGAAACAGGGAACGATCGTGAGAGCTATGCTCATATCTCAAAACATAAGGGAAGGCGTGAGGGAGCACTGATGCGGAAAACAATCTCCTTGAGTGAATGAATTACCGTGCTGGGAACTGGGTAGACCTGAGGGGGATAACAGGAGGTGACTATCTGTGGTTGTGCACCCTGCTTCCCATCCACCCCGTGACACGTTCCTGTACATGTTGGAGCCACGCTCCTCCGGGAGCGTGGCGGGGCGCTTCATGTTGTATAGGGTTCCGCCGTAGTGTCTTTTTCTCCTCCTGTGGTAAGAAGCAGCATCGCTGGGCTCTCACTTGGACACTCTCCACCAGATACCGAGAACTCCTCGTCCTTCTCGCCGGCCGCTTCACTTCCGGGTCTACACGCGCTCTCGTCAGGATCCCGGTCCGCTTTCCTTGGTTGGCTGGCGTGTCGTCATGGTTGTGGGCAGTGTCCTCCTCGGCTCCTCCCCAGTTATAGGGACCTGGTCCATAACAGACGGTGTTCTCGTCGTCACTCTGATTCCCCCAGTCATGCCAGTCTTCCGTCTGGAAAGAAAGGGAAGGACTGTGCTCAAGGGGCACAGTCCACCAGCCACGTTTGCTTTCTTGTTCTTCCCCAGACCGGCAGGAATCGTGACAAAGACTCAACAACCTTTTGTGACCTACTCCAAGCCACACATAGGGTAGGCCATTTTCAAAGCAACAAAACTTGTTGGCTTGTCAGGTGTATTCAGATTTGTTTCCCCAAAGCTAAAAAGCCCCTACCTGTCCCTCAAAGACCCAATTCCACTTGCAAATAAGGGGCTTTGATGGTTTCTTGGGGGAAAATACCATTAGTTCACATTGTAAGGCAGCTACTTGGGCCACTCATCACATTTTTACTAAACATTACAGTGTGGATGACCTGGTTAAACAACAAACTGAAGTTGACCGGGCTGTCTTATGCATACTGTTTCAATCTCCTGCAACAACCTCAAGCTAAGCCACCACTTTTTGAGGAGGACTGCTTTTCTGTCTATGCGCAGCATGTATCTCTACAGCTAAACATGCCACAAACGGAAAATGTTACTTATTCTGTAAGGATCAGTTCCTGGCATGTAGTGTTGTAGAGTTACATGTGCCCACCCTCCTCCCTAGCCGCCTGAAGTCAGTTGCTAATGCTCCTACCTTTCATTCTTTATTTTGTATTCTTATCTCTTCTATTGTGGTTCTGAAAATCTGGATTCGTGTAATCGTTCTGGACTCGAGAATTAAAACTTCGTCGAAATATGACGAATTTGGTATCAAAGGACCGAGAATGACGAGTACATCATGTACATATATTTTCAGCATATTCGAGTGACGATTTCACCTCGAAATCATCATTTGCGTTCTGAACCCTTGGCTCCCATTTATGTGTTGCCCTTTACATAGGCCTTAATCCAGTTGAATTCAATTCCACAAGGACACATACTCCTTAATCGACTTTTCCATGACCTGTGCAAGTTGGAACCATTGCCCCAGGCCGAACTCGTTAGGTCAGTTCTCCTCCCAGTGGCCGAGCAAGATAGCATCAAGGCTCAACAAGCCATAAAACCATTTCAGCGCGCACACCTGCCGTATCTTGGTCACATCTGTCTCTACTCTTTTGCTTCACTTACTTTATGATGGGGAGGTGCCTGTTTTATTGGGGGTCCAGCGATATCTGATGAAATGTTGGCCCTTGCCAGGTGATTTGTTATGGGCAGCACGACGTGAAATATGTACATGTCATCATGACTCTGCTTTTCTTTTGTAAACAAATAACTGTAAATGACATACTACGAATTCGAAGAATGTTTGCCTGAAGCTGAATATTCTGTATAAAGAGAGAAGCCTGACTTTGTAAATTCGAGCAGTCTCCTGAGAATATACTTCCCCCGTGTTGTACTTCTAGGACACTTGTTACCTTGGTTGCAGCCAATAAACTAATCTTTGACTTCACCTAGAAGACTCTGAGTTTCTGTGGTCTGGATCAGGAAGAACCCGAGGTCTCTGGGTGTACCCTGACACCGCTGGGTTACCGGTTCTGTGCCGCTTCTTAAAAACCCAGTACCTCAGCTGGCGCCCAACGTTTGGGGCGATTCCAGTGGTACCAGTCAGCCAGAGGATCGTGAGGAGCTTCGTGTGAAAATTCCGGAGGACGGCCAACCACCTCATCGACCCCTGCATGTCGACGTGGTCCGAAGGTCTTTGCTGCGAGGTTCCCCGCTTCCCGACGGCTACAAGGACTGCTGCCCTGGCTATCGCCCTGATTTGGACCCTTGAAGTTTGGTAGAGCGAAACACTAAGACGAGTCTTCTGGTGACGTCATCGATATTTCAGTTAAGTATAAGTGGAGCGTCTCCCAGTCCTTAGTTGGTCTTAGTCTTGGGTATCCTTTGGGATAATTTGTTGGTACTTGCAAGCACCAAAACCGAAGGACTCGTGTATTCACGAGAAATATCGTAATCGATAATCCTTTGAAGTTTGGAACTAGAGTAGAGAGCGAAAATGCCTAGTCTTAGACTTGGAAATTTGTTTTGTCTTGGTTATAATAGGGACTCCCGATTGGAGGACTCATGTCCGGTTCCTCCAGTTGGAACTCCAACTTACGAGCTATATGTGAAACATGGGGTAGGCCCCATCACCTACAACGAAGTATGGATTAAATACACCAGGAAAGATGGTGTTCTAAAATGGCCCCAATATGGTAGTTTTGATTCCGAAATCTTAGACAACCTTGAAGTTAAACTCTTTAAAAAGAAAGCCCGGCCGGCGATGTTTGACTCTTTCCGCTTATGGCGTATAGAAGCCAAACAAAAAGAAATCAAATTAGCTAAGAAAAATAAGAGAGAAGAGGGAATTTCAGTAATGCAAGCTGCTATGCAGTTTAAAGATAATGAAGAAGAGCAGATGAGTGAGCAGTTGCACAGGCAACGTAAAATGGCAATAGATAAATTTGCCGTCTCTTCAGCAAGAGGCAGCAAAAGAGCGTGAAAAAGACCCATTAATGTCGCATTTACTAAATTCGCCACCCCCCTATGCGCAAAATGCCACGGCACCCCCGCAACCTTTAGTTGCGCAAACTACGCCTCCTGTTCCTCCACAGCACCCTCCAGCTGTTCCTCAGCTGGCTCCTACTCCTTTGGTGCAGCCTCCTCCAGGCCCACCGACCACCTCTGTTTCACCTGTGTTTTCTACGATTTTGCCTACTGTACTTTTTACGTCTCCTATTGCTCCCTCTACGATTTTGCCTAGTGCTCCTTCTATTTCCCCTGATACCTCTTCTGCTATCTCTGCCCCTGCTTTATCTCACCCCGTTTTTCCATCCGTTCTTCCTTCACTTCCATTCGGCAGAAAATGGCCAGCACTGTTACTAACCTTCTTTTACCTCTTTTCGGGTCGCCTACTACGACCCCTAACATGGGAAGAAGACAGTTGCGAAGTCGACTGCCTGACTATCAAGAGAGAGACTCACTGAATAGTTTAGTACGGAAATGGGTCATGGACACTGTAAAATATGATGTACAGTCTGTCATGGAAGTTTTTCATCAATGGGAAGCAGCGACACAGAGATATGTTTTCGAACAGATGAGTGTTTTTCTTTGCGAGGATTTAGAAGACAATGATCTGGAATGCATACCGCAAGAGATGTGTCGTGTATGGTTTAAGTTCGGAGAGGGTATGATTGTAGGTCCAGATGTGGAAAAAGCAGTTGAAATGTTGTTATCATATCGGAGTAAGGGGAGCAGTTCTGGGTCACCATCTGAATCTAGTACATCTAGTAGGAAAAAGGCGCGACAATACCCTATGAGAGAAGTTCCCCCACAGTGGAGAGAGGGTGACACGACTGCTGTCCCACCTATTCTGCCACACTTTCAGCGTGTATGGGTACATGTCCCATGGAAGCGAGCTGAAGTTTTAGCACTTAAACAAACGTTACCTGATCCGCGTAAAAATCCTGCAGGGTATTACAAAGAGTTGTCGCAAACTGCTGGGTCATGTATAATGAATTTAGCCGATATCGATATGCTATTTGGGAATGTTGTTCCACAGCCTTTATGGGGTAAAATTCGTCACATAGATCATGATCAGGAATTAGGTGACTCATGGGCTAATATTGCCGCTGCAGATGCCCGACAAGTTGGTGGTGCCAAGCCTGAGCCTTTGATAGCAGAACTCCCTGGTAAAATAGTAGATTACATGAAAACGATAATGCCTGCAATACGTGTAAATTGGGATAAGTTGTCTGCATGCAAGCAAAAGAAAGAAGAAACTGTTTCAGATTTCTTCACCAGGTTTGAAGAAACATTTGTCGACCACAGCGGTCAAGATATGACCACAGAAGGTGGTCAGAGATTGTTTGTCGATAAATTCGTGCACAATCTGCTTCCAGAATTGTGTAAAAAATTAAAGGATTCAGAAAGTTCTTGGGCAGTCTCATCTTCAGCCCAGATATTGGCTACTGCACAATATTACGAAAATAGAGACAAGGATGAGAAAGATAGAGTAGAAAAGAAAACTAAAGAACTAAAAACGAAGGTTTTGCTACAGCAAGCCTATCCGCCACGTGGTAGTGGTAATCAAAATAATAATGGTCAGAATCACTACCAAAACAATTTCCAGCAGCCTCAACAATATCAGAGAAACTCGCAAAGAGTCGAGTATACTCAACCCCGTGTACCTGTAGGCCCCAACCAGTGTTCATATTGCAGACAAGAGGGTCATTTCAAGTATAATTGTCCTATTCTATTACAACGTGCAAATGGAGTTTCTGGTGTTAGAGGTCGTGGCAGTCAGCAAGCACCTAGAGGTAGAGGGCGTGGAAACGCCCCTCAGAACGCACTTCCCCTTCCACCACAAAACTCTATGAACAGGTTTGATCAGCAAAATAACGTATCTGACAGAACAGCTCAATACTAAGTTGATGATTACTATACAGAAGATGAGTATTTGGAGAATAATGATTGCTAGGACAGCCATAGACAAAGAGAGGGAGTTGTTTCAGTTCCAGTAGATCAGAGTGGACCATACGTTGAGGTGATTACATCAGGTGTGTCAGAACCTTTTCTGTTGGATACTGGTGCTACAAAGAGTTCTATTATGCACTCCAAACTCCCTGGCGCACCTTTGTCTGGCGAAATGAACGTTTCTGTAGGTTTTTCTGGCGCCCCAGTTAGAAATCCGATTTCTGACCCTTTGTCTCTTTCTGTTGGTCCTTGTGAATTAGAAGCACCCCTTATTCTGACAACAGGTTGTGGTGAAAACTTGCTAGGATTGGATTTGTTAAAGAGATTGTATGCAACTTTGTACTGTTCTCCGTCAGGAGTACAACTTACTTTAGGTAAGAAAGTAGTTTCTCCCATGTATTTGTCGAGAGATGCACTTCCAGCAGAATTGTCGTTTCTCCCAGATATTCTTTGGGCCACTGGTCCAAATGATGTGGGTCTTTTAGAAATTCCACCATATGTTGTAACATTGAAAGCCAACGTTAAAATGCCACGAATTCCCCAATACAAAATTTCTAGTGAGATTGAAAAAGCTTTACTAGCTATCGTTTACGAATTGATTAAAAAGGATGTGATTGAAGAAACACGAGGAAATGTTTGCAATAGTCCTGTTCTGCCTGTTTTAAAACGAACTGACCCTTCTAAGCCACCTGTGTACAGATTCATGATTGACCTTAGAGAAGTGAATAAAATTGTTGTGCCACAATTTCCAGTTGTCCCCGACATTACCACATTATTGACTATGATTCCAGCCTCTGCCTCTTGGTTTTCGGTGATTGACCTGAAGAATGCTTTCTTCAGTATCCCGATTGCTGAGGAGAGCAGGGATATTTTTTCCTTCAGTTTAGGAAGTCGAAGTTTCCGCTTTAAACGCGCTCCTCAGGGCTACTGTGAAAGTCCATCAATATACAGTCAAGCGCTAAAAACACAGCTTGATACGGTTATTTTACCTAAAGGTGCTACTCTCGTACAGTATGTGGATGATTTGCTCATTGCTGCTGATACTAAGAAAATGTGTAAAAAGGCCACGTTGACATTATTGCGTCATCTGTGTGATCTGCATCACAAGGTGTCACTTTCCCAACTGCAATATTGCCGACAAGAAGTGACCTACCTAGGTCACCTCTTATCGAAGGAGGGAAGGAAACTGACCCTAGAAAGAATTCAGGCAATAGCGAAATTGAGTGTGCCAAGAACTCAGAGAGAAGTACGTGCTTTCTTGGGCATTACATCCTACTGTAGACAGTGGATTCCAAATTTTTCGTTATTGGCCAAACCCTTGGTGGCACTAACGTGTAAAAATACACCCAATCCCATTCCTTGGTCTGAAGAGTGTCAGAAAAGTTTTCTTGAATTACGCACAGCATTATGTTCGGCTCCTGTGTTAGGTACCCCCAACTACAGTAAGCCTTTCACATTGTATGTCCACGAGAAGGAGGGCTGTGCATTGTCTGTGTTGACTCAGTTATTTGGAGGTAGGCAGCGCCCATGCGCCTATTTTTCGTCAACTTTGGATCTGGTAGCAAAAGCATTGGCAAGTTGTTTAAGAGCCACAGCAGCAGCAGCTGTTTCTATTCGACAGTCTGCTGGTCTAGTAATGAATAATACACTGATCGTGATGGTCCCACATGCAGTAGACACGTTTTTAAATAGAACTAAGACACAGCACTTAACTAGTGCTCGGTTGTCAAGCTACGAATTAACGCTGTTAGCAAGTCATGTGCACATAAAAAGGTGCAGTACCTTAAATCTAGCTACGTTGTTGCCAATTGCAGAGGAATCAGATGCTTTAGAACAGCACAATTGTTTTCTCGCAACAGAAGAAGAGACAAAAGGGAGAGTAGATTTATTTGACACTCCTCTTGCTGAATGTGATGGTACATTGTGGGTGGATGGTTCATGCTTCAAGCTCCCAAATGGTAACGTGACTGCAGCATATGCTGTCACGACTTTGCACACAGTTGTTGAAACTGCACGAGTACCACATGGTTCAGCTCAAGCTGCAGAATTAGTTGCACTCACGAGAGCATGTGTATTGTCTAAAGGAATGAGAGTGACTGTCTACACTGATAGTCAGTATGCGTTTGGAGTGGCTCACAGTTTTGGACGATTGTGGAGAGAACGTGGGTTCCTGACTTCGCATGGAGCTAAGATTCAGCATGGTCAGTTGGTGAATGAGCTCCTTGAATCACTGACCTTGCCTCTGCAAATGGCGATTGTGAAATGTAGTGCTCACAAGAAGGTGACTGATGATGTTGGTCGTGGGAATGCATTTGCTGACGAGATCGCTAAAGAAACGGCAAAGAATGTGATGAGCCGAATGTATGTTGCAGGCCCTGAAAGATGGACTGGTGATGTTGGAATATGTGAGGACACGATAGAGAGTGTGAAGTCCATCCAAGCTGAGGCCACAGAGAAAGAGTTGAGCACGTGGAGAGAGAGTACAGGTAGAATGGATGCAAATGGTTGTTGGATTGAATCGACAGAGCATCAGAGATGGTTGTTACCCGATGCATATGTGCTTGCAGTGGTTACAATGGCTCATGGAATGGCTCATATCAGCGTGAAAGGGATTTGCGAGTTGTTGGCCCCAGTGTGGAAGAATTCAGGGATTCCCAAGTGTGCAGAGAATGTTGTCAAGAATTGCATGGTATGTCTGAAGCACAATCCTGGTAGGGGAACCGCAACTCCAGCTGGTCATTTTGCACCTCCTACGTATCCGTTCGAGGTTTTGCAGCTAGATTTCATACACATGGAGAGGTGCAACAACTTAAAATACGTGCTCGTTGTTGTATGTGCTTTCTCAAAATGGGTACCTCACTATGTATATATGCTCCATCTACATCCTCGCCCTCAAGGAAGACAAAAACGATCTGATCATGGAGCCGATGCCCATGTGCATTGTCTACAATAGGTGGAGTCACCACACCTCGTGACTTGAGCAGACTTCTTGAAACAAAAACAAGTTGCACATGCTCAAGCCCAACACTAGACGGCAGGAATAAGCACAAAATGTAAATCTGCAGCACTACATGCCACGAACGGATGCTTACACAGTAAGTAACATTTCCCTTTCTACAGTTCAAAGGGAAAGTTTCGATTACCTGATAAGTGCTGTGCATTCATGTAAATTGAAGTTATTAGACAATTGTTTTTGCTTTCTCTGAAATAAGAAAATTGTGTTATATAGTGCATTTTTTTAACTCAAATTAGCATCCATTATTAAGGCCTCCTTTACACAGTTAGTATGTTAGGTGGTTTTCTTGGCCATGGTTATTTCAAAGCACAGTCTTTTCTGATCTGTACATTTTAGCACATCTATACTACTATAATAAAGGAAGAACTTTCAGCCTTTGAGGCGGGTAAACTCGGGAACCACAGCGCCAATCCACACACCCGATACACCGTTGGAATCGTCAGGGTGTGTAGATGGTTATAGGCTATATACATTTTTAAAAAAAACGTGATTTAAAAAATTTACAGTAAAAATAAAGTAGTCCCTCCGAAGTAGCGCCAGCCGCGAGGTGCGTGCTCACGTCAGGAGCGCGGGGAGGAGCGGCGTCCAGGAGCGCGACGAGACGCAGCGGACATGGCGCGGGGAGCAGCGGTGACGTGAGGAACAGCGGACAGGCCAGCGGCGGTGCGAGCAGCGGACAGGCTGGAGGAGCGGCGGCTGAGGTAAGGGTGCGGCGGTGCGAGCAGCGGACAGGCTGGAGGAGCGGCGGCTGAGGTAAGGGAGCGGCGGACATGGCACGGGGGAGGAGCGGTGACGTGAGGAGCAGCGGACAGGCCAGCGTCGGTGCGAGCAGTGGACAGGCGGGAGGAGCGGCGGCTCAGGTAAGGGGACCCATGTCGGGGCAGGTCGGGGTAGGCGGGGGTCGTGGCAGGCGGGGGACGGGCCGGGCGGGGGCCCGGGCTGCTGCACAATGTCGGGGCGGGCGGGGGTCGGGGAAGCCTGTTGCACCCAGTCAAGGTCGGGACAGGCTGCTAGTTTGTGATATGATGGTATAGCTACATTACGGTATTTCCTTTCACATGCCTCTGAATTAGTCTGAACTTTCTTCTTAAATCAAATGCCAAAAGAATGAAAAATCGATTTGAAGTCCTGGTGATGTAAAATTACATTCTTTTGATCGAAAATTACAAGCATATCTTTGTAGTGCATAATGATGGGCCATTTCTGGGGGCGTGGCCTGCAGCATGGTGGACTAGACGTGTCCGGATGGAGCTCCGTGTGCCTGCCAATAATCCTGTTTTAATCCTGGGCTCAAAATCGACATCCTGGCCCGCATTAGCGCGGGTCGAGTGGGAGGACAATACGCAACAGTGACGAAGATCCCTGACGACGGAAAATCGATGTAATCCGACCGAAAAGAGAGAAAGACTGTGTGGCAGCCTCGGAGACAAGATGGCGGCGCTGGTGATCGCGGAGGCTTCGATGAGGCGATGCACCCTGGCTGAGGCGCGCTGATTGGGGGCGCCTCACCACGACGAGGGAGACATAGATTTGGTGGTCCCGGGGGGGGGGGTTCCGTGCGGGACCCTCCCCTTTTTCGCCTGACCGGATCCGAGTGTGACGAGCAGCGTTGGGAGGCTGGCACTGGGGCCGAGTGAACCTCGTCCTGCCTTTGGCTCCGACATCCCCTTTCCTGGGAGTGTCACCAAAGTCTGCCCGTGCGGACCCAGATCAGGGGGCGGTGGCCCCGTGACACCGGGGCATTCTCGAGGTGGTTGGTCAGTGCTGAGTCTCCCGTGACTGCTGTATTTGCGCTGGGGGCTTGGAGCAGCAGGGCAGGCTCTCCGGACCCATCACCCAGCGTGCGCACTATGGAGTGAGGGCCTGGCCAGATTGGTGCACGCGAGGCCGAGGCGGGGCAGGTGAGGACCGCGCCGGGCCCTGAAGCAGCCCGCAGGGGAGCAGGTGGATCAGAGGGACCCGATGAGAAGAAGTCGGGTCTGTGGCCGCCCCGGGACGGAATCAGCCGATCACGAAGGGCGGTAAGGAGCCTTGGTGGGGTGGCTGGGGGGCGCGACCCCGAAGGACGTGGAGGCACATTGGAAAGAGCTTGGCAGGCCCCCCCTGCCTCCCTGCTGCCTGAGCTCTCGCTCCGTGCTCAGAGCAGCGGGGTGAACACTCACCCGGGGGCCTAGCTATTGCAGCTCTGGACGCTTTGAACTCTGCTGTTAAGGTGTGGTGTGTGGCGGCTCTCCTGTCCCCATGGGGAAACGCCCGTAGTTGAGTGACCTTGTGCCGGTGCGGCGGGGGGCCACGGAGATTGACACTGATGGCTGCATTGTGAGGGGGCCCCTCTTGAAGACTGGGAAGAGTATTGAGTCACCTAGGCTGCCGCTTGAGGCTGTGGGGGATGCCAAAGAACGGTCGGAAGACGGGCAGTCACCGTGGCAGGCAAACAGTGGTGTGGCATCCCCGTCATCAAGGGAACATACGGACTCCCGGCGTGTGAAGATACACATGCCCAGGAGATGACGGACAGAGGGGGAGTCATCTCCCAGGTGCAGTGCAGGTGGGTGCCCATGATGAAACTAACTGGAGACACGGCCCCACGTAAGAACATTTGCTCAAAGTGCAAAACCCCGGGTCACCAGTGCCCGCGGTCCGTGCAGCCTCTGCGGTCTTGCCATACCGCCCAGTACTAGTCCCTGATGCCACGAGACAAGGACCGAAAACCACAGTGGCAGGGGAAGATGGACAAGTTCGCCAAATTCCTGCCTGCGTCGGAACCCCCTGCCTCCGTGGACGCGCCGAACAACAACATTATTCTGAAGGCAATTTATTCCTCCAGGGAGGCGCTGGAAGGTAAAATTGACGAAATTAAAATTGACGTTGACCTGCTCTGTCAAGACCTTCGGAACGTCTCTGAAAAAGTCACGCACGCTAAGCAGCGCATATCGAAGGTTGAAGACACTGCACACACACTCCGGGGTGAGGTCTCGGGCTTGACAGCGGCCATGAGAATGTGCTATGGGGAGTCGACAATGCTGAAAATTGAGCCCGGAGAAACCACCTCCACTGTCTTGGCTTTCCGGAGACTGTGGAGGGATCGGCCGCTGGTGCCTACCTGCGTAAATGGCTGCTGGACACACTCCCTGGTGCACAGATTTCACCATGCTTTGTAATCGAAAGACCGCACAGAATACCGGGGACCCGGCCACCACCGGGAGCCCCACCACTTCCGCTGATTGCAAGGTTTCTTAACTACCAGGACAGGGACCTCATTCTCCGGGAAATCAGAAGCAAGGGGGAAATACGACTGGACAATACCAAAATAATGGTGTTCCTGGACTACTCACAAGAGGTGCAAAAGTAGCGCAAGACTTTCAACTCAGTGAAAGATAAATTACGGCAGTTACAAATCACATATATGCTACTCTTCCCCGCTAAACTCAAAGTGATCTATCAGTCCAACACACTGTTCTTTAACACCCCAGAGGAGGCCTGGCACTGGCTAGAGGAACACCCTCTGATAAGAGCAGCAGCGAGCCAGGCACCGTCTCCCCAGAAAGCCCAGCTGGCACGCAGACACAGACCAAGATCACAGCACCTCAAATGGAGGAGCACAGCGACTGGCCATAGTCAACAACTTAGGGTGACGCCATACCGGAGCAGAAGGATGGCGGGGTCGACACCTAGGGCCTTAGACTCTGAAAGCATGCACCATACGGACAGACTTAGCATGAACCCGCGGGTGAGGGGGCCCAAACTGCAGCGCTCCGCGGACTACACAGATCAGAACATTACAACAGACTCGGAAGAGGATCACCCTTTGCTGCAGAACATTAACCTCCTTGAAAATCCGATAGGTGAAGACGCTGTGAAGGACACAGACACTCAGACCAAGCAAGCAGAAACAGAAAAATGATGAGTAGTATCAGGCCCGGGGAGCCACAACGATATCATTATTTTTTCAAGAAGACGAAATGTGGTTCTGAAGAACTCCTTGTTTGGTCTACGTGGTTGTATTTATTGTACCGCTGTATCGTGATATTCAAAATTTATTTGGTTTATATTAAAATATTACTCATTCTAGGCACAAATGCCATCTTTGAATATTTATCAAGAATGTGATGAAACATTTTGTGAACAGAGGAGCAGGCTCACAGGGTAATACATTTGTATAGGAGCGCACGTGAGGAAAGGGTAGCACACCCACATATGATTGTTTTGGACTATAAGGGGGTGTCTCTAATCCACGTCCCTTGGTCTACACCTTTCTTCAAACTCTGTGATCTTACTTGCACATTATCCTTCTGGAATAATTTCTTGTCTTTCCTTTGTACTCCATTGCGCTAGAGAACTACTCGAACAGGGGCATTTCTATTGTGTCACTTGCCACGTTGTAATTAAACTGTAGGAGATCCCCACAACCTGTTATGTCATTATTCTTTGACATGCCTAGTATGACTCGCTATTGATGTGGGGGGTTTTGAATCCATGATTACATATCCATCACTCTAATTGGTGGTGGCGTGAACAGCCTTGAGTCTTTTTACCATGGTTCTTGTTTTTTGAGAGCAAAATTAGTGAAGGTTTACGTTCTAGCCTTTTCGAAGCGCGCGGGAGGACGGCCGGCAGATGGCTTAAAACCACTTCCAGCCTACGGGTCACGTGTCCGTAACTAGGAACTCAGTGGCCCATGGGGAAGGTGCCCTGGCATACTTGCATTTAAAGTAAGATTGGAATGCCTCCTTTTTTTGCCGCATTTTTTTAACTCGAGTAAATTGTTTTCTCCCAATACGGAGCAGTACTAATTATTGACGTCGGAATCTGTTATATCAGATCACCTTCATCCGGGGAGTTATCCGTTCCTCGTATCTGTTTTTCCCTACAGCGCCCAACTATACAGACAGCCTCACTCTGGTAACTTTTTGCTATTTTAACGAGATTGTTTCTTACGCTAACTAGATGTTCTATAGCCAGGCATGGGGTTGTTTTTAAGAACCCTATGTTGTTTTATGTTTTCACAGCTTCGGCCATACTGAGCTAACGACTGTGTCATTTTCCATGATGCCATTTCGGTTCTCATTAGAATCCAGGGCTTAAACGTGCTGCACACTATTTTGACACCAAACTTCTGGTGAGATTGCCTTTTATATTTTTCCCCGCTATCTTGACTTTTAGTAGAACATTTACACGCTGACATGTGTGTCATTAATACAACATTAGGAGACTTATGAAATCTCCAGTTTCATTTTTAGGGCTCGGGCCTAGGCCTCCACGAAGTGGGGGGCGGAGCTTCCGAGCTCTTATGCGTTCAAAAAAAAAAAAGACAGAAAGGGGTCCGGCTGGCACATTCCTTAGTTTTTTATGGCATCTGCCTAGTGATTCGTCTTCGCTGTGCTGTGTATTTAGTAGCGTTGACGTGATAGGCTATATGTAATTTACGCGTGCCCGATGTGGCATATTCTGTGCGAGAACGAGCACGGCAGAGTGATTAATCTTAATTAGGAGCTGTCAGAGTGCCCGTGTAATGCAATCCAGATGGTGCGAGCGCGTTCACCATTGCATTGCATGTATCATGCGCGCGTTTAACATTTACCTTTCGCGCACGGCAGTCCATTCATTTTAATTAGGAGCTGTCAGAGTGCCGCGTTCACGGCGGAGATAATGGAAAGAATTTTCCTGTAGCTTCAAGGGCAGTTACAGTTGATTTTTTTTTAAAGATACCTCGCATACAAGCACCCTTGCCTCGCCAATCCGTGTGTCTTTTAAAATAAAACAATATGGTAGAGTTTAACAGAGATTTTCGCAATAAACAAAAACAGCTATGTAGATTGCAGCGTGTTTTATTTGCCATCACCTTGAGTTGATTTTTACGTACGTTTTTCACACACACACAGTAGTGAGGATGACAATGCATATCTACAGGCTAGCGATGACAGTGCATATAGGCTAGCAATGACAGTGCATAATTACAGGCCAGTGATGACACTTCATATCTTCAGGCTACCGATGACAGTGCATATCTACAGGCTAGCGATAACAGTGCATATCTACAGGCTAGCGATGACAATGCATATCTACAGGCTAGCGATGACAGAGCATATCTACAGGCTAGCGATGACAGTGCATATCTACAGGCTTGTGAAGCCAATGCATATCTGCAGGCTAGCGATGACAGTGCATATCTACAGGCTAGCGATGACAGAGCATATCTACAGGCTAGCGATGACAGTGCATATCTACAGGCTAGCGATGATAATGCATATCTACAGGCTAGCGATGACAGCGCATATCTACAGGATAGCAATGACATGGCATATCTACAGGCTAGCGATGATAATGCATATCTACAGGCTTGTGAAGCCAATGCATATCTACAGGCTAGCGATGACAGTGCATATCTACAGGCTAGCGATGACAGAGCATATCTACAGGCTAGCGATGACAGTGCATATCTACAGGCTAGCGATGACAGCGATGACAGTGCATATCTACAGGCTAGTGAAGCCAATGCATATCTACAGGCTAGCGATGACAATGCATATCTACAGGCTAGCGATGACAGAGCATATCTACAGGCTAGCGATGACAGTGCATATCTACAGGCTTGTGAAGCCAATGCATATCTACAGGCTAGCGATGACAGCGATGACAGCGCATATCTACAGGCTTGTGAAGCCAATGCATATCTACAGGCTAGCGATGACAGTGCATATCTACAGGCTAGCGATGACAGAGCATATCTACAGGCTAGCGATGACAGTGCATATCTACAGGCTAGTGAAGCCAATGCATATCTACAGGCTAGCTATGACAGAGCATATCTACAGGCTAGCGATGACAGTGCATATCTACAGGCTTGTGAAGCCAATGCATATCTGCAGGCTAGCGATGACAGTGCATATCTACAGGCTAGCGATGACAGAGCATATCTACAGGCTAGCGATGACAGTGCATATCTACAGGCTAGCGATGATAATGCATATCTACAGGCTAGCGATGACAGCGCATATCTACAGGATAGCAATGACAGCTCATATCTACAGGCTAGTGAAGCCAATGCATATCTACAGGCTAGCGATGACAGTGCATATCTACAGGCTAGTGAAGCCAATGCATATCTACAGGCTAGCGATGACAGTGCATATCTACAGGCTAGCGATGACAGAGCATATCTACAGGCTAGCGATGACAGTGCATATCAACAGGCTAGCGATGATAATGCATATCTACAGGCTAGCGATGACAGCGCATATCTACAGGATAGCAACGACAGTGCATATCTACAGGCTAGCGATGATAATGCATATCTACAGGCTTGTGAAGCCAATGCATATCTACAGGCTTGTGAAGCCAGTGCATATCTACAGGCTAGCGATGACAGAGCATATCTACAGGCTAGCGATGACAGTGCATATCTACAGGCTAGCAATGATAATGTATATCTACAGGCTAGCGATGACAGCGCATATCTACAGGATAGCAATGACAGTGCATATCTACAGGCTAGCGATGATAATGCATATCTACAGGCTTGTGAAGCCAATGCATATCTACAGGCTAGCGATGACAGTGCATATCTACAGGCTAGTGAAGCCAATGCATATCTACAGGCTAGCGATGACAATGCATATCTACAGGCTAGCGATGACAGAGCATATCTACAGGCTAGCGATGACAGTGCATATCTACAGGCTTGTGAAGCCAATGCATATCTACAGGCTGGCGATGACAGTGCATATCTACAGGCTAGCGATGACAGAGCATATCTACAGGCTAGCGATGACAGAGCATATCTACAGGCTAGCGATGACAGTGCATATCTACAGGCTAGTGAAGCCAGTGCATATCTACAGGCTAGCGATGACAGTGCATATCTACAGGCTAGCGATGACAGTGCATATCATCAGGCTAGCGATGACAGTGCATATCATCAGGCTAGCGATGACAGTACACATCTACAGGCTAGTGATGACAATGCATATTTATGGGCTAGCGATGACAATGCATATCCACAGGCTAGCGAGGACAGTGCATATAGGCTAGCAATGACAGTGCATAATTACAGGCCAGTGATGACACTTCATATCTACAGGCTACCGATGACAGTGCATATCTACAGGCTAGCGATAACAGTGCATATCTACAGGCTAGCGATGACAGAGCATATCTACAGGCTAGCGATGACAGAGCATATCTACAGGCTAGCGATGACAGTGCATATCTACAGGCTAGCGATGATAATGCATATCTACAGGCTAGCGACGACAGCGCATATCTACAGGATAGCAATGACAGCGCATATCTACAAGCTAGCGATGACAGTGCATATCTACAGGCTAGCGATGACGGTGCATATCTACAGGCTAGTGAAGCCAATGCATATCTACAGGCTAGCGATGACAGTGCATATCTACAGGCTAGCGATGACCGTGCATACACTCACAAGGAGACCACAGGCAGCTGAGGTGCAATCTTCTCCCACTCACAAGAACGACATCACAGGCAGCAGCAGTGCAAGCTTCTTACACTCACAAGGAGACCACAGGCAGCAGAGGTGCAAGCTTCTCACACTCACAAGAAGGACATCACAGGCAGTAACGGTGCAATATTCTCACACTCACAAGGAGATCACTGGCAGTACACACCACATGAACACACTCCATAACACATAGCAACAATACATTGGCATTTACAATGCCATTAGCTCAAACTCAAATAAAACCGAGCCCGATTGCATTTCTAATGCTTGTTTTTTATCTCTTGGCTCTTATACCCTCCCCCTCTCCTTTTTATCTCCTTTCCACCTGGCATAACCTCCATGTGTGTTCATCTCTCCTGAGTTTGTCTCTGGTACATTATCCTGGACCCATTACATTGCTCGTTTTCCACTACCTCCCTCCTTTTTTCTCCTCTTCCCTTTGTTTGCTTTTTCTTCTTCTCTTACAGACAACCCATTGCTTACTGATCTTCTGATACAGGTATGATAGATTATCCAAATCTATAATACCCAATTGTGGTATCTCTTGCTCTTCTCATTGGGCACCTGCATGGTTAGGAGCTTTGTATACTCTCACATGGAGGGTACACTCACAGTCTCTCTTTTGGGTTTATATGCGCTTCTCGGCACCTTCGTTTGCCGTCACCTTTTATGTAGAACTTGTCTCTTGCACTTGGTCTTTCTCCAGGTTATGGTGTTTTGAGTTTCCACGTTTGGAGCCGCACTTGATATGATAGTATTAACGTCATATTTTGTTACGTGAATTGTCAACAGTATGGTATATTATCATTCATATCACTGTATCCTGTCCCATCCCTGAGGAAGTTGCGGAAAGATTGTTCCACATGCGACGAAACACGTGTCGGCTGGTTTGCTTGAAAATTAAAGACTGAACATTTTCCAAACTCTTCGAAAGACCATTTCTGTATCTGTTGGCTTGCATATTGTGCTATATTTGTTTACATTAACATACTGATAAACTTATTTTATGTGTGCCTAGGTCTATGCTCGATTTCGTATTGTGAGGTTTGTTCCCACACTCAATTGGGGGGGGGGGGTGGGTTATAGGGCTTATCTCTTCACCTAGTTGCACCATAGCAATATTTTTTATCTTTTTCAAACTACTGCGTCTATTACAGCTGAGTGCCTAGAAATTTCCCTGGTCACAAAAAAACCTTCTCTATAGTGTATCCCAGACTCAGAACCCTATTTTCTTGAAAACGTGGGGTCAGTAAACTCTGCCATTACGTTATGGGAAGCGTATAAACCCGTCCTGCGGGATAGAGCCAAGAACATCATAGCTCATAAAAAACGGAAAGAAGGTGAAGAGATCACACAGCTTGAATCCCAACTCTTACAGATCGAAACGCAGGCCATTGCGTGCGATGACCCCGATCTGTTACGGAGACTACAAATTCTCCGCAGGAAATACTTTGCACTGACTCAAATAGATGCGCAAGACACAATACAAGCTATGCATCGGCGTCTATACGACGCTGGAGATAAAATGGGGCGATTGCTTGCTTCGCCTAGCAAAAAAGAGCCAGAGAGTAGGTGGGTAACTCAGATACAGACAGAGGATAGTCAGACCCATACAACTCTCGTTGAAATAGCTAACGCCTTCGCTGGGTATTATATGAGGCCTTCTATGCACAACGTTCGCTGGCAGAGCTAGCACAAATAAAGGCATATCTTCAGAAAATACAGTTTCCCAAACTGGCGGCAAGCGAATCATGGACATTGGACGAGAAGATAACGAACTAGGAAATCGGGCAGTTGAAAACTGGGAAGGTCTCGGGCCAGAATGGGCTCCCCCCTGAATTCTTTAAACAAAATGTGACATTATTTAGTCCTCACCTTCTTCAGCTATACTTAGAGGTGCAGGCGGTGGGTGGTCTCCGCAAGGATCTGCGGACAGCCACAATTTTGGTAATCCCTGAGAAGGATAGGCCGCCACAGTAGTGTAGCTCCTACTGACCCATCTCTCTTATTAATATGGAAACTGAAATACTGGCCAGAATACTAGCCAACAGGCTTACCACAGTAGTATCCGGTCTCATTCACCAAGACAAGTCAGGCTTTATGCCTAGGAGGTCGATTAGACTTAATCTCATGCGGTTGCACAATTGGTTGGAGGTGGTAACTACTAGGGAAGACCCACACCTTATCCTGTCCCTCGATGCTGAGAAAGCATTCAACACTGTCCACTGGCCCTTATGACTGTGCTGGAGGAGTACGGATTTGGCCCTACTTTCAGGAAATGGATCGCCATTCTCTACGAGGGACCCCTGGCTAAAACAAGCGTTACTGGTGTAGTGTTGCGGGAATTTTCGATCGGACGGGGTACGCATCAGGGATATCCCCTGTCCCCTCTCCTCTTTGCTCTGGTGTTGGAGCCTCTCGCATGTCATCCGAGCACATCCGTGTATCACGGGTTTCTGAAGGGGAGAGAATGAGGCCTTGACGAGCGCATCTCGCTGTATACTGACGACCTACTACTGTATGTTACAAACCCTGAGATGACGCTCTCAAATATCATGGACAGTTGTGAAAAATACAGCACGCATGCTGGGTACAAAATTAACAGGGAGAAATCGTGCCTTTATCCAGTGAGTCAGGGGGGGCCCAATGGTCACATTAGCCAGCTTCAGATAGCCCCAAACGGCATACAATATCTAGGGATTTATGTTACAGCGGATAAAGCAGCGGCGCTAAATCGCAATCTCTATAAGGTTTTTAGCCCCAATGTAGAAAGATAGAATTCCTTGCCATTGACGTTGCTGGGCAGGGCGGCACTTTACAGAATGATAGTGCTCCCAAAATTCTTATATGTCCTTCAAAACACATATCAACTGATACCAGACAGGATATTCGTTAAAACTGATGACACATTGAGGACGTTCCTATGGGATGGGAGACTCCCCAGAATAGCACTGGCGACATTGCAACGCAACCTACTTGTAGTAAATGAATGGGAACATGCTGTGGGAGACCACCCCACATAAGCCCTGGAACCCACGCAGTTTGCTAGATGCCTCCACACACACTACCTCTATGGTGGGCAGGGTTCTGCAAAACTCCTAACAGCCACACAAATCGTGATCGCGGCATGGGAATAAGCAGAACAGCAAATGAAGAGGGACAAGCGGGTGACCAGAAAAACCCCACTTTGGGTAGGGGGCGGCTTTTAAAGAAATTGCGAAGCTGAGAGGATTCGGTAAGTGGGACCTGATGGGCATCTAACAACTTAAAGACATAATATACTGTAAAGAACCGGTCACATTTTCCTACCTCTTGAAGGAATACGACATGCGCCAGACACAATACTATATATACAGCTAGCACCTGCTTGGAGGGCGCAACATATCGACACAGGTGACCTCCCCGAATATGCCCCGTTAGAGGGACGGTTCCTAATGGGTGACATTATCAACAACAAACCGGACTCCCTGCTGAAATTGAGGGTGAAGTGGGAGGCGGACATAGGTGAGATTGAAGACCTGAAGTGGGAAATAGCGCTTATGCATCCCCGGGAGGTGGCCATCAAGTCCCGCCTTAGACTGATTCAATTGAAATAGTGCGTGCTATCCTTTAAGGAAGTCCATATATTGTTGACATGTATACTACTGCTGTTGAACGATGCTATTGATGTACTACTAAAGACAATCATGCTCTCTGGAAACCCATACTGTTTCTGTACTGTAATTAAGAAAATGCCAATAAAAACAGTCCTCAAAAAAAATGATGGGCTATTTCTGTTATTTAGGGATGTATGACGTTACAACGCATACTTTTACCACGCATACCTTTACAACGCGGTTTTTACCACGCATACCTTTACAACGCATAGCGCTTAGAGGTGCTGGATAAAGGTAAGTATAATTTTCTATTCCAACTCCAGTCCCCGTGGACACTAGGGAAGGTGTTGGATAGAAAATTAAACTTATTCCCTATCCTAGAGCGCCCCCCAGCGCAATGCGTTGTAATGGTTTGCGTTGTAATGCCAGCGTTGTAATGGTATTGCGTGGTAAAGGTTGTATACCGTTATTTAGATCAATATTAAATATCTTGATGTCCCACGTGATTGCTAACACATTTTAGACGACCCTAAACTAGTTTTACATGGTGCTAGCGAATAATCTTCAAGCAATAGCTACAGGCTTCAGAGTTGCATTGAGTAGTCCCTATGTAGCATAGTCATATGGAAAGCAGCTTGGCTACTTGGTGCATTGTTAAAAATGGCATGGTAATCTCTATGTGACCAGTTATTAGATTACCGGGTCCATCTGGATAACAAGATTCACAATAACGCTGTAGGTCAGGTGTATTTCACCTGGAGAATTCTGCTGCTGAGAGCAGCCAACCTTTCTGCAATACATTTTGGGCAAAAAATGTGGGAGCCGGTGCTGAAACACCAGCGCCTTCCTGCATGTTGTTTCAACAAAATCATGTAATTGTGAGTATTTCCGCCTCCTCCCCCAAGATGTAGTGATTACCCCTGTACCAGTAATTCTTGGGAAGTTCGGGGGAGTGTAAATAGCTTGCTGTAAAAGGCTATTTTACTCTAAACCCTAAATGAAGCCTTTACCATTATAGTAGACCGCAGTCTTAATAATGCCAGTATCCTTATGTGGTTTTATGTGCTTGCAATTTGGTTTTCAGCCAAGACCAAGGCCCTTAAGGAACCGGAGTAGGATGATGGATTACAGGCAATCAGTTCTTATCAGCAAGACAATTTACCACAAGAACAAACGAACACTTTTAACAACACCGCTAACACTTTGTTTCTCTACTTACATTTGCCTCCCATGTTGCCATTGTCAACAAAAAGCAAATCATTACAGAAAATATTAGTTCAAACTTTGTCATGTATTCCTATAGGTTCTGTATCGATCCCCCTATTCCTGACCCTGTTCTGGTTAATAATTAACTAGCAGCCATCCCACGGTGCAAAAACCGTTATCTGATTAAGCCACACCACGGCACAGAAACGTGTTATCTGATTAGGTCATAACGCATGCCATCTAATTAGACAAGCGCTATTCCTCCAGCCCCTGATAAGGCATACGGAGTTCTCAAAACAAATCAAACCTATGACAACCTGGGAAAATCCCTACGGCCATTGTTTTGATTTCACAGAGAACTTCAGTAAAGAATGTTCAAACGACCAGTTCGTATGACATCCCTATTGACGTATCTATGTCCATCCTAACGTCAATCTCGGCACCTTACAGGTATAAATATTACCGACATTGCCTTAAGCAAACACACGCGGTGGTGACGAGATCGGAGCAGCGAGACTTGCCGAAGAGGCCAGCACAGAGCGGACCCCGCTGGTGCTGCCCCGCCTTCCTGACGCGCTGAGAACAAGGCGCTGCTTTTTCTCCTGCCGAGAAATCCAGCTCCGGCGCTTCCAAGCGGCCCTCGCAGGCAGCTGGAATATGAAGACCAAAGACGAGAGATACCAGCCCTCAACCATTCTAGATCTCAGGTACAGAACTGAATAACCCCTTGCAGAGAATTCTTGAGTCAGTCACTTGGCAAAACAAACTTAACTTAAACTGCTACTTATCTACTCCCGCCCACGTATTAGGCTTAGGTCAGGTACACTGGGGTAGGCGTAGTTAGAAACACCAGTTGAGTACGATTAGTCAAATGTATATATGTATGTATCTATTTTATCAATCTTAAATATCATATGGCTTAGAAACCATATCAATGCTTTTACAGTATTATTTTATACTTCTGCTTTTATTGTATGCACTTTACTTAACCATAAGTATTGCAATAATATCGATTCATTTCTCTTGTACGAGAAAAGAGACTGATCAATAAATAACATCTTTTATTGAACACGCCTGTCTCTTCCTTTTCTCTACAATCTGGTGAAACTAAGAATGCACTGAACTGACTGAGTAAAATAAGTTGTCTTTTGTTTTCACATGACTCTAGAGATACACTCTTGATTAGGGGAGAGCGAAGTTGTCATGTTCTATGGTTGTCAGAAACTAAATCCCTTCTTGTCTATCCAGGGAGGTTAAACTCCTCCTTGCCTATTCGAGAAAGTTTCTAGTGAACTCTGAGCTAGCTGGCAAACCCAAAACTTTAAGTCTAATATCGTCAGTAGAAGACCTAGTTAACCTCCGTCCTAGGTCTATACTATTGAAGGTATTATTCCAATGCGCAGAGCCTATTGGGATAATAGGAACTACACTACATGGCGCCCAACGTTTGGATAGGCGATAAAACTAACGCAAGACATTAGAGTAACTCAGTCGTGCTTTTTCACACAGAACCCCTTTTTTCCCATAATACTCCAAAGACGTCTGGAGTGGGTGAAAGGTCATATCCGCCAAACCTCGCAAGAGGAGACTCCTATGTATGGTTCTTGGTTTAGTCAACGTTGAAGGATACACTGTTCCAAAATATTGTGCATCTAATCTTTGTTTCCATAAGAAACCTGATCTGCAAACAAACAGAATAACCTTCCAGTCGATAAAATGTCAGACAATGAAGAAGAAAGAGAGACAGCTAGAATAGCAGCTGAACTCCTAGCAGCTGATACTACTCTGCAGGAAAATGACCCGGATATAATACTCATCCCGGTCAACAAAAGGAAATCTGTAACTTTAAAACTTATAGAAAATGGACTGACACCTAGAGGTGGCACACGAATATCGGCAGACAGAGGTATTCTATTCATGGATAAACTTTCCAGCAGCAAACGCTGTAACAAAGGACTTCCACTACTACAAAACAGAGGAACCTCCTGATGAGTATACTCCTTTCGAGGAGGTGGAAGTACCACTCAAATTCCAAGAGCACCTGCTCTTGTTTAATGGCGCCCTAAAACATAATAATCACATCACCAGGCTCGGTCCACTAGGTAGACCAGGAGCAACGTGGCCGGTCCTAGCCGGATACACACCACATCCAGACATCGAAGGAATGTCTGCAGCAGCTCTTCTAGTACAACTAAAACAATTAATAAAAGTACATAGACAATTAGTCCAATATGTAATGCGGACTTCAACAATCCAACCAGCAATCAAAATTCCACAGCTGACCCCTCATCAGGGGAACACAAATAAAATTACTCCACAGAACATACAGTCCTGCCTGGGTAAAGTACCAGCTAAACGGGAACAAATACCATTCTGGTTAGCACAAAAAATCACCCAAATAGAGGTGGTGTTTCCAGACACCACCCCGGTAGAAAAACACAGGATTCTGACTAAAAAGTTTCTGCCGTTTACCCCAGGGGCACAAGAACAGCCCAGGATTATTCTCAACGAGAGTAACAGAATTACTACAAACATATGATGACGAGGCATTATCATATGTCGACGACATCTATCTAACAGATGATGACTTGGATACTCACTTGAAGAGAGTGAACACCATAATACTTGGGTTCGCAGCAGAGGGTTACAAATTCAACTTTAAAAAATCAAGAATTGCCCATCTAACAGTCCTGTTTTTAGGATATGAATTATCAAGTGAAGGCAAAAGCCTGGCTGACAATTTCCTAGAGAAATGTGCTGTACTCCAAGCTCCTAGAACACTAAAAAACTTACAATCAATTCTAGGCTTCCTAAATTTCGGAAGAACATACATTGCAAATTACGCAGAAAGGGTCAAACCCCTTTATGATCTAATAAAACCAGATTTTAAAAGAATCAATTGGACTCAAAAACACACAGAAATTTTGAGATCTTTACAAACAGACATGTCAATTAAAACAAAATTAGAAACACGTGATAACACACGCAATCTTGTGATTCGAGTCATCCCAGGAAGATGCGGATTCACATACCTGACCTCTAATGAGGGAGAAAAGGTACCAATTGCATACAAATCACACTTGTACACAGAAGCTGAAAAGAAATTCAGTATTAAAGAAAACATTGTTCATGCAGTTCAAACGGCTATAGCAAGAGAAAAAGACAACGCTGATGGTAGACGCATCACAGTCAGAACAGCGGAGTCAGCCTTTGAGGCATTAACAACCCCATGTAATTTACCAACAACAGCGTTGAATCCAGAATGGATACAATGGGTGAATTCAATTACAACGGACAGAGTAAAATACTACTTTGATCCAGAATTAAAGGAATTAAAATATCTAGAATATGAAATGACATACCCTCTGCCAATCGACATTCGGCCCTTACGACAGTACGCCTGTGTAATCTATACAGACGGCCATGCTCAACCACCAGGGTGGGGAGAACAAGCATATAACCCCACATGTGAAATCAGAAAAGAAGTGTGGCACGGAGGGAAACTGAGACCTCTGCTAGTAAAAACACACTCAGTAGAAACAAATTCAGAAGAACAAACTGAAATAATAGCATTGAAAATGGCGCTAGATAATGCAGATCGCGAATTCCCGACACTTATAGTGTCCGATTCATATTACTGCGTCAAATCATATAACAACAATTTGCAGAAATGGATTCAAAACGGTTACAAAGATGACACAGGTGCAACAATAAAGCAAAAAGTGCTTTGGAAACAAATAGTTCTTTTGCAGAAAGAACTACCAAAAACTCACGTGATACACTCACTGAGTCATCAGCGTGATGGCGTTCATGTTGCAGGGAATTCATTGGCTGAGACAGCCACAACAGTAGCAACTGAATCGGCTTCCGTAGTTAGAAAAAAGCGTACAGTAAAATACATTGACGGTGAAACAGTGCTGGCGGTGAAAACGTCATCAAAAGGCGACTGCTCAGCACTACCGATCAACTATCCACTCAATTATACATACATAATCGATGCAAACTCCGTTCCTTTTGCTCGAATCCCTGGAGTGGGGGACAGAGTGATTCCAAACACGGACAGGAGAGGATTGTTAATAGCAGACGCACATATGGGTGAGGGTCTCAGACACCTCAAACTAAAAGATTCCCTGGAAGAATTACAATCAGTGTACTGGTGGCCAGGTATGAGCCTGCATCATCACATCTTTGTAAAGAACTGCCCAGACTGCAATAGAGATCGCAGTGGCGAGAGAAACGGTATATTACCATGGCGTTTCACTCCAGAATGGATCAACAATAAAAATTAATGCGTCCAATTAACATATAAAGACTATTTTCCACTTGTGATGTAGACCCCAGCACTCGGCTGACGTCTGGACTGTTATAAAAAGATTTGCGAGTCTATAATGGCATATACGCTAGAAGCATGCTACGTTTGGCTAAATGTTTTTTCCTCTTGCCCTAAAGCGTGTGGAAAAACATGGCCAAATGAGCATAGCATAGCGGGACTCTTCTCACTTCCTACCTGAGGGAACGGGATGGTGTAAAGAAAAAACCAAAGGCATAAAGTAATCTATAACAGCGAAGGTATTAGGTTCGGGAGCTGGGTGGGTCAAACATCTAATAAGTGTCCAACGTAGTCTAAACAACCTGCCAAGAAATTCTCTGAGGGGATTCAGTCCGTACGAATTATTGTTTGTAACTAGAATGATGGTCTTAGATCTTGACAGTCAGACTTCAGTGGTTAAAGAAAAAAGCTTTGATATCAAAGATCGTTTGGCTATTTTGCAGGACTTAAACGAAACAAGGAAAGACCTGAGCAACATAAAGTTGAAACAACAGCCAACAACCACTGAAGAAAAACCACCTGTCCCAGCAAGACCTGTCTGGATTCCAAAAGTCGGGGATCTAGTCAGAGAAAAGATCGCGGTAAAGAAGGAATTTGGGCCTTCTTACAGAAAAGCAGTTCCTGTCTTGTCTATCAACGGGACAAGATCAGTAGTACTACCGCCCCTTGCTGGTAAAAAGGAGAACAGAGTTGTATCAATCGACCTGGTAAAACCACAATCATGTGGCCGATAACAAACAGTAGGCCAAGTGGACTCCCGATAAGTAGTAGAACACCAAGATTTGCTACAAACACAGAGGTTCAATCTAAGAGGCTACTCACATTTGAAATGCCAACAGAACAACAACAAGGACTATGCAACAATGCTATGGAACTTAAACCTCTAAAAACCCAAATAAAAACATTTAGCAGAGACACACCAATCTACAATGAAGTAACAAATGACTATGCTGCTGCAACAAAACACGATAATAAAGCAAACAGTAATCCTGAAGCAATAGGAACAATAGACAGAACGGCATCTGGTTACTTCATCAACTTCAATGATTCATCTGAAGATCTGAGTGAATCAAAGGAACAAACATCAACAAAAACCTTTAAAGATAAAGCTAAGGAACTTTTTCAACATCTGAAAGAAACCTATCTGATTTCTCCATGGATTGAATTCTGGGTGGCCTTAGGTGCACTTATCCTCATACTTTGGCTCATCACGGTACTATGTTTGGGACATTTCATTGAGGGAAAATATGCTAAAATGGACACAGCAAGCCAGAAAATCAACTTGGTCCTCAAACCACACACGTCTTCACACGTCGAGAAAAGAGAACTTTCTTCAGTCAACTTCACAGCCAATCCTATACCTGGTGGGGTAGCATGGGACAATACTGATTATGAAATCTATGGTCCGGTTGAAATCCTGAAGTATCCACATCAAATCAAGATCTCATTGAGTGACTTTGTAAAACCAAGCTCAGTTGCAGATGATTGGGACGTTGAAAGCATTAATAATATGATGTCTGACCTAGTGATGTCTGCTAAATTTACGAAACATGATTATTTGCAGGGTTCGTCTAATTATGATAAAATGTTCTGCTATAATCACTATAGTAATCATTATCTGCATAAATCTGCACAACCTAGAAATGTCTTAAATTATAATCAATGGGAACACTGTGCAACCCCTCCAAAAGGTAGCTCAAGAACTTTTTATGACAAATATTCATATTTTTCAGGGTTCAACACAAGTAATGCAGAAACATTTTATTTCAAATTATCGAATAAGACAGGTACAAAGACCATGCTTACAAATACTAAATTGATATATTCAGACTCATTTTTTGAGCAAATTAGTACATTTGGTTTTGATTACTGGGACAAAAATGTTGAAGTAAAAAGTGTTTGGGGTACAAAAGAATGGCAAGTACAAGGTATAGAAGCATTGTTTAGAGCCTGTATGATCCCAGAACAAATTATATTTCTGAATGACACTGTTCAACAAACTACCTGTCTTGGCCTAGCCAAAATCAAAGACTTAAACAAACCGTCTATTCCAAAGCCAACAATGAACAGTAATATATCTATAGATGAGGAGATAGACGTAAACCATATATTAAGCCAAAACAGAACACATCCTGATTGGAAACAGTGGTTGATCTGGCCCACAGATACTAATAACTGTCAAGACAGATTCCTGAACAAAATCCAGGGGTTCACATTGACCAGGCCAGACCCTAGATATTCCCAAAGACAACACCTAGGGATAATTACTACGTACAGTGTGGGCAAGCTCTGTCTTCAATGGCTACAAACATCCACACTGGCAGAAATTAAGCAACACCTAACTTTACTTACTGATGGTGCTGACTTGCGTGATTTCATTATGGGACCGCGCAAACAGCGTCAGAAACGCTTCATAGCAGCCTCTATATATGCAGCTTATAACGAAGCCTGGAAAATAACTCAAATTGAAACGTCAGAGAGAATACGGGAAATTGACTGTATTAATTTGGAAAAATCACTTTCTGTAGTGGACAATGGGTTAATGACTCTGTCCTCCAGAATATACTCTTTGGACAGCATTGTGTCTTCAGCAATCGACATAATATTGCAAGACTTACTGTTGTTACAACACGGTCAGTCCCAATTGCGTTCTATTGTACAGCTTGGCTGGACGTTACAAAATCTGCGTTCAGGCTATGTGCCTTGGCGTTTAATCAACACAATGTCACTATTCAATATCTTTAACCTTACTGATAAACAAATCAGTATGGCACAGAAGGGTGCTGATTATACAATCCTGAGCATTGAGAAACTCGAGAGATTACCATTTACAATGTCAGAACGACCTGTCAGTGAATGGATAATACATGGGATAATTAATATTCCAATATCTACTTTCAGGTTTCAATACTGCCAAAAATATATACAGGCTGGCATGTACGAAAAATTGGGTAAAGGGTACATTAAGTCAACATGGAACTTGCCCTATTCACATGCATGTGTCAGTAATAAAGGCCGGAAAGTGTTTCTTAGTGGCAATAATTGTGCGATGTCACTAAGCGGTACACTTCTGTGTAATGGTATTAGTTTACACGGAGCCTGTGAAGGGTCCTCAAATAACCTTTCATGTCACCAGCTAGGCACACCTGCGACACAAATAGAACCATTCTTTAGGAGACTATCGAACGGGAGTTACATTATAATTGTAGACCGCAGATGTTGTAGTTTGGTGCCCGGAATACCTTATCTCATAACTACGACTGCGAAGGTCATGTGCTGTGAACGAGTATTGTTCCCCAGCGCAATGCCAGACAGGGAGGCAAGGTTATGGCCGAATTTGAAAATTGCTTCTATTCGAATTGATACTTTAAGCAGAATGAAAACAGTGCTCCTTCAGACGCCGACCAGGCTCACGTCATCAAAAGAAACGTATGATCTCCAAGTTGCAAGGACAACGGCGGAGATTCATTCATTGTTATCAACTAATTCCCCCATACATTTCGCAGAAATCCTGAACGAAATCTTAAATATTTCTGATACCAGTGGAGTCTCAAATGTATTTAAGACAGTGTTTTCGGGGGCTTTAACACCATTTAAAGCCATTCTGGGTATTTTTCCGGAGTTCGTCCATTCCATCTTTGGTGGACTTCCTCTCCTTTTGGGACTAGTGGCAGGAATCCTATTTTTGATCCTGTTATTTCGCTATGGCAAACCGTGTCACAGACAAAACACCTGCGACAAGGGAAGAAACAATCCTAGCCATTGGATACCGGGACCGGATATCTAAAATATTGGGACTATCCCGGCTTAGAGACCTGAACATGACTTGGTTTCTTTCATTTAGACCAATGTGGCAAAGCTGTGTTTTACCTGTATTAAGGTGCTTGCTATGCGGAGAAGAATGCGTGTTGGACACCTGTCTGACGCTACAATCGGATGCAGAAACTTTGTTGGGTCCGGTAACGGCTCATGCATTGTGCTGTCCCCAGCGGCTACCAATCCTGATGACGGCATTCGTGGAGACTTCACCACTACGATTGAGGGGTAGTGAGGTTCAAGATGAAAGCAGCATCGATCAGGTACGACCTTCTGTCAGCTATGCTGATCAAAACATCAATGGAGGCAATCATGCTCATGAATGCATGGTAACATCTTTTTCCGAGTTAGTGGAACTCTCACAGGAAGCTGTTGACAGCTTTTTCGACAGTCTAAATAATATGATGTTCTCACCAGAGCAGAAATAATGACTTTTGAGCAAGCTAGCACACGGCGTTCCCATCACCCTGAATTTGGCCTTCAACTTTAATAATAAAGTAACATGAACAATTTTTCTCTCCAGCATGGACAGCAGATTTTTTCACAATCCCCAAAGTATTTTTTTGCAATTTTTCGGGACACTTATCTTCTGCTTAAAGTAGAAACTATTCTTAGAGAACTGAATTTCTATTTTAGGAACTTTAGAGACATTAGCTGCCCTCTGACATGTTCATGGATATTTTATTTTGTGATGAAATGGTCTCGCATTTTTTTTCTTCTGTATTAAGAGCCATTTCATGTGTTATTTTCACATTTTATTAATAATGATGTATGAATATGCGTGATTAATTTAGCATTTCTCTACTGCTTGAGTGCATATGGTGCATATGATTATTTTTTTCTCGTATATTACATACTTTCGAAATGCATATAAATGTATTTTGGGGTGGTACGGTATACACATACACTACTGTATATTTACTATGCCTAGATCTTGTAAATATGGACATAGTCTGCGTGGAGTGGGTGTCATGTATTCCTATAGGTTCTGTATCGATCCCCCTATTCCTGACCCTGTTCTGGTTAATAATTAACTAGCAGCCATCCCACGGTGCAAAAACCGTTATCTGATTAAGCCACACCACGGCACAGAAACGTGTTATCTGATTAGGTCATAACGCCTGCCATCTAATTAGACAAGCGCTATTCCTCCAGCCCCTGATAAGGCATACGGAGTTCTCAAAACAAATCAAACCTATGACAACCTGGGAAAATCCCTACGGCCATTGTTTTGATTTCACAGAGAACTTCAGTAAAGAATGTGCAAACGACCAGTTCGTATGACATCCTTATTGACGTATCTATGTCCATCCTTACGTCAATCTCGGCACCTTACAGGTATAAATATTACCGACATTGCCTTAAGCAAACACACGCGGTGGTGACGAGATCGGAGCAGCGAGACTTGCCGAAGAGGCCAGCACAGAGCGGACCCCGCTGGCGCTGCCCCGCCTTCCTGACGCGCTGAGAACGAGACGCTGCTTTTTCTCCTGCCGAGAAATCCAGCTCCGGCGCTTCCAAGCGGCCCTCGCAGGCAGCTGGAATATCAAGACCAGAGACGAGAGATACCAGCCCTCAACCATTCTAGATCTCAGGTACAGAACTGAATAACCCCTTGCAGAGAATTCTTGAGTCAGTCACTTGGCAAAACAAACTTAACTTAAACTGCTACTTATCTACTCCCGCCCACGTATTAGGCTTAGGTCAGGTACACTGGGGTAGGCGTAGTTAGAAACACCAGTTGAGTACGATTAGTCAAATGTATATATGTATGTATCTATTTTATCAATCTTAAATATCATATGGCTTAGAAACCATATCAATGCTTTTACAGTATTATTTTATACTTCTGCTTTTATTGTATGCACTTTACTTAACCATAAGTATTGCAATAATATCGATTCATTTCTCTTGTACGAGAAAAGAGACTGATCAATAAATAACATCTTTTATTGAACACGCCCGTCTCTTCCTTTTCTCTACAATCTGGTGAAACTAAGAATGCACTGAACTGACTGAGTAAAATAAGTTGTCTTTTGTTTTCACACGACTCTAGAGATACACTCTTGATTAGGGGAGAGCAAAGTTGTCCTGTTCTATGGTTGTCAGAAACTAAATCCCTTTTTGTCTATCTAGGGAGGTTAAACTCCTCCTTGCCTATTCGAGAAAGTTTCTAGTGAACTCTGAGCTAGCTGGCAAACCCAAAACTTTAAGTCTAATATCGTCAGTAGAAGACCTAGTTAACCTCCGTCCTAGGTCTATACTATTGAAGGTATTATTCCAATGCGCAGAGCCTATTGGGATAATAGGAACTACACTACAACTTGACCTGTGAAATAACAATAACACCTATATTTCCTTCTCTCCCATCAGCAAATACTAACTCCCCATTATAATGAAGCACACAAAGCTATTAAATACTACTACTGCTATATTTACCTTTTAAAACATGCCTGGCTTATTACAAAGAACAGTTCACTCACCTAAGGAACCTACCTGGAACTGTTGAAAACTGAACAAAATAAGTCCCATTCCAAAAAAGCAAAGAGAAACCAAAACCTACTTGTCAACTATCTCAAACGATTCTTGACTTGGGAAAACAGTGGACAGACATGACGATATTAAACTAATATCTTTCCTTAACAAAGAACATCTGCTAGCCTAGCAGACTGCCAATCCTGCTTCCTTACTGTTGGCAACACTCAACAGCCACTCTAAAAATACAGGACGACATTCGCCTCATTTTAGTCTTCTAGATCTCTCTGCAGATTTCGACACAGTTGATCATCAAACCTGATCTCAGAATTGGAGCACTGAATAAAATTGGTCCTGGAGCTGGAAATATTATTTTTGTAAAGGCTAATTCTGAACTTTTCATGAGGAACACCAGACACTTATGGTGCCTTCTCCATCGCTGCTAACATAGCCATCTGTGGTATCCCGATGTGAATGGATTTTCTATCGATTATAGTAACAGGGACCCCCTGAATCCAAATGGAGTTCCTAGGACAGGGCAACAACAAATTTAATAAAAATTATTCCTAGGCAACCACTAACCTGTCAAAAGTCAGGTTAAACATGAACCATTGATAAGCAGAAGCCTCAATATACTGACAGACAAGAAATTTATATAAAATATATATATATATATATATATATTTATTGGGAGATTCGACAATAAACAGCATACAATAAAAAACCTAAATTAAAAGAAGGTAGCAGCAGAAAACTTGTAACGTGACTACCTTACTAACTTAAAAACATTTCATTAAAATTATCAAAATACAAGAGCACAGTGGTAATCAAGGTATTCAAACAATGAAGTAGATCTTGTTGACAATTTCTACGCGTGTTTCGGCGAAGGACCGCCTTCGTCAGGAGAACCACTTGATGTTCTAATTAAAAACAGTATACATTTTAAACTTTCAGAATACAAAATACAGTATATTGAGGCTAAATATGATAAAAATTGAGAGGTACACAATGGCCAGAGTGAAATACGCCATGTGATTTCGCTATACATACATGCAATTGCTAAAGATATAACATGCGGCATAACAAGAATAGAATTGGTAGATTGAGTTGAGAAGTGATTGAATGAATAAATCATCGAAAACCTCAAAATAGACCTGTTAAATAGATTGAAGAAATGTGTAGTATAGCCTTAGTGCTCACATGAAAGGAATAGTGCCACCAAAAGTGCAGAAACGAGCAGATAAGAAATAATGACAGCTTTGTAACGTCTGATCAGGTATTTTCTTTGACACTTTCTGTGCTAGCTTAAAGATTGGAGCCATGGATATATAGTACTTTTTCCATTAGATATTCTCTTTATATCTTTTCTTTTTGTTTTTATATCTTTGTAACAGTATATCAGTTTTTAGCCTGTTACTTCATCGATTGGGGTACAGACGCCACGTTCTGTACGGGTAAGAAAACATATTTCTTTTCTTATCTGCTCGTTTCTGCACTTTTGGTGGCACTATTCCTTTCATGTGAGCACTAAGGCTATACTACACATTTCTTCAATCTATTTAACAGGTCTATTTTGAGGTTTTCGAGGAATTTTTTTTTTTTTTTTTTTTTTTTAAAACCTTTATTGTACAAAAAAGCTCATAAATACGGGCCTACAACCCACGAGGGCTGGCCACCACATGGTAGATAACGTAATAAACGAAAAACAAATTCTCAACAGGATATGTCACCAGGAGCACAGGAGAAACAACAAAAGGCATCGAGCAATCCGCAAGAACAGGACAATAAAAGGTTAATTTTCTAATGCGGGGCGGGGAACAGAAGAACCATGGGCCGTGCAAAAAACAACCAGGGAGGGGCCGCGGCAAGCCGCCATCTTATGATCACAGAATGACAAAAGAGGCCATACAAACATAGCTATCAAAGAGTATTAACATAATCGGAATATAAAGAAACGACAATGGCATCAATCAAACCGCACCTACCCGTCGCCGCCCCCACCCAAATTGAGGAGACATGATCAAAAAGGCCCACATAATAAAGGACAATACGATACGCACCCCAACAAAAATAAAAGGACCCCCATAAAGGAGGAAAAAGGGGAGAGGGAAAAAGGGAACGAAAGAAGGGACTCCCACCAAACCACGCACCTCCAGGAGTGAAAGCAGGATAATAGAGTCCGGCAAGCGACGTAGCAAAAATCGATACCGAATTACCCAGCGAGCCACAATCAGATACACACCGGAATACGAAAGTCACAGAAACTCCCCAGGGGGATACAGGAGGAGACGGAGTCCCGAAAAAAGTGAACACACAAGAGCCATAGAACAGAAAAAGAGGAAATAAGGGAGGAAAAAGACCCCCCAATACGGACAGACCCCCCCAACCCACCCCTAAAGCCCACCCTGCACCCCTGCAGAAGGCTACGGCCTACCCCCCCGCAGCGTGCCTGTCGCCCTAATTAGAACCCGAAATATAGCGGAGCAAAGTTAAGTCGGAAACAAAAGACAAAAATGGGAAGGGAAGAGAAGGAAACGAGGGATGGGAAACACACACAGACATACACGGGGGAGGGCCGGGAGACAGGAGTAAACGCACCCAGCCACCCGCCTGAGTCGAGGAGCCAAGTCCCCGGGAAGCCAAAGAACATCGGGTTAAAGTCCAGGGGCACCAGTCAGTCACACAGATTCATACCGGGACAGGTTGACCATCCAAACCAGTGCAAGACTACCGCACACAGATGCCAGTATACATCAGCCCTGTCCTTGTCTGTCCAAAGTGGAAACGGTCCGATCCAGCGAGGACCAGGCTACGAAGAACAGGAGACAGACAGCAGGAAGATCCAACGGCAGTCCGGAAAAGGCACGTAAAGTGGAACACGGAAGATCCAGGAAAGTCACGAAGTGTAGCAAACGATGCAGGCACAAGTCCAAGGATATGTCCAGAAAAACCGACCCATCTGGGCCAGCACAGGAGACATCGCCGGGCAGCAGCGACCGAACGGAAGCGGGAGAGTCATGAAGGCCAGGCCAAGCAAAATCCAGCTCCCGGGCCTGAGAAAAAGAAGGTAGCGCAGGAGGAGGAGGCGCCATCAAGTTCCGTACATCAGCAGACGCGGTCGGAGCCGGGGCCAATTCCGCCAGGATAATTCCAGCCGCACCCCGCGGCGGCACAATCACATCTGGCCGTGGGGACCCCGGAGGCCCGCCGTGAGGAACCATCTCCGAAGCTAGGACAGGCGCGGTCACACAGAGCCGCCAGGAGAGCAGGGTGTCCAGTACCTCCTTAAGTGTAGGAAAACCTTTACAGTATCCGGCACCCGGGCCATGCGGCGGGCCTCCAGCGCTCGCCCAGGCCCGGTCAAGACACCCGGGGTCGGCCGCCATTTTGAGAGTCCGACAAGGCAGCGCGGCTGTAAATCTCCGCCGGGGCGGCAGCAAGGCAAACAAAGTCCCGCCGACCGGCAACAGAGCACCCCGGGCAGGAAGGGGGGCCACCAGAAGAGAGGGACTCGCCGGCCACCCAATGCCGCCGGTCCCGTTCTCCGAGTCCGGGCGGCAAAATCAAAATGGCCGGACCGGAGAACAAAGGGAGAGCAAGCCGGACACACGAGGAGCTCCGATCACGGAAGGCAGCGCCTCCACCATAGGCCTCCTCCCCACGGGAATCGGCCAGGAAGGACCTCCGGCCCACACGAACAACGGCCTTCCGACCATCTCCTCCGCGCCCCGGAGGGTAGATCCGCAGGCTCCGTCCGGCCCGGGAGCCGGCAAGAAGATCCAGGCCAGTCCGCCTCCGACACCCCAATACAATCGGATTCACAGCAGCCAGGATAACCGGGACAAGAGGTAAGTGCCTGCAAGGCGTCGTAGCACTACCACACAGCAAACAGGGCTTCCCGGGGCAGGATTACAGCAGGATAAATGTGAAAACACAGGCGGGCGAACGGAGCCGAGCTAAAGCGCGGCCATCTCGGTCGCGAGCTATGCTCCTCCGGTTTTCGAGGATTTATTCAATCACTTCTCAACTCAATCTACCAATTCTATTCTTGTTATGCCGCATGTTATATCTTTGGCAATTGCATATATGTATAGCGAAATCACATGGCCTATTTCACTCTGGTCCCTTGTGTACCTCTCAATTTTTATCATATTTAGCCTCAATATAATGTATTCTGAAAGTTTGAAATGTATACTGTTTTTATTTAGAACATCAAGTGGTTCTCCTGAAGAAGGCGGTCCATCGCCGAAACGCGCATAGAGATTGTCAACAAGATCTACTTTATTGTTTGAATACCTTGATTACCACTGTTCTCTTGTATTTTGATAATTTGAATGAAATGTTTTTAAGGTAGTCACGTTACAAGTTTTCTGCTGCTACCTTCTTTTAATTTGTTTTTTATTGTACGCTGTTTATTGTCGAATCTCCCAATAAATATATATTTTTTTATATACATTTTTGTCTGTCAGTATATTGAGGCTTCTGCTTATCAATGGTTCATGTTTAACCTGACTTTTGACAGGTTAGTGGTTGCCTAGGAAGAATTTTTATTAAAAATGGATTTTCTATCTGCAGTAACTTTTTTTGTGGATTCAACGTTCAAGCAAGCCTTTGATTATGGTTAGGACTTGGGTAGTCGCTTATATATGATTTCATGTTTACCACTAAATCTGCAAATTGGGACAGTGGTTTTGGAATCTAAACTAAGGGGAAGGATGTTGATTTTCATGTATCTTTGGGAGAATATAAAACGTACGTATTTTTGAGTTCAATACATTTTAAAATAGTTTTCTGTTATTCATTTCATGTCAACTGTTTTCTTGGTGTCAGTTGTGGGATCGTGAGCTATTTTTAGAACTTCCTTGGCCATGTAGCAAGTGATGTGTTTCATTCAGATACATGTCTACAAGTCCGTAGTAAAGATTTAGGATTTCTGGGGTGTTCCGCATAGGACTGTTTCAGTCTGATTTTTCTGAGTAATTGGTTACGTTCTCTTCAAAAATCAACCATCCAAGACTTATATTGATTTCTTGTTTATCATCTACAGTTATTCTGAGTTGAGACAGGTTAAGCACCAGGGTTTCTACTGGTTGTATCCTCCTCCTCTGACTGAATGAGGGTGTGCTTATCATCCTGCTAACAAGGCCTCCAATTAGTACATTGTTGTATTAATGATCAACATTAACCAGTCTTTGGTACTGTAGTGTAGTTCCTATATCCCTGATAGGCTCTGCGCATTGGAATAACACACACTATAAATTTGACATAAGACTGAGGTCAGTATGTCTCTATCGAGTATATTAAACTTAATTGTGTGTGTGCCAGGTAACTCAGAGGCCACTAGAAGCTTCTCGAATGAACAAGAAGGGATTCGTTTTTGACATCCGCATAAACATGACAACTTTGTTTCCCTTAGAGTCGGAACAATATCTTCAGAGTCGTGGAAACAATAGATAACAGTTTCACCTAGTCAATCTTGCATGCTTCGTTTCTACAGAGTAGCATAGAGATAGAGAGATGGGCGTTTCAATAGAAAGGTTTATTGAACAGTCTTATTTCTCATGCAAGAGATATGAACTGCTACAATCGTAAGACAGAATGCCAAGTATTAAATGTACAGCGTTAGCAGTAAGATAAAATAATACTGTAATAGCATATCTTGTTGCTATGAGATATATTCGTTAAAATACATACATAAATAACACAGGCTAAAATACTCATCTGGTGCTTCTAAATAATCCTACCCCAGTGTACCTAACCTAAGTGCAGTACGAGGGAAGAAGGAGGTGCTGTCTTAGTCTGGTTTGGTTATGTCAAGAGTTTGCTATAGTTTAGTTCAACTATAGTTGCCAAGAGTCCCTCTTGGTTCTTAATCAGCTCCATACCTTAGAATGAGAGAGGTTGGTATCTCTTTCCCGAGACTCGATCTCTAACACCCCACAAGGGGAATCAGAAAAACTGGAGCTGGATTCTCGTCGAGGAGGATGACGGCGTCTGGTCAGTGCGTCAGTTGGGGACTTGGCTTCCTTCGGGACTTGCTGTGGCGAGCCTTGTGCAAGTAGGTAGTCGAACTGCACCGTGCCTTGCCATAGCAAGTGAAGGCATATTTATATCTTGAAGGTGTTTAGGAATGCCGGTCTTGACGTAAAAGTCAGGCATAAGAACGTCATGAATGAACCCCTAAGTAATAGATGTTAATGCATAATAAATGACTTCTTGGAGAAATCAATATCCAAGCAGGGGAAAGTCCTAACGGCTTAAGAGTCTGGTTTTCCAAAAACCCGTTGTGACTTAGATGAACGGATGCAAGTAGCCATGCCTGTATATGGTTAGCCTGGGCAATGCCTAAATAAGGGCTGGATTTCTATGCCTATATAAGGGCAATGTGAATTATACATATACAAGGGCAGGGCATGACTCGGGAATTTTATACGGAATCTAAATCGAAACACAACAGTACTTTTGTTTGAGCTATTGCTCCTTGACTTCCCTAATTCAGTATTATCGCACAATATCTTCAAGTCTATTGAATTATCTGACCAGCTGGTGCCGATTTTCCTATTTTTTTGATAGACATGTTTCAATCCTTAACTCCTATAGATGCTGCATTTAGTTCACTGTTACTAAATAAAGAGGTTGCTGCTAAAATGTCTGCTATTTGGCCATCTGTGAATGATCAAAAATTGTGTTCCACTGTAGCATAGACTACAAACAGTTGTATTAGTGACAATGCCAGGGGAGAGGGTGTGGCAAAACGGCTAGAGCAGTCGACCTTGAAGCTTAAGAACCAGGTTCAAGTCTCGGCAGGGACGCTTAACATCACGTGCAAGTGGGCAAATCACGTAATCACCCCTGTGCCTAACAAAAAAACAAGCATTTACAATGCAATAGGTCTTGCATTTGGCACAGTTTAAGCTATTGGCAATGTAAATGGCAATGCCTTTTATTTATCTGTTTTGATAATGAACTCCTAAATAAAAGGCCTTGTCATTTACAATGTCAATAGATAAAACTCTTGTAAATGCAAGATCTATTTCACTTCAAAGTAGCGGCCACCATTGTCCAGGGCTGCTTGGTAAGTGAAAGCGCAAATGGCGCACTGAATCTTGCAGGAAAGCATGTCGTGCCTGCAGTATGAGAAACTCATTATAGAAAATAGTGCTTATAGACTAAATAAGACATACCACGTAACAACAGGAGTAAAAGGACCAGTCCTCATGGGAGGTTACAGATGAAGAAGGCAGTACTAAGGAGGGACTAACAAGCCTATTAATGAATCAGAAACCAGCAATTACAAAGGACATTGACCTAAGACAATGAAGAATGTTGGCGGAGCTTCATGCCCTGCAGAGCAGCGCCTGCGCTTCCCAGGCTCGACCTAAAAAAATGAATGTGTCCGTCTGTAATGCAACTGGTGCTTATGTAAAGCACTCTGAGACCTTCGAGTCTAGTTCGTGCGGGAAACATCCTTTACAACGCAACTTTTACCACGCCGTGCCTTTACGACGCAACTTTTACAACGCAAACCATTACAACGCATTGCGCTGGGGGGCGCTCTAGGATAGGGAATAGGTTTAATTTACTATCCAACACCTTCCCTACTATCCACGGGGACTGGAGTTGGAATAGTAAATTAAACTATTCACTATCCAGCGCCCCAAAGCACTATGCGTTGTAAAGGCATGCGTTGTAAAAACAGCGTTGTAAAGGCATGCGTGGTAAAAGCATGCGTTGTAATGTCATACATCCGTTCGTGCTGTATAAAACTCCAGAAAATAAAATGCCAGGGAACTGTCACAGTGTAAAAATGGGATGTGTGTGAGCCACTCCACTTGAGAATAGCTCTTGTGCTGTTGTCAATTTAATGACAACCGTGACTCCTAAAGCTAGTTTGCTGCTAGATGTTATTGTTACTCAGAGAAAAGTTCAATGGGGTTTTAACCTACACATTTTTCTTTCAATGTACACAGCATAGAACCTCTGGGTTTTTGGTAACAAAGTTGCAATTTACTATTTAACCTCTAACGGTGCCCCTAGCTTAGATCACACTTATTGCTCGGAATAAGTCATGCTACAGTATTGAACAGCAGTTTGGCCTCTGAATAGACCCTTCAGGTGTCAAATGTACTCCTGACAGAGAAGCATGTTTGTTTTTGAACAACTGTGGCCCTCACACACTGGAGCAGGATGATTAGTTTATCTAATCTACAAGGTGTATGTTCTTTCCATAGGTTCGATATGTTGCACAGTTCCTATAAAGAAGCCAAGAAAATGCTTTATTATGGAAAATTTGGCCAGAAACTCAAAGTACTTTGGAAAATGTTTCCCATATGCATTTTAATCATCTGCTGAAGTTTTCATGTTCCTTTCCTCAGTTATAATAAGACCACATGGTAGAAATAGAAGATTGTCTTGATTTAAGAGTATAAATATGCATCTTACCTTTTGTATTGTTTCCGTTTTATTGTATTTTGTAAAGCACTACTATACCTATATGCCTTCTGTTCTGGATAACTTTGCTTGGCAGGATGGCTACCTGGCAATACAGCAGGGCCAAAACTAATATCCACAGGAGTTGTGATTCCATGTATGCCATTGGAAGACAGGTGTTGCATGTCTGGGGTACCTTGTGCAGTGCCAGGCACCATTTGATCAGGTGTTCACATAGGTACAACTTGACCAAATGTCTTGTGAGAGCCGCTGGAGGATAGTAGCAGAGTGTTTAGGCCTTGGTGAGAAGAGCAAGAAATTAGCATGCACTGGCCAAGAGCTGGCAGATGTCGCAGACTGGCTTTGTCTATCCAAATGCAAAATGAAAAGAGAATATTTGTGGGCCTCTGTACTAGGAAGACCCATAGGTCAGTTTGAGCAGGTAGGTCACAAGACCTGGGTGGAAATATTCTTTCATTCTCAGATCTCTGTCAAGTGTTGTGCCTTGTGCATGAAGGGGTTTGTTCTTACAACTTTTACTAAATGAAAGGCGAGGTTTTTTTTCTAGTTGCTGGTTCGGACTTCTGGACGGATGAAAACTCTGGAAGACCTCAGAAAGGTATTCTGGGTACTGCTATAATGTTTTCTTGAAGGCAAGGCCCAACATTTTGCCTCTCCCACAAGGATGACACGTATATTACTTGTACCCTCGTTTTACAGAGATTCGCCTTGCTTTACCCTCAGCTTTGGCCACTTGGAAAGCCAACGACAGTGTAAGGCAACTAGGCGAGACAGTTTATTAGAAGACTTTCCATATTGTTTTGGCTGTTTAGTACTTTTAGCGTTGATGCAGTTTCCATCACCCTCACGTACTGGTGTGGTCTAATACCTTCGGTACAGGCAGGGAGGGTTCATAAGGGATTGCTTTCATTTTCGCTTTGACACATGCTTGATTTATTTTCTCTATATTATCCCTTTGTGTTACTGCCAGACACGGAAGTCACTTGGATAGTAATTTAATGTATTTTTACTATAGATAAGTGATCGAGGTGGCGGTGTCCCCCTGCGAAAAATAGATCGTTTATTCAACTACATGTACTCAACTGCACCCAGGCCAAGTTTGGCACCATCACGAGCTGCACCTTTGGTAAGAGCGTTTACAATCAATTCTCAGTTGCAGTTATAATCTAACATGTTAATTAACTTGTAAGCTCGTATTTTTTTGCATCCATTTCCCACATGTATTGATCTCTTATTGGTCAGCACCTGAAGTTGTATCCAGCAAATGTTACAGATGTTCTCCCTTGTAGTAAAGTTGGATTACATTATGTTAACCTCTTGTTCGTTTTTGCTTGCACCTTTGCAAAATTATAGTTTTAATTGCATAGACCCGCTTAGCCCAAGCAAAGGCGGCAGCACAAGCGGCCAGAGCCAATCTTATCGTGAATCAATCTGACTTAAAAACCAGCTTTGAAATCTCAGAAGAAGATCAGTCGCTGTCCACTTTTCAGCTGGAGAATGACTTATTTGTGGGGTAAAGAAAGTCCACAGGATCATCGGTAGCTGCGGAACAACAAGAGGCTTCAGCAACCCGGGGGGGGGGGGGGGATGAAGAGTTGAAGAGTGCTAAGGATTTTCCCCTTTTTTGTAAAAAAACATCTCTACTGGCTCCCCCCAGCTCCACAATAAAATCACAGGAAGCCTCAGGAGCTACGCAAAAAAGGTATATTCCACCCCATCACAGGTCCAGATGGTTGAACAGATTCCCTTTTCTTCTAAAGGGGGCCCGGAATCGCAAAATCTGGGAACTTCTTTACTTGGCGCGGATATGATGCTAGTCCTAACAGGAGCTACAGCGGGCACACCACAAGAACAGGCACTACCTGTAGCCACAGAAATTTCATCAGTAGAGGCACAAAACCAGCCACAGGTTCAGGTTCTACTTACCCCCAGCTACAGGAACAGTCGACGGTTGGAACCGGATTAGGGATCGCGGCCCCTTCTGTTTCAAACCAAAAACCAGATGGCAAGACTGTTCAAGACAGCGGCAACTCCTTGTCAGAGGGGGGTTTTACTCAACAGTTGGATATAAAAGACATGTTAAACTTCATTTTGGAAGATATCAGGGAGATGAAAAAATCACAAGAATGTGAGATTGCCTCTGTTCATCTTCATCTAGGCAAAATTGAAGAGGCTGTCTCTTGCTTTCCTGTAAGCTTACAGGAAGCAGAAACTAGAATAGCGCAGCTAGAGGATCAGATGACCAACATGCTTGTGAAAGTGAATGAAGTGGCAAAAAGCAAGGCCTTGCTGGAAAATAAACTCGAATAACTCGAAAATCACTCTTGAAGGTCCAATCTTCTAATAGTGGGCGTTCCAGAAGGAATTGAGGGCTCCCAAAATCTCCAATGGCCGATACGTTTATTAAACAAAAGGTTCTCCCAGACTTTAATGGAGATCTAACAATCACGAGGGCACACCGGGTTCCCGCCCATTCCCTGCCAAACGCGAGAATGCCACAAACAATTTTGTTGAATTTCTCCGACTTCCGCGTCAAGGAGAAAGTCCTGGCAAAGGCAATTCAGCAAAGACAATTCTCTGTTAATGAAACTACTAAATGTCGTATATTCTCCGATATGTCGGCACGGCAGCGCGTCCGCCTAAGGAATTTGTAAAAATGCTGTACTTTTTTAAAGCACAGGGCACCCAGGCCTCAATTGCTCTACAATCAAAACTTTGTGTCTTAGTAAAGGGGAAGTTTCATCTCTTCTCAACCCTAGAAGACGCTCAAGGGCTACTTTAGGACATCTCTTCTAATAGATAATAACTCACAGGTACAGGAGAGAGGTTTAAGTTTCTTCATTGTTGGGGGTAGCACCGTCAACCAGGGTGTAGTTCCATGACACCCAGCAGTTATCTAGGGAGGGCTGAAATGTGGTTAGCGTGGCAAGTGGGGTTATCCACATTTCAGGGGGAGGGGTCTTGTGGGTGCGAGGGGGTTGGGGTTGGGGGGGTCTTTCTGCAGGAAAAAGAGCACGAGCAAAAAGCACAAAATGTGGAGAAAACAGGATTTTCATTTGATTGTATATCAAGCTTTTTTCTTTAGATACAGAAATTACCAGTAAATGCAGTATTTTGTCCGTTAATGTGAACGGGATACTTAATAACCATAAATATGGTGGTCTTATTAGGTGGCTTTTCTCCTTTTCACCCCATGTACTGTTTCTTCAGGAAACACATCTGAAGACCAATTCTTCTAAACTTTATCAGCCGAGGCTATTTTCCAAGGCTTTCTTTGCGTCCACTGGATTAGCTATGAGATGGGTAGCCATTTATTTTTCAAGGAATCTACCTTGGGAATTTGATCAAATTCATAGGGATCAACAGGGAAGATGGCTATGGGTAGCTGCGAGACTGAATGGGAGGTTCTTAAACTTTGTTAATTATTACGGCCTGGTCTTTGATGATGCCTCTGGGTTGACCAAGATTAATGAGCTTCTAAGGGATGCTCCTGGTCAGATCATTGTTGGGGGAGATTTCAACTATATACGGTATTTAAAGAAGGACACCTCAAACTAAAATAAAAATCAATTGAAACCAGTAACTAAAAGAATTATTGAAGTGATTAGACACGACAATCAGCTAATAGACCCTTGGCGAACTGTCAATCCTGATAAAAATAGCGTTTCTCGCTTAGACTTCTTCCTAATATCCAGATCATGTAATAGTCTGAAGACAGATATCGGGATCAATGCCTTCTCTGACCATTCCTATATCTGGCTCGAAGTGGAGATTGAGGAGGCAAGAGAAGAGCAATCCAGGTGGCAGATGGATCGTCTCCTATTGCAGGATCAGAAATGGATCGAAGGTTTTAAAACATGGATCCTAGAATATTTTAGGATCAACGAGGAGATGGCAGAGCCCGTCGCAGTCTGGGGCGGGTTTAAGGCTGCGGCGCGAGGAGAAATCATCTCTTTCTCTGCCGCCTTGTCGAGAGCATGACGAGCTAGAATAGCTGAATTACAACTGACTGTAGAAAGTACACAGAATCCGAGTCAGCTAGGGGGCGCTAAAAAGGTTCTGAGGGAATTTTTTACTCTAGAAGAGATTAGCAGTTCTCAAACTTTCCAACAGCGGACTTATAAAGATAGTCAAATGGTTGGTAAATTACTAGCCAGCTCCACAAAAGCGAGACAAGAAAAGGCTCACATCTCAAACGTGATAGACCCCAAGAGCAGAGATGAAGTGTCAAATAGTGAGGGGATTGCACAGATTTTCTTGGAGCATTTCCAGCAGCTCTATACTACGCAATACCAGGTCGGAGAAAATAATATACAGGATTATTTCAACAATGTAAATCTTCCAAGACTATCTGACTCACTATTAGACCAGAGAAAATCAAATTTAGAAAATTCAGAAGTTGTGTCGGTTGTAAAATCTATGGCCGGGAGTAAAGCGTGTGGGGAGGATGGGCTCCCTATAGAATTCTATAAAGTCTTCTTAAAAGAACTGAATTCACCTTTGAATAAACTCTTTAATTATTTTAAAAATGGCGTAAAGGTGCCCTCCTCATTTAAAGAGGCAGTCATTGTTTTTTTCGTGAAGAAGGTTAAGAATCCAAAAGATGTTAATTCTTATAAACCCATTAGCCTTCTTAACACGGACTATAAAATTCTAATGAGAGCTTGGGCGCAGCGTTTTTCGTCAGTTGCTCAGGAAATAATTCATAAAGATCAGGCTGGGTTTATAGTAGGGAGATCCATGGCAGCAAACACCAACTTCTTAATACAGGCTTTGGATTGCTGCAACACTAACTCTATTCCGGCCTGTATTATGATGGTTGATGCTGAAAAAGCATTCGACCTGGTTAATTGGAGTACTCTGTTTTGTGTCCTAGGCCAGTTTGGCATCCCTCCCCAGGTCATTGGAATGCTTCAAAACATTTATCAGGGGGCTCAGGCTCAAGTGGTGATAAACGCAAAATGGGCAGGCACAGGTAACATCAATCGGGGGACAAGGGTAAGGGTGCCACCTTTCTCCTTTGTTGTTTACGTTTCTTATTGAGCCAATGGCCATTAGAATTTGAGGTAATGCCGCAGTTTGTCCTCCAATTTTGGGCATGTCTAAATTAAAGCTATTTGCAGACGACATCATCTTATATTTGAGACCTAATAGTCAGAAAGTGGAATCGGCATTGAGGGAATTTACCAGCTTTGAATTAATAGGGGGCTATAAGATAAATCGCTGTAAAACAGAAATTCTAAAATTGAACACTGATGTGGATTTACTCCCAGTTAACCTTAGACAGCAAGCAGCAAAACCCAACCCCATAAGATATTTGGGGATCTATATCTCTGATCAATACCATCAGTTGTACAAGCTGAATTACATAAAAATGCAGGACAAAATAAAGAACCTACTAGACAAGTGGATACTACTCCCTTTGACTCTGGTAGGACGAGTATCCCTTATTAAAATGTCTATACTTCCGTTACGAGTCTTCCTTTTTATTAATTTACCCATTAAAATAAATACTAATTATTTTAAAGAATTGAAATCTATGTTCAGACAGTTTGTATAGGGAAGAAGGCACTGAGGGTTAAGTTGTCAGTACTGCAATTAACTACTGAACAAGGTGGGCTGGCTTTGCCGCATACACGGACATACTATGAAGCTGCTTTTTTTGGATTTAATAGCCCGCTTATTTATTCATAACGGGTCTAAGGATAATTTTTTATGGATAAAGTGGTGCAGGAAGCTGGTTCTCAGATACCGATATTTTCAAAAACCTCCAAACTTCAGAAAAAAATAAGATACAAGACCTTGATTACGCAATGAGACTTCAGTCCTTCTTTAAAGGGGTGGGATCTTCCGGGTTACATTTTCTAAAATTGAGGGAGTGCAAGAATCTCGGCTTCCCAATTCAATCGTCCCATCTAAAAAATTGGACGTTTTGCGGTATACTTGAGCTAAGACATTTTTTAATTCTGAATAGGGTCTTAAGTTGGGAAGAGGTGCAGGCGAGAAGCGAAGACCAGAGAAAGCCTCCCTTTTTTGAGTATCTACAGATTATGCACTTTTTAAACAAACAGAGTTTTCTACTTTCCACACCTTCAAAAACTTGTATAAGCCTTGTTCGGAGCAAAGATAAGTGAAGTAGGGAATTGGTATAGCTTGCTACATAACTCGGGCCGCTCCCTGTTAGTGCAGAGCCAGCCTGAAAGGGTGTCTCGGGTAACGCAATGCAACTTCTCAGAGCATGAATGGGAGGTTCTATGTATCCAGGGGAGGAAGGCCCTGAGAGCAGCCAACTTTAAAATAATTTCCTTCTTATCCCGCTGGCTGGCATATCTAACTCCAAAAGCGCTCAATAAAAGATTTCCGAAGGTTGAAAATAGATGTTTTCGTTGCCAGGCAGAAGGTGAAGGAGGATGGCTACATACTTTCTATACTTGTTCCAGAATAGGGCCCTTCTGGGGGGAGTTTTTTTCGGCTTTAAATAGGGCAATTAAGAAGAAGATAGTGCCTGGAGCTGAGGAAGCCTGTTCGGAATTAGCAAGGATAGGACACATTTGAGAAAAGCGGAAGAGACTTTTCTGACCATTTCCTCCCCCTTCGCTCGCTCTCTAATCCTGCAAAATTGGAGATCGAGGGAAGTTCCTATTTACAATAAATGGATTAATAAAATTATGCCTTTGAGGAAGCCTACGGGAAGCGAGTGGGCGCTTCCAAGAAGTTTAATGACAATTGGGTGTTTTTGAGTACGTTGGAAATTTGTTTGATCATTAGCACTAGCCTGAAATGGATCTCAGGCTCGTTTTTTTACTAAGTTTGTTGTTGTGTGGAATATTTAAATAAATGATCAGAGGTCTTTCTTTATTAAAATCCAGCACTTTAGCACTAGCACTTTAGCACTAGCCTTTAACACTGGAACACTTTACTATTACCTTCTCAAGTTCTTGCACCCTTGTATATATAACTCTTTATTGCGGGTATTGGTTCAGGAGAGACAATTGTATATTGAATTAAATGTTATGTAAAATGGATTTTGATATAAAAAAAATTTACTTATTATTAATTCCTGCCACTGTAATGTGTATGTGATGGCTTTGTTCTAAATGCTCTGCTCAATAAAAAAAAATTTTTTTTTAAAAAGGGGTTTTAATTTTAGACTTGATTCCTGAGGTATTCTTAATGATCTTTAAAAACGTAACTTTATTTGTATAGGATACATTGCTGTTATGTTATGTTAAAATTATTTCTTAAGCGCACTTACACCAAGCGGTTTCATGGCACTGAGAGAAGAAGAACTGTGGCAGTAAGAGTCTGGGAGTAGCATTCTCAGCAACTCAGAAAGGGGCATTCGTCTTTCCTACTCTCCCTGATAGAAAGCCCACAAAACACTAGGGAAATTCTGAGGAAAAAACAAAGGGGATGGTGGTCCGCCATAGTATAAGGCAGATGGGAGGTTTGCTGCAATTGGGGATTTGCCAGTAATCTTCCCCAGGGCAGTAAGAAGACCACTAGATACAGGGATTTGAGAATGACACAAAGCCTGAGGACTGCATAGAGCCATGCCCCCATCTCTGAGGGAGCAATTGAGCCTTCTGCGTCTGGGGAAGATAGCAGATTTACCTCAATTGAGGGTTTGTCAGTAATCTGACCCCAGGGCAGTCAAAAGCCCAGGGATTATACATTGGGGCAAAAAGAAGCAGGCGGTGACATCCCACACTGGAATTGGGCCATACCCTCACTCCACATCACAATCTTTCAGCCACCCCGATGGGGTAGATGGAGGATATGCGCCCTGGATTTCTAAATGGCGCCAATACAAACAAAAGGATGGGTGCAGCCAATCTGGCACTAGGCCATGCCCCAGTCCAACTGGTGCAATACGATCTTTCTGCCCCCCCTGGGGGGCAGAAAGGGGTTTTGCCCCCAATTTACCTGCAGGGGGGCAGAAAGCCCACTAGACACCAGAGACTTCTAAATGGTGCCAAAACAAACAAAAGGATGGGTTGGCATAGAGAGGGGTAGAAAGCTCACTAGACACCAGGGATTTTACTTTTGGGCAAAACAAAGGTGTGATGCTGTCCCATCGTGGATTTGATCCACCCTCAAACTTTGCCCAGGGGGCAGCAGTGCTGTAAGCCCACTGGATGCCAGGAATACATGTGTATAAAATAATGAGGTGGTGTCTGGGCCATGCTAGCATCACACCCCACTTCCACCACTAAAGCCTCAACATTCTTTCTGCTCCCCTAGGAACTAAAGCATCACCATCCCTATAGCAAGTGAGAGGAAACCTATATTCTTCTGGGCATTATTTTCACATATGGGTAATCAGAGTGGGGTTAAATCCAATCTCAACCTGCTTGCCATGCTGAACAGCGACCTTATTTGGACTCAGGCCAGCTGCCATCCATGGACACCTTCAAAAACCAGACATTTCTGACAACTAGATACCTTGTGTTGTCCATGATGGTGTTTCGTGCATGGATCCCACTCAGTTGCCTTACCCAAAGTGCCCTGCAAACTTCAAATTAAGCACCCAATCACTCCTTTTCATCACGTTTCCGTGACCTAAACGTCCAGAATCTGCAAAACCCCACAGAAGCCTTACTCAAGTGTAGTACAGTTTTTATTCGGGAGACATGTGGCAAGTCTGGGTGGTAGGGAATTTGTGGCTGTCCGCAGAACTCTGGAACTTTCTTTCACAAAAATATGATGTATGTGTTTCACTAAAGTTCTGAGGTTTGCAAAAGGGCTTCTGGGTAAAAAAAAACCCTATTGAGATCCATGCAAGTCACACCACCCTGGATTACCCCAGGTGTCTAGTTTTCAGTAATGTCTGGGTTTGGTAGGTTTCCCTGGGTTTCGGATGAGCTAAAGCCAAAATTTCACAGCTATCTACATTGTTTAAAAAGATAGACGTGTTGATTTTGCTGGGGGAAATGTGATAACTCCAGGTTATGATTTGCAGCGTTTTGTCTCACAGGTGCTTAGACCAACCACACAAGTGGGGGCCATTAACATCGGGAGCCATGTGGAAACACAGAATAGTACATTTGGTTTTACCAATTTGATTTTTATGCATTTGTGGCTTTCAAATGTAAGGCAGTGTACAATAAGGAAGACATTTTGCAAAATGCCCTCTGCCTCGCATGATAGTATGAGTATTCACAAATTCAGAGGTGTACAAAGAACCTCTGCTCCTAAACTCAATATTTTGTGTACATTTGAGAAATACATAGGTTAACTTCATACATATTTTTCATTCATTACATTTTACCATATAAATTGTTGCCTAGTCGGTACACAAAGAAAAATCATTCTGAGGTGTTTGGCTCTGATTATCAAGTGTTTTTGAAGAAACTACAGACCCTATATAACCACGCAACCAGAAAGGTCTATCAAATCTGATGGTACATTGCTTTTATGAATCAGCCATTGTGACTCAAACTACAGATCAAAACATTGTCACAAGTATCAATTTTTTCCTACTCATTTTCTTTATATTTTCGTTTCTACAATTAGTTTCTTTGGGAAAACCTGGAGGGTTCTATACAAATGACCGCTTGCTAAATTTAGAACTTTGTCTACTGTTCGGAAATATATAGTTTTGGATCACCCATGGCTTTCACACCTGTTTGCACCATAAACTGCAAGTAGTTTGAAACCACAAATATTTGAAAAAATAGACTACCTCTTGAAAAAAAATACAAAAACTGTGGTAAAAAGTGTGTTTTTTAATACAATTCTGCATGTTCCTGAATGCTGGAAAGATGGTGAAACCTTTAATTGATGCCATTTTTCGAGAAATAAAACATAGGCATTCTAACTCAGCACTTTTTCCCAAATTTTCCTCAAAAAACACAATTTAGCTGTATTGGCTATTTTCTCTGTTCAATCCGGATAAATCTACAACGTCTGAGTACCCAGGGTGCACAATTGGTGTGCATACATTTTGTTAGAAAAAAGTTATGAAGGTTTAATCACAAACTACACCAACCATCCAAAAAAAGGGTTTAGCATCGAAGAAAAGGCTTAGCAGCCAGGTTAATATTAGGATGTTGCAAGTCACCTTCGAGTTCCATGTTCTTGTAAAGGAACTCAGCCTTTGTCCCATTCCTTTGTATGGCCATGGGATTCATCAGTGACTTGCACTATCCTTATAATATACGGCAGGGGATACTTTATCCTCAATAATTTAATGGTCACTTGAGCTTTATGCTTTCCTTCTTTTATATATCCTCTGGTTTACTTTGAAAATTATATTTTCGTTTTCAGTGTCGACAGGATGAATAATGCAGTCCAGCTAATACCTTGAATCTATATGGCTTCTACAAGTAAGACATCTATGTGCACACTTACTACCCATTAGAATCCAAATATCTGCTGTACTGATGATGATCAGTGCAATATTAGCCATTTATGCTATTGGGATTTTCCCTAGGGTGTGGGGTTGGAGCCATTGGAAGCCAATTTGAAGCCCCACACTGATTGCTCTATTACTCTCTCTAGGTTACCCAGGTTTATAGTTAGGCGCAACAGGGTAGAGCAGGGAACAAAGTCGAGGAAAAATGCAAATGCGGTGCTGCTTTGAATATTTCTAATAGGGCTGCTTTTTGTTCCTATTCTGTCCCTGAAAGTTAATTTTTAATTAATACAAATAAAATAGGTGTACCACAAAAATGCCTTTACTGTGTTGACTTTTTTGTTCCTATGCTTTCAGGCTGGATTTGGCTATGGATTGCCCATCTCTCGTCTGTATGCCAGGTACTTCCAAGGCGATCTTAAACTATATTCAATGGAGGGCGTCGGAACGGATGCTGTCATTTATTTAAAGGTAAATCAAATCTTTTATTATGTGCTCTAAATCCTAAACACTTTGTAACTATTAAGTGCCTGATTTTTTTAGATACTATTTTAAGGAAACGTTCTGATTTGTAAGATGTAATTATCTTAAATTCTTGAACATATTTGAAATTGCAGTGCAATTGACTCACTGTCTTTTTGTCTGATGAATATTATTCTATGGGTGGGCAAATGGCAAATTTTTAATTAAAATTAGTCAGTCACACTAATATTTTTCTTAAAATTGTGATTAAACCTTGCAGACAATTTAGTGTTATATGCATTAGATGAGTAATGTTAAATACTGTCCTCAGCGTGACTAAACAAGATGGCTGAGCAGACATCCTAAGCGAATGCTCTTCCGGGCACCCTTCCTAATCCTGCAGAATCCTTTGCTCTCTGTCAGATATAAAGGTCAGCCTACATGCCCCATAATGAAGTAACACTCACAAAGCCCTCCTGGTGATAGAGGGGGCTTTTGCTTTTTTGCTGATGCGAGTGAACGTGCAGGCCTGCGGCTGGGCTGGATTCCACAAGGTGGTGGCCCAGCAAGAGCACATTGAGCTGGGAGACGGACGGATGCTTGAGGCCTGAAAACCTCTCCCAGCCCAGCTAAAACAGGCTGGGAAGCAGACAGACACCCGAGGGGGACGAGCTGAGAGGCGTTGGCGGAGTCGACCTCACTGAGTTGAGGTGAGTGCCTGATCTGAAAATGGCGGTGGGACTACACTGAAGAACATTGGATGGGGCCCGGTGTTGGCCAGGGTGCATACGCAGTCTAGTGGATGGGCGGGAGTGGCCCTGGTGTCTACTAGCGAGGAGCGCTACTTCACAGCATAATACATGGCGGCCAACAAGGTTGCTCCCATCCCCTACATGTTCCTCCCACATCAAGGCCCGCAGAGGCAGGAAGCAGGCATCTCCATAGAAATCATGGCTGGAGAGATATAGAGAGCCTGGTCTTGTGAGCTGCATCCTCGCCGACCTACAGGTACCAGTTGGTTGTCTCCTAGTAGCATGAGCATATGATCTGAACTGTGTCCCAGCATATCTGAGCCTAAACATGTGCAATACTGATGAGCAGGAGCCTCTAGTCTTTAAAATTACAGCAATGGATGTTGTAGATGTGAAGGGGGCCTGGGGCCCGGCCCCCGTGCACCTGATTTTGGAGTCATTGACCTGGCCTCCCTTAGTCCTTCCGATTTTGAAGCAATACATGAAGGACTCAGTTGAAAAGGACCCTATAACCTAAGGAGAACAGGACAACAGGCACAGGAGTTCCCCCTAAGAACCACAAACATCTTGGCATGGCACAAAATGAATTACCTTTCTTCGCAGTTATGGACCGAGACAGTTCCTTCAGGAGGCCCCACACGCAACTCTCAGAAAGGAGATGAGTCCCAGACCCTGCACCAGCGTATGAAACGCCCAGTGAGCAGATACTGACGCCATTGCCCAGTTGAAGCAGACGCTAGAGCAGAAAATGGATACCATATCCGTTGATGTTAACCTTAATGCACAGGCCTACTCAAGTTGAAAAAGAAGTCGCCGGAGACGGAGTAATAGTGGGTGAGATCACTATGGAAGTAGAAGACCTACGAATGATGATCTGCAAACTTATGGACAGAAAGCATATTTGGATGAGTGCCTGGAAGATGGGTAGTGGAAATCACGGAGGTGTGACCTCCAGTTGTAGGCTCTCCGGTATGTGTGGAGGATACCACACCATAGCTGTTTCTGAAGGGATGGCTTGTGAGCCTGCTATTGGCCACTTACACACCCAACTCTAATAACATTCAGAAGATTTGGTCTCAAGCCTTAGCACACCAGCATACAGATTTTAACAAGTGAATGACTTTAAATTTTACGACAAATACAGTAACATCATGAATGTTTTTAATATCTTTTTCTTGTTCAGGCTCCAGCCAACACGTGTTTCGTCATTCAGGACAAGACACCGCGACTTCCTCTGGGCTGGAAAACATATATAAATAGCTCAGTGTAAGCCCAGGTTACATTGTGTGAGTAGCAAACGTTTAGATGGGTTTAGAACCATGCCATGAACGGGCCAGTGGACGGACTGCACGAGGGTGAGAGTCATGGGACCCGGGAACAGGCACAAGACGGAGGACCAGCAGCTGGGGCGCCTGCACACTGTTCAGAGATGGGGCTCCGGGGGACGCAGGGAGCGCGTTCTGGAACGGGCCGAAGTTTAACTTGCAGCGCGATGTAAGCGGATCGCTGCAGAGCCCACTGCAGTCCCTCAAAATGGCGCCAACTCCCGGCACTAATTGATCTACGATCCTCTCACGTTGGACACTGTTTTTTGGGCTGAAACGACCCTCTACTACACGCAAGCCTCACATCCCTAAGGTGGGTGCCTCTCATATGTGAAATACTGAAATAAAGCTCACCTCGCGATCGGCTCGCCTGACCCTAAAATGGCGGCGGAGTAGCTTTAAGCGACGCCGCAAGCTCTCTCTGTGTCTCATGCCCGCGGGGGTGAGCCCTCTTCAAGGATCCTTGGCGGTGACTTGTGCGGAGTGCTCTGCTTCTCCCCCTCGCCTGCACCCCAGCGTCACACCATGCCCCAACAAGCCCCGGCTTTGTACCGGCCAGCCTGACTCTGGCGGCGGCTGAGGAATAAGCTAGCGAGATGTGCGAGGTAAGAGTGGCAAGGAGCGCCACGAGATCCGTAAAAAACATGGTGTCAGCGAGGAGACTACCACACTGCTGTCACACTTCTAGCACGATCTACCTGACATCTGCAGTGCCTTAATGTGAGGTGCCCACCTGACGACAACAACCCACCATGCCTCCGGATTGAAGTCCTCTGCCCCAGCTCCTCATAGACGAAGAGGCTGTGACTTGCGGACTGCCTTTCTCCCCCCCCCCTCCCCTGGACTTGCTGGCTATGGCAGCCCTCTTCCTGGACTCTCGGACTTGGACCTTTGTGCTCCCAGCCATTTTCTTTTATGACTCGCTTCTTCTTCTACCTTTCTCCTCTGCCATTTTAGCGATTTCTGACCTCCCCCTCTGTCCTAGCAACCTTTTTATTGTCTCTCCTGTTGCCTCTGACCCACTCCTCGCTGTCTTACTCATTACTATCTGCTTCCCACTCTCATTTGTCTCACTTTCCTTCCCTTCTCTGTCCCTCCCTTGGTGCTGTGACTGCATCCCCCCTCCGACCCCACTTAATGGAACTCTGCTTTTCTGTAAATGGAGATAACTCTAATCACTAGTATATGCAGTAGACCTTTGTACTCTCTACCATTCCTATGTGACTCTTAGAGTATATCCATTCATATCCCTTCCCTATGTATATAGAGATAACTCTAATCACTAGTATATGCAGTAGACCTATGTACTCTCTACCATTCCTGTGACTCTTAGAGTATATCCATGACACGCAGCAGAACGAATTTGCCAAGAGCCCAAGTGTGGTAAAGGGAATAGCGGATTCAAAACACTGACCCTCGGAGCCTGCCTGCAGTGTCCCCCTCCCGCCGCCGCAACTGACCGAGAGAAGCGGCCGACGGGCGGAGGGGGGCATCTAAAAACTACAAAACTACAAAACCCAGCAGGCTTTGCGGCGCAACACGCCGAGACAAGCGCGCCAGCCGGCGCATAAAGGCGGAGACACCCCCGCGTCGCGGGAGCGCGCGGGAGCGCCCGGGGCTAAGCCTGGGCAAAGGGCGGGCCCTCTGTGGCCCTCAGGGGACCGAAGGTGGCCGGACGGGCCTTTCCCCTGACAACTGCACTGAAGATACTCTGGCATAAGGCATCAAACGCGTTCCAGACACGCTGGGAGGATTTATACTCTTTTACAGAGGATGACGAAATCGCTGAAAACCCCAATGGCTACAAGATCCACATCGCGATTGAAAAGCGTGAGTACTCCACTGCCAACTATAACTGCCATTGATATAATGCTACAAAAAACTATCAGTGTAGTGGCAGACGCTATCCAGGACTCAGAGAGACGTCTCTCTTTGACGCCAGACATGTGCTTTCCAAACTTATCTTTACATACTACTAATAACACATGTAACATGGTCGATAGTTCAAACTCTCAAGAATCCCTATTGATGCAATCTTTTACAGACTTACCAAATTCGCACATGAAGGATACAACATCAAAATCCCTAATCACGTGTCCTACAACGTTTGCAAATGAGAGTAGCCCTTCAATTCTAACTAACTGTGATAACAACACAAATCGCTTGCATATATCTTCTCCAGGCTCTGACATTCAGCTAATAGAGAGTCATGCATCCGCCACTCAAACCGCTCCGATGCCTATGCTTGATCAATCAAGTCACAAGAAGTGCGTTAAGAGAAAACGCAAGGCCAAATATCCTATGAAAAAAATCCATTATCCTGCTGGCAAACCAAAACGTTCAATTAAAGACATGTGGCATAAACTTAAACAGGGGAACACTACTAATAACACTCTAATAGGGCCCCTCCTTACTTCTTCTCTAGACCCGGCTCTGTCTCGTAATCATAACACCAACTCAGAGAGCGTTCATGTCAACGAGCATACAGGACTTATAGACCAAATATCATCAATGAAATTGCCATCCCTGTCTGAAATTGAAACATTGATCAAATCCCTTTTACATCCTATTAATAATCGGATAGTTAACTTAGAGAAGGCCCTAGGGAAATTTGAAAGAGCACAGAATGAAGTTTCATCTAATATTCTCAAAATGCTCAACGCTCCTAATACAACCTCTATCTTTGTGCCAGCTAGCACATCCCTCAATGCTAGCAACTCGAAAACTATAAATACCAATATCAATAACTCAGTGGCTAGTACTGTTAAACAGGACACAACACAGAAACAGGGCCCGCCAATTACAACCAATTTTCCCTTAACTCAACAAGTAGAACCTATTCTAGTTCAGTCAGTACTTACACCTATAAACAACATGCAGATCATTCCCTTTCCCGAGGACGCTGATGACAGTGAATGGGCTGCGGAGGGTTTCCCCTCGGACATAGCTATAGTTAATAAGGAAACACCTAGGCATCCCATTATTCCAACCAGGAATACCTCCAATAATGCACTAGGGACAAATCAACCTAGACCCAGGATGACAAGAACGACCACACACATAAATCTTCCACCAGAGTCTAACGCCCATACAATAGTTATGATTGGGGTACCCAAGTTAACTGAAACCAGGAGGGAAACCTTTGCGGAACTAAAGAACAAGGTTATGCAATGGCTAACCACCCACAGACCACTCCCCCCCACATAATAGGGACTATCTCTCATGTGAGGAGAGTAGATTGGGTGGGAACAAGATACAAATCAACTGAGGGAGACTGTATCGTGATCAGCTTTAAAGATAGAGGAGCTGTTAAATTTATCGCCAACTGGAGGAGCTCCTCCACAAATAGTCTGATCCGTACAATGGGATTAAGCTACTTCTATCCACGTAACCCTGATGGTCATAGGCATAACCCCAAACGCCCTTACGACTACGAGGGGCCCCCGGCGCTTCAAACTCATTCCCAAACATGGGCTCCAACCTTAGCTCTCAATCAGGGGATAACTCTGGATTTAGAAGCGCAACGATACGCCCATTCCCGGGAAGGTAGAATTTATAACTATCCACCACATCCAATGTATGAAAACCCAGAACCTGTTCATTACTCATACAAACAAGATATATCAAAATCGTACTCGGCTCATAATTTATACGAGATCCCAATCTCAAATAGATATGATGCCCTGTATCCCTATGATTACCTGGACGAGGTGGTTTGACTGCCACCCGTCCTGTCTACCAGATCTTTAACTGCTCAGTTAAACTCTGTTGTGCCTCTTAATTTAGTAAAATCTGATAACCCTGTGAGCACCTATGCCACTCCTAGCGTAGAACTAGACATCTCCAATATAGAGTTGTTAACATTTAATCCTGATAGTTTTTCTTTACAAGGTTCACACGCCTCTCCCACTGCTGATCCATGCCCTCCCCCCAATAACACATGTCCCAGTCATCCAGATAGTGACAGAAACTCCCAGAGAGATACCGAAAGTCATTTTAATTTAATCCTGCATTCACCTCTATATACATCCGTAGAGCCAGGGAATGCCCATAATGACCCTAATTCCATTAAAATTTTATCGTGGAATATTGCAGGTTTGGCTGCAAAAGCCAATGACCACACGTGGATAGCTTTTATCAGACACTATTCCATACTGTGCTTTCAGGAAACTTGGCTCACCGATAATAACGTTTCTATTGAGGGGTTCCAAAGCTTCTTTGTCCCTGCATCTCCGTCACCTAGTGGAAGGGCGAAGGGGGGTCTGGCCATTTTTATTAGCCTCTCCCTGGTGTTACAGACAAAAAACAAGCAATCGAACAACAGGAACATTCAGATTCTGGAGCTTAGAAAGGGCAATAAAACATTAACTCTGGTTAACTTTTATAATTCCGTAACGCCATTAGGTGAATGTAATATTACCAAACTCTACGAGTACATCTACGACAACTTGGCAAATCTACCAAGGAACAAAATAATTGTTGGCGACTTTAATGCGCATATCTGTGGACAGTCGACATTGTCAACTTTGGGCTCTTTGGGATGTGGTAATAGGTCAGGTCTTCACTTTGCGCACTGTCCTCGAGGCTCTAATATGAACAATCTAATAGATGGTCTGGATTTGAGAATTGCAATGTCCATGAAAGAGGACACCTTTATTTTTGAAGTCCCAACTTATAAAGGCTCAGAGCAAGGATCCTTTATAGACCATATACTCCTCTCTGTTGATATGGCAAACTCAGCCATACATTTTACCATCCACGAAAGTATTTACAGCGATCATAACCCGATTTCAGTGGAAGTTAAAAACGGTCTCTTTGAACTCCACAAAAATCGTAAAGACCCGGGTGCCCTAAAACTAATTAATGGTAACCGTCGTTTAAAGTGGACTTCGATAAATAGTGATGCCCTACTTGAATCCGTTAAAATGAGTTGTGCACAAGAACTCACCCTCTGCACCTCTAATACCACACCTCCGGACCTCATACTATCTGCTTTTGCTGTGTTGACCCGAAGAGTTGATCAATTACTCTCTGTACCATCAAAGGGACTAAACAACCAACAGCCAAGATGGTTTGATCGCACCTGCTCAAGAGCTTGTCGACAACTTAAAACGGCTCTTAAGACTAAACCAAGGGATCCCACATTAATTAAAATCTTGCGCTCTGATTATAAATCTGCTTTGGCATCCCGTAAAAAGGCCATAAAGGCGAACATCTGGGAATCCCTACTTGATCCATCAATTCTGGGCAACAGCTCCAAGTTTTGGAGCATAATTAACAAACCGATGTTCGACGACCCTAATGCTGCTAGCATCGGAACTGGCATTCCTGAAAACGAGTGGATCTCCCATTTTAGCCTAATTTTTAAGAGCAATGACACTCAGCCAACACAAGCTCCCAAATTTCCCGAAGAAGCTCTGCTGATGTTTACAGACAAGGAAGTGGAAAGGGGGATCCGTTGTCTAACTAGTAACAAGGCTCCGGGCCCAGATGGCCTTCCCCCAGATCTATTTAAATCCGACGTCTCCTTTTGGGCCCCAATCCTTACGGCGGTTGTTAATGCCGGAGCCGCTACCGGGGCACCAAAGTCTTGGGGATCTTCAACCATCGTACCCGTGTACAAGAAAGGAGACAGAAGCAATGCAGCCTGCTACAGGCCAATCTCCCTGATCAACTCAGTCGCCAAGGTTGTTGGTGGGATTATCCTAAACAGGCTGTCCGTATGGGCCAAAAATAACAAAGTTATGTCTCCGGTACAATACGGCTTCAGGCCAGGGCACTCCACAATAACCCAATGCCTGAATCTGTATTTAATTAGCGGCAAATACACTTTGGCCAGAAATGGCACACTAAATATGGCCTTTATGGACCTTTCTTCGGCCTTCGACTGCGTTGACAGATGTAAACTTTGGGACGTCTTGCTGAAAATGGGGGTTGAAAAAAATCTAATCAACTTTCTGGCCGACCTCCACAGTGACACACAAGCAAATGTGCGGTACACTAAAGACTTAAAAGTAACCAGAGACTTCAAAATAAATCGGGGGGTTAGACAGGGCTGTATTTTAGCGCCTTTTCTTTTTAATCTATATATTAACGATTTAGAGGAGCATCTTTTAAAAACAAATACGGATTACCCATGCATAAGGAAAAGGGGCGTCCCTGTCCTGCTCTACGCTGACGACGCCGTCCTTATTTCCAGAACGGCACTTGGCCTCCAAACTTTATTAGATTCCTTCTTTCACTTTATGAACTCACGTGGCCTGTGTATCAACAATGCCAAGTCATACGTCATGAAGGTAGGATCCTACCCATTTTTTGTTAACGGGGAAAAAATACCTACTACATCAACCTTCTCATATCTTGGTGTATTGTTTGACAGTAAACTTACATGGGGACCCGCATTAAAGAAAAAGAGAGGAGATCTAATAAGGACCAATGCTGCAATAACTGACTTTGCTCGTAAAATGGGTAACACCCCAGTGGTTGCACTGATGAAACTATACCAAGCCAAAAGTATATCAGTAGCCTGCTATGGGAGTGACCTTTGGGGCTTCTTATCAGTGGCCGATCTTGCAACCATTGAAAACAACTTTTTAAAACAAATTTTATGTCTACCGAAGAGCACGGCTAACTTCTCCACTCACGAGGAACTGGGCATACCCTATTTAGAGGACAAAATTGCGGTAAACCCCCTCTTGTGCTGGCTAAATTGTTGGATGAACAATGAAATACCTTTTACCCAAAACATTTTATCTGAAGCACTCGACTGGGATGGGAAATTCAAGATACCCTGGATAAAATATATTCGAAATTGTCTTCAAGATCTGGGTAGGATGGATCTCTTCTTAACACTACAGTTAGTATCAAAGCGCGATGTAACATCTGTAAAGGTCACTTTTTTAATGACTCGACAGTTGGCTAGGGAAGAGGCCGAATTGAAGAAGGGTAGTGTGATGAGTCATGTTTTAATTAAATCATGTATTCAAATAGAACCATATTTATCCTGGGCCATTTCCAGATATGAGTGCTTTTTATTGACCAGATTTCGTTTTGATTTATTCCACCTGTTGCTAGCCGTGCCCAGTGGAGCTCATAGGGGACAAGTGTTGCCAGCTTGCGGCTGCGACAACAAGTCTCCGCAAGATCTGGCACACTTTTTATTTATATGCTCCTACTATACGTTACCGCGAAAAATGTTTTTAAAACCTCTTTTTAAAAAACTGATTTTTGTGCAATTAAGGCCTGCACTAATTTACCTTAAAATGCTGCACTGTGAAAGCACTTTATATGTATGTAATTTTCTAAAAACAGCCCTGAAATTTAGAAAAAGTATGGAAGGTTAACCTCTACCTGCCCCGTATTATTTTTTGTATATAAGTCTCTGATAAACTGAACATTCATATTCACATTTGTATGAGCTGTGATAGGCTACTATGCGATCCATTGTTTTAAATTGAATCTTTTCAACTAATGATTTGTTTATATATGTTTTTCTCTGTACTTTTATGACTGATTTTATCTACAGTCGAATAAAGAAATTTTGATTTGATTTGTATATCCATTCATATCCCTTCCCTATGTATATAGAGATAACTCTAATCACTAGTATATGCAGTAGACCTTTGTACTCTCTACCATTCCTCTGTGACGCTTAGAGTATATCCATTCATATCCCTTTCCTATGTACATAGAAATAACTACAATCACCAGTCTCTTCTTTGTGTGACTTTACATCTTGTACATTTGCAATTTGTTTCTGTGTGTATCTTTTATGTAACGCATGTAATCCTAAGTCCTTATGTTTTGCAACTGGTTCTTATGTAAAGCGCTCTGACACCTTCGGGTAAAGTTTGCGCTATATAAAATCGCATTAAATAAAAAAAATAAAAAAAATTGTGCATTATTGTTACAATACATATTGTATAACTTTCACCCATGCCAGTTACACGGGTAGTCCCTGCCAATCTTTTCATGCGGACATTAGAGAATGAGGGTAAGATAGAGAATGGATCATCAGAAAGATCCCTTAGTCCAATTCGGTATTTAACCAAGCTAACCAATAATGGTGGTGTCCGTGATTACATATAGATGTAGCAAAATCATCAAGACCTGGATCAGTCAGAAGGTATGTTTTCTACCTTTGGGTGCTATCGTGTTATTATTTGGAAGTATTTTGAATTTGGTTACAAATGGATATTGTCATCTATTTTAGGCATTCATTACTGTGTGGATAACTGAAAGGTAGGCCTGGGGTTTGCCTCAGTACTTGCAACAAATTGGAATACGCACATGGGGTTTTTGCACCTTTATTAGTAATTCAGTATCCCACACCACCCTTTCTTATTCCCAGACTATCCAATATACACATCGTTCACTTATGTTCTTCTATCACGGACACCACCATTATTGGTTAGCTTGTTTTGATACCGAATTGGACTAAGGGATCTACTAAGATGGGAACACACTTTAAAGATAAGAACCACACTTCAGATGAGGTCACTTGTACAAGTAACTCTTGGTCATTTTAATGCTCACATTTTCTCCAATTTACACTCTGAGCACTCTCATACATGACACATCACAACTAATAACGTCTTTAAAAGATCTCCCGCAAAGAGCCCCCTGGATCAGCCAGTTGGACGTTGCAATGCCTTACTAGTGAGGAGCTGCCCGATGATGAAGCATGAAACCAAAATGGGTGCGTGAAGGCTCTTGCTTCTGATTTATTAAACTCCTCCGACCTTTATTTACAATAGGGTTCCTCCCTTTGTGACATTATAGGAACTGCATACTCATTGTTTATAGGTTCTGAGTGAAGGTCTGTAGCTAAGGTCTGGAGCTAATTTCTTTATGTAGGAGTGCCCTGTAAAACTATTTGAGCAACTTACTCCACATGCAAGCTGTATAGAGTGTCTGCTATACTTCGTGTATGGGTCGTGCTATATATGATGAGCACGGAAGAGTATGTGAAATGCTTGCTTAATGCATTCGTATGTGAAAAACTGCCCGAGTAGAAGGTTTTAATCCGCTATGAGAGTCTGGAATTCCATCATCTTGCTGTTAACAAATAGATCACCAGTCGTCATTAGTCCTTTGGTTTGCCAGAGGCGCCGTTGCCCTGGTAGCAACCAGTCTGTTTTAGTAGGAAGGCCTAATAGGGGAATGGCAGGCGCATTGGATGCTTATGTACCAGTTAGCTTGTTAGTGCTGGGCAGGCAGATCAAAGCGTTACGAAGCAGCCCAGCTGCGTAGTATGCTGATCAGGGCAGTTGGTGAGGAACAAGAGGTTGTGCAGTAGGCCCTCTTTGTAATCATTAGTAGTGAGCCCGATTTTGTATAAAGAGCTCCTGGAGAGGCAGCGAACCGTCCATTGCAGCTTTGAAGCTAACTAATAGCTTTCAAAATCCAGAAGGGCCATCACTCTGTGGTCACTTGGAGCTTCAATGTGGTGAGGGCTAGCCAGCACTGTCCCCTCCCCCAGATCATTGTAACCGGAGATGAGTCCAATTGCCTAAAAATGGAGCGCAAAACAGAGGCAGATTAATCAAGTTAGGTAGCAGGCAAGGTAAAACTCCCATCTTCACCAATGCTACCCAACCTATCACTGAGAGTGGTAGGGAAGACCAAAAAGCAATCTGAGCCTAAAGCCCTCGCATCATCCTGCCTACATTTCTGTCACGTAAATCCACAGGGAAGCAGTAAATGTTGATCCTTGGGTACCGAAATGTGAGGATTTCCCACTTCAGTCTGGGGTCGAGGTGTGCTTGGAGAGAAAGCTTGCAGCTCTGTTGTAGGAGGAAAATACAGGATATGGCCCAGTTCACCTTAAGGCGGGAAAGGGTTAAAAAAATCAGCTCATACTGGAGTTATAGAGGACAAGTCAGCATTTACATCTCAAATGTGTAAGAGGAAATCATGCACGTAAAAGGATACAGCTTGTGTCTTGCCCCAGACCGTTATCTCCTAGTGTGCTCTAAGGAGACGTAAGCAGACTGCTAATGCCTTGAGTGCCATGGCGAAAAGCAATGTCTAGAGTGGGCCGCCCTGTTGGGTGCCACAAGGACTGGAAACAGTACATAGGGACACTGTGGTGTCTCAGTGTCTATGAACGCAGCTAGCATTCTGCGTGGTGTAGTGGGATGCGGAAACTGTTGGACCTTCCCCAGCTTAGTGGATTACATATTGGGAGTGCATTTATACTTGTACTTCACTTATAGGGAACATTTATTTGTAACTCAATCCTGTGATTTGAGGAACATAAGGGATAAAGATTGAGTTTTTAGGGTGTTTACCGAGGGGGTGGGAAGAGTTGTTGAGAGGATCGTGCACATTGGGGAGGGGGTACTCAGGATGTCGGCATAGAGCTTTGACATTACTCAAAAAATGGTCTGGACCCCTAGCAGGTTGCCAAACTGATCACAGCGGGAGGGTCTGTGGTTTAGCCACACAGAGTTTACTCCAGTCTTATGGGTAGTGCTTACACCAAGGCACTACATATAGCAATGTGAAACATCAGAGGCGTCAATGCCTATACTAAAAGTTATAGTGTTCATACTTACCCCCAGAGACGTGGCATTTGAGCTGTCATGTTGCAGGAGATGCACTTAACTGATGAGGAAGAGAACAAAATGAAAAAGAAATGTAGCGGACAGATATTTTCACCAACATATTCCCCTTATGTGAGAGGAGTTACGATATGATGGCCCCAGTGTACTATTTCAGCATAGACATGTACACGCTGATGCAGAGGGAAGATTTGTGCTCCTCTGTGGGATGCTAGATGGACATGAGGTGTGCCTTATAAGCTGATATGCGCCCAATTCAGACGTTAAAACCTTTTACTGGACCTACTGCTTCCATACGTAGACCTGCCTCTTATTTGGAGGGATGACTTCAACTGCATACTGGATTGGGAGCATACACAGATGCCCGCCCAGGCTACCTATGAAGCCAGGTATAACCACAGTGCTGTCAGATGTGATGGGGCAGTTGGGATGCATCGATATCTGGCATGCCATACACCTCCACACATACACAATACTCCTGCTATTCAGCGACACATAATAGACATAGAGGCCGGGCCGTATACTAATGACAACAGACTTTGGTATCAGGAAACAAAACGCCACATACCTAAACAGATTCCTCTCTGACCACTCACCATGACTAGAGATGTATATGGGCAGTGGGTAAAGGGACCAGATGCTCCCTTGGAGACTGAATCACAACGGCCCTGGAGATCTATTTGGAACACAAATGGGGGTCCACAAACATGAGGGTGGCTTTCCAAGACATATGGTATTAGAAAACATTTGACGTAAGAACTAACACAAAGGAAGTCTTTGCAGGTGGAGTTACAGGCCCGGGACAATGCCGATTGAACCCAGACAGAGACCCTCTTAGTACATGTGTGCCAAATTAGCAACACTGTGGGACACACTTAACAAACATACACTTCAAGAGTACTTAAAGAAGCTGAGGGGACAATCAGGGCTACTCTTAGTCTGGCTCTAAAAGAGAGAGACCCCTTCCCCTTGGAATCTCTCCCTAAACAATCCGGAGGAATTAAGAGCAATCAAACAGAGCAGTATTACTTGTGTCCTAGCAGATTACCTAAACTGACTCTAGAAGAGCCCAGAGGAAACAGCTCGGAATCAAATGAGGATCTTTCTGGAGCAGCTTCCCATACCAACAATCAGGCAGGAGGATAGAACAGGGTTAGGTGTGGAAATTACACAGGAAGAAATGCTAGCCGCCATACGCGACTTAGCCACACAGACGACACCGGGAGGGGACAGATCCATCTGCATTTTATCAAATTTATGCTGCACCATTAGCGGATAGGTTTCTAGACTTTTACCTGGAGGCCTACCGAGCTACAGCTGTACTAGTCACCATGAGTGAGGTAATTATAGTTATGGTCCCAAAACCCGTTAAAGACCACAAGGAGACAACCGAGCAAAGGTAGATTAATAAAGTAATATAGATGGCAGGATAAACTACCATATTTACCAATGCTACCCGACCGATTACCGACAGTGGTAGACCCCTTTTAATACCTAATGTGTACCCGAAGGTCCTCCCAAAAGTGTTAGCTCTAAGGCTCCTCCCTAAGGTGCGGACCCTTGTTCATGAAGACCAATGTGGGTTATCCCATGTTGCAACACCATGGTGAACATATGGTGTCTGCGTCATGTCATGTCGTGACGTGCATAAGAGACACTCCGTCTGGGGGGGCGGTGCCCTGGTTGCCCTCTACATTGAGAAAGCCTTTGACTGCCTCATGTGGGAATATATGTTTGAGGTTTTTGCCTCATTGGGATTTGGCCCTAACTTTTTGAAGGGATTCAACATCACATATCCGCTCAAGCAGTAGGTCCTCGCCACAGTGGACCATAGAGATAGGTACAAGACAGGGCTCCCTGTTGCTAATGCGTTTTTGCCTTAACAATGAAGCCTCTGGCCATAACTCTCTGATAACACAACCCTGAGAGTAGGTGTATGCTCTCTCTGTGTATGCGGACAATACTCTGGCATATCGGATCCGCCCTGAGGAGTCTGTCCATGCCCTCTTTCAGGAATTGGAAGCTTTTGCGCTGGTGTCGGTCTTAGGTTAAGGACGAATCCAGTGCTCTATCCCTGTGCAAATTTGGAAGGTGGTTCTCTGACTGTATTGCCAGACACTGGGATCCTGTGGGAACGAAGAACATTCAGTTATTTGGACATCTGGGTGGCTGATATTGCAGCCCTAGCCTATCAGCTCAATGTTAAGAGGGTCATGCGGGCCTGTGGGTATCAATAACGTTGTAGAGCGTGCTCCCCCTTTCTATAATGTGTAGGATGGCACTTGCAAAGATGGTCCTGCTGCCCAGATGTGCCTCTATGCACTTCAGGAGCAACCTTCCACAAGCTGAATAGCTTCTTGGTTTCCTTAATCTGAAAGAAACAGGTTAGTGTTAGATTCCTTACCTTAGAACATCCCCAGGCGTCAGACTGGATCCGTAAAGTAGGTGTCGTCTGCGGCTCTGCGTCCGTTGTCGGCGTTGTGATAGCCGGGATGATGTCGTTGGAGTACTTAGACGCCACCCTCGCGCACTGACGTCAGTTCTTCTTTTTTCCGCACAGCAAGCGCAGATCCGGGAAGAGCAGTACTCCTAGTCATTTTTTTACTATTTTTTTAAAATCTTTTTTGTATCGATTCTCGAGTCGACCTTCGACTCGCGGTGCCGGTAGGGATGCCCGGGTTTAAGCCCTGTGAGGACTGTCACCGACTGATGTTGGTGACCGACCCCCACCGCCGGTGCCTTTATTGCCTCGGGGCTTCTCAGGATCCAGGCCTCGATCCGTGACGACGCCAGTCGACCTTACGACCCCTCCGCTGGCGCCGTCACCAAGGGTGTCGCCCCCGACGCCATCTCCGCGCGACGTCGTCCCCGGTTCCAGCCCCGGTCTGGAACCAGCATCAGACCGGTGTCAGACCGGCGTCGCCCGGCACCGTCTTCGATGCCGATCGGTGAGCCCTTCACTCACGACCCAGCTCCATCATTTTTCCCTGACTATCAGGAGATGGATGACGAGGAGAACTGGGAGGGGTCTGAGGACCCTCTGGCACTGCAGTGCCAGTTGAGCCAGGATTGGGCAGATGAGTTGGGGGAGGCCAGACACTGGATTTGTCTCCCCTCCAACCGTGGCTACGAGGAGGGGGCAACTTACAGCGTGGTGTTGACTAGGGCAGCCGAGGCCTTGGCTCTTGAGCTCCCTGTCACGGCCGTGAGGACTAACCTCCTCACTGAGGTGCTCAAACCGCAGGCAAGCTCCTCGGAGCCTCTCCTGCCGATTAATGAAGCCCTCACTAACGTTCTGGTGGGCACTTGGTCCAAGCCCTTTACAGGCATCCATGTAGATCGGATCGTGGCCCAACGCCATCGCCCGGCCCCGGGTGACCCTAGCTTCCTGTCCGTTCATCCCACCCCGAGAGCCTAGTGATCCAGGCCGCTACATCCCAGACCGCATTCCCGACAGCTCCTCTGGATCAGGAATCCAAAAGGTATGACCAGTTTGGTAAAAAGCTGTTCGCCTCCCTGAGTTTGGGATTAAGGTCTGTCAACACCGCATGCCTTTTGGGCCGTTACACCCACTCTCTGTGGGATACGGTTGCGGAAGTGCTGCCGCAGTGCCCGGTGGAGGTCCAGGCAAAAGCTTACCCAAGCCCTAGCGGAGGGACGGGATGCAGCACGCTATTCAATACGATGTGGACTTGATACCACGGACTTGCTGGGTAGGGCGATTGCAACTACGATGGCGGTTGGCCGCCACACCTGGCTGAGGTCCGCCAACTTTTCGGGGATGTCCAAGCCACCCTTATGGACATGCCCTTTGATGGCCGTCGCCTCTTTGGCGACAAGGCGGACAGTGTGTTGGAGCATTTCAAGGACTCCAGGGCTACGGTCAAGTCCTTGGGCCTCGGCTAACGCCAGCAAACTTCCACCTTTCGTCCCTTTCGTGGCCAAGGAAGGGGTGCCCCCACACGTCCAGCTAGCCACAGGCTGCAGAACCAACCTTAACGCGGTTGCGGACGTCGTAACCACCGTGGCGGTGCCGGTGGACAGCGGCAGGGTCAGTCCACATCTGCCCCTACAGCATCTGCCTCCAAATCCTCCTAGTACGAGTTTTCAGGCCCATTCGACTGTGGTAAATTAAATTACCTGATATCTAATTTCTATGTGGTAAAGTTCAATAAAATAGCTCAATCAAAATAAGAGACACAGAGTCCGTGGCGTCTGGGTTTTAAGGGGTTTTATTCCATAAAATGGAATTGGTTCGAACCAGGTAGCATGATCCATCACCACGAGGGTTCAGGAAGGGAATCATGGACATGTACAATGATTTATTAACAGTACGCAGTATATATAATATCATTACAGTGGTGATGGGTTCAGAAGGCGTAACGGCTGAAAGAAACAAGATAAGAAACATGTGCGTAACAATATGTAATCAGAAGGCGTGCACAAGGGTGTACACGGAGGTGGGTGCCAGAAACGTCACATAGAAGAAGAAATATTTCAGCATTTCAGTCATAGAAGTGGGTGGATCCCTAGAAGAATCCTGCAGTGTCAGCAGAAATATATGGCAGAGATGCGCGCGCAGCAGCATGACGTGTGACTGACGTGGAACTGGAGGGTGAAGGGGACTTGACATTTAACGCTAGGATTAGAGACAGAAGTCTGGTGGGTCAGATCAACTTGTTCCTAAATCATATCTGGTATTTTGTGTTTGGAGAACGGTATTATCTAAAGAAAAGGTCTCTCGGGCAGAGGCTATTCTATACTGACTGCTAATGCGTGCATGTGTGTCTACGTGTAATGCGAGGGCTATGGGCCTACCATGGCAACAGGAGCTATGAATTACGTACATGGAGATAGAAAAGCCGGGCCCTTTACTCTGCAGCTGGGGGGATGTTTACCTAAACTACTAGACAGGAATGTATTTTCGAGGAGCGGAGCAGATAACTTGAAGGCTGAATACAGTTTTGGCAGGCAGTCAAGCAGAGCCGGGCACCACTTGCCGCGTAGAGAGTAAGTCAAAGTTCAGGGATGCAGATGCAGGTCCTCGCTGCAGTTTTCAGAGGCAGAAGTCAGGAAAAAGGCTCGATGGCAGAAATCAGGGCCTTCGTCAGAGCCATGAAAACATGAAAGTGCACCATGTAAAGACGGTGGCACGGCACACTTAGGAACTGAATTATCGATCCATTCATGGCGGATTAGAAAGAGGACATGTTAACGTTGGACGCAAATGTATTTGCGTCTTCATAGCGGGTTATGGAGGGAACTTACATGCGCTTTAGGCACATACATGGAGCCGTTGGGGTACGTAGTAGGGGACACAATTGAGCATAAAAATTCATATTACCTCATTCCCTCCTTGTCCCCTACGGACCCTTCATGATATATCAATCTTCATTAATCCATCTATGTGTTCATATAACATCATTTGCTCTTCCTTTTTCTGACGGGAATTTGAATTTGAACTTGAATGGGGAATACATGATGTGGCGCACAAACCGCATATCGTCGGCCCACATTGTAGACATAGGCAACAACTGAATACTATGAGAAGGGCTATCCCTAGGAAGGATAGGACTTTCCATCCCCAAGTGGATAACACGCTCCAGAACCAACCGGACCAAGTCCAGGTGCCTGGATTCTGGTGTATCTGACTAGCAATTTTGTGAAGACGGGTAATGGCTTTATATACTGAAGGTGCGTTTTGTGGAATGAAAATACAGCAACTCGATCCGATGACTCTACAAGCTCCGCCCCTATCGGCCAAGATGACGTCAAGAACAAGACGATTTTGAAGGACAACAAGTCTCATAGCAGACTGTTCCTCTGTTAAATTGCCTAGGGCGGAAGTAGTTTCATTCACTACTGCTTCAAGGGTTCTGGTCAATCTACGTATCAGTTTACTATTCGAGACAGTACCTAAGTAGGGAAAGAAACCTTTATTGAAATCTGTATATTGCTCCCATGCCGTTTCAGTATAATCGACAATCGGGAGTTCTCTCTTGTGTCTAGTATGTACTAGGTGGGAGTTCCTATGATAGTCAGGTGGGGCTAGAAAAACAGGTGGCAGAAGGAATGCAATGTAACAAGTACCATCCCAATCTAGGGGTAAACGTATGTATGCTGTATGGCCACAAACAAAATAGGAATGACGGGAAGCTTTGAATGTAGACTTGCCTTTATCACTGAATTTGACTACAGTGGTACATTCGCTATGACCTAGGTGTACTGAACCATTCTTTCTGACACATAATTCACCTTTAACAGGTAATACTGACATAGAGGGTAAGTCTGTCTTGGTTTCGGACTCGACATTCAGAATCATGAGGTTAAGTGTAAAATTACCTAATCCATATACTTCGTTTTCTAGATCGGTCCCTGTCCTTTTGGGAAGACCCTCCTTGTCAGGGAAACATACTTTGTGCAGAACAGTGTTCAGATTTCCCCATACCCAATTGCCTTGGTAAACTACGGAATCAGAATCTAAGGAATTTATTAAACTAAACCATGCACCACAGGGACCATTGTGTGTGAACGGGTATGGAAAGAGGGGCAGAACTCCCTTGTATTTCTGATAGGGGGGGAGTCGGCCACATATCCAACAATTGGTAGCATTGCTGGTCTGATGGGAATGTTGTAACATACTAATGAATGTATTGTTGCGCAGCGCAAGTCTGTATGCCAATTCATGCGGGGGTAATTCACTGAAAGTGCAACACAGAATTGCAACTTCGAAGGGGACACCTTGTGTCCCTTGTCAGCCAGAAAATGTAAGACTGTCAGTGAGGCATGTTCACATTCGTGTTCACTTCGAGCGGTGATCAACAGATCATCGACGTACTGGAGTAGGGCAGTATTGTCAGGCATGTGGATACTGTCGAGCTGTCTTTTCAATGCTTGGCTATAGATGCTGGGGCTTTCTGTGAATCCTTGAGGTGCGCGTGCGAATTTAAAGCTTCGACCATTTAAACAGAATCCGAAAAGGTATTGGCTATCCGGATTAATGGGGACACTAAAGAAGGCGTTCTTCAGATCAATTACAGTAAAGAACGTGGCTTCAGAATCAATTGCAGTCAATAAAGACGATATGTCTGGGACCACAGGATACTGTGGCACAATGCATTTATTCAATTCGCGCAAATCGATCACTAATCGATAAACTGGTGGTGCACTTGGATCAGTGCGTTTAAGAATCGGAATGATAGGGGAATTACAGATATTGGAGTCGGTCTCTACAACCACTCCTTGGGCAATGAGTTCGTCAATGATTTTCAGTAAAGCCACTACAGCATCTGGTGGTAACTTGTATTGTCGAATTCGGGGTAAGACAACTCCTGGCTCGAGTGTAACTCGATATGGTGTAATGTGCATACAACCTACATCAGTTGGGCTTTGTGCCCATAACTGTGCAGGAACATTCTGTAACCTGGGATCAATATCTCTCAACACATAGTGACCTTTAAAGTCACGTAAAAATAATCTAACTCCTTCCGGAGAACAACATATGACTGTTCCTAGAGCCTTCAGTGTCTTGATACCTAACAAGTTTTCTGGACATGATTTCGTAAGCAATAAGTCTGTAGTTTGTGATAACGGACCAATTGCTAGAGGAACTGGTTTTGATACTTCATTAATAATAGGTTTTCCTGAAAAACCAAGGGAAACATTCTGTGAGCCTGAGAGGGGTGCCCCTGGAACCTCGTCGTGACTTATCGTTGTTCTGCTTGCCCCTGTATCAATCAAAAACTTTCTATCTTTCCCTAATACCTGACTATGTACATAAGGACCCTCTTGATCTACAGGAATCTCAATGAGAGGCAAGCCAACTTCCCTCTCTAGGCTGTTTCATGTGTATCGCTGATACTCGGGATAGTCAGTTTGTGCATACTGGTACATCTGCTGAGTTGCGTGTTGTGTTGAGGCAATTGGCTGTGGCTGGGGTACCGCTATGGTCTGTACTGTCTGTTGTGGAGCATGCATAGGCTGTACATTCTGGGGTACGCGTTGGTGGACCTGATCCTGTCTAGGAGGACGCGGTCTCTCCTTAGTTTTGCCTGTTGCTATATTGTATTTTAAAACAGTGCATTCATTTATATAATGGCCTGGCTGTTTGCAGTAGTTGCATGTCCCTTTAACGGGAACTGCTGACTTATTGGACTGTGTCATGCCGTTTTTCTGACTGTCAGCTGGAACTGACTGAGCAACTAACATTTTCATTTTTGTGTCTTTCATACGTCTTTGTTCATGATCATGTTCTTCCCTGACTCTGTTCTGGTGGTACTGTAACATTTGTAACATCTGGGAAGGCGTGTTTGCTTGCCATGTGCTCTCGACTTTTAATACACGATTCTTAACTTGAGGCAAGGAATTCTCAACTAGTTTCATTACAAAAAGATGTGGGTATGACTCACTACTTGGTTTCAGGCCACTATTAATATTAAAACATTTCTCAAACCTAGAATAAAAATCACTAGTGTCTTCATCGGGTTTCTGTTTGCAGGCTGAGATTGCACCCCAGTCTTCCTTTTTAGTTGACAATAATCTTGGCAGAACCTGTACTAACAATCCTGGTAATGCTTTAGTTTTGTCCCCAAGCCCTAGACCTGGGGTTCGAGCCGTTTCTTCATTCTCTAATGCAGCCCAATCAATCTTTTGCTCTCCCACCTCCCAGTCTTTTTCTTTGAGTTTCTCGTAAATACCGGCAGGCAGTAATACTTTCAATATTTTCATAATGTCGGGATAGGTATAGTCTCCCATAAGTAACATGTCTTTTATTTCACGGTGAAAACCTGCTGGATCTTTATCATGACTAGGTACTATCTTCTTCATTTCTAATAATTCCATTTTAGATAACGGTGTGTACACGAAAACACGTCTAAGGGTGTCATCGGCATTCTGGACTGGATGTACTTCTCGTAAGGGATTCTGTCGGTCGAAGTAAAACATTTTCCTTTCTGGGGGTGGGGTTGAAACAAACTGTGGGTTCAAGAAAGCACAATATCTGTGTCGCTGTTCTAGAATTACTTTAATTAGATCGGTACCTAGACCTCTCCATTTATTCATGAGTAGTTCTATTAGTACATCAGATAAGGGACCTGGGTCAGAACGTTGGCATTTATACAATAAAAGAAGGTGTTGTATCATGTACATACCAGCCAGTCGCTGTTCGTCTGGGGACAGATTCAAAAAGGTTTGTGCTACTGTGTCATCATTATACTTACTAGAATTGTCAGCCCATTGCACTGCTGACCTGGCTAATTCTTGTTCATCCATAGAATTGAGTACATGGTACCCCATCCGATGTTGAAGTACCTTATCGGCAGCCTGAAATAGATGTTCAGGCGTTTTCGGATTTGACATAGCAGAGTGAAAAAGTCGCTTGCTTTCTGGGCGTAACGTTTTATCAAAGGATCTACCCTTACCTACATAGGCTATCGTGTCTTGACTTATTTGCTGCGATGTTTCTACTGTTTTCTCTGATTCATCCTCCTCCTGGGAGGAGGCTAGATCGTCTGATTCGAGTGGCTCCTCAGTTTCTCGACGAGCATGTATATCTATGATTTCTTTACGGACCTTTCTAACCATAGCATGTATACTTTTCTCTCTATCATGTTTACCCTCAGCCATGTTCTGACTCCATCTGTTCAATTTATCCATCTCACTTTGTGGAAATCCTGCCTGATCTTGTTCTCTTATCAGACAATTTACCAGAAATCGCATAATTAAACCTTTGTTCTCAATTTTCTGACGTGACATGGCGTCACCAACACTCTCGGGTCCTTCTCCTGTTCTAATAAAGTGATACATTTTGTCTAGATGTTCTGGCATTTCTGGTAACATTATCAGATAATCTGTAACTCGTCTTAAGCGTAAGGACGCTAACAACATGGGTCCTGACGTACCAGGCACAGTGTCGTATCTACAATCTGTAAGCTGTTGTCTGAGCTGTTCTGCTGCGGCACCTTTAGGTGTCTGCGCCATTGCGAAATCTCTCATTGTCACTCGATGTAACTGCGGCGGGGTTCGAAAACCTCCAGATGCGCCTCCTGAGCCGGAGGCTTGACCATAACCTGGCTGCGTTGGGACCTGAACTATGCCAATCCCAAAAGGATTAAGGGTATTTATAGGGGGTGCAAGATTCGGGACCAAAGCTGCAGCGAGGACCTGCTGTTGCGGATCCGGGGGCTGCTGATTATGGGGTGCAGGTACATGTGGGACGGGTACATGGGCAGGTGCATGAGTATAAGCTGGGGCTGCATCATCCAAATAGGAAGAAAGAAAAATCTCTGCTGCGGTCTTGTGACGTAATTTAGTCGGAACCAATGGAAGGGGCAGATTCTTTGGTACTTCTGGGGTCGCCTTGGGCAGGCCCTCGGCCCGAACTGGATACATGCCATTATTAAGCGTACTTAATTGTCGGTCTACTTGTTCTGTTCGAACTCGTATACCTTCCTTGACTAATTCGTTTTCTCGAGTCTTTTCTGAATCTTCTCTATGTTTCTCTGCTTTTCTGAATTCTTTTTCTGTGTGTCTATGTGATTCTTTACGCCATAATTCTATGGCGTCTTTCTGTGACTGTCGGGCTTTCTTTTTCAATAATGCTTCCTCTACTCTCATGATGCACTCGGCATCCCATGTTCCTGAAACAGGCCATTTATATTTCTCCTCTAAGTGTTTGGTATAATCGACCCACAAGTCTAAGTACAGTATGGCATCTAAGCCATGCTTGTGGTACATAAAGTGCCCTGGAGTGTCCCTAGGTGGAACAGGTACTGCTTCTTCTAGAATCCCCTTCTTAGTTCCTAACCGTCGTAACTTACTGAACAGCGGCATTTTTGAACCTTGATACTTGATACTTATTCGAACTCGAACACCATAAATACAATATACACAGTAATGTAGATCAAACAATCACTCATACCACGACATTAAAACCACATATTAACTAGTAACATTTACTGGATGTACTGCTAAACAGCACAGATACACTGCTAAACAGTGCAGACCGGGTCTATGTACCCAAACCCGTCTCGACCGGGGCAAACTAATGCACCCGTCTAGATGCGTCCTCAGCAAAGGTACTCACCGGGAAGCACGGAACAGAAGGCCTCGGAAAACTCGACACTGGACTGGACTCGACTCGACTCGTGACGTAGGTACTTCGGAACTTCGGAACTGGTGGGCCTCAAGACACCTCGGACCTTGCACTCTCGGCTGGACTCGGGTCGGGATCCTCCGCACTCCTCACCGCCTCGTCTGGGTATCAATCGCAGTCTCAGTCACCTCCGTTGGCCTGAGGGAGATACAGGAAATCCTGTGGATGCGCATGAGTGTCCGTCCGGCTGTGGCAGGGGACTAGGGCTGCAACGCACCGCCGGCGCGTAAGGTGGCGGAGTGTCCCATCTGGGGTGCCAATTTCTGTGGTAAATTAAATTACCTGATATCTAATTTCTATGTGGTAAAGTTCAATAAAATAGCTCAATCAAAATAAGAGACACAGAGTCCGTGGCGTCTGGGTTTTAAGGGGTTTTATTCCATAAAATGGAATTGGTTCGAACCAGGTAGCATATTCCATCACCACGAGGGTTCAGGAAGGGAATCATGGACATGTACAATGATTTATTAACAGTACGCAGTATATATAATATCATTACAGTGGTGATGGGTTCAGAAGGCGTAACGGCTGAAAGAAACAAGATAAGAAACATGTGCGTAACAATATGTAATCAGAAGGCGTGCACAAGGGTGTACACGGAGGTGGGTGCCAGAAACGTCACATAGAAGAAGAAATATTTCAGCATTTCAGTCATAGAAGTGGGTGGATCCCTAGAAGAATCCTGCAGTGTCAGCAGAAATATATGGCAGAGATGCGCGCGCAGCAGCATGACGTGTGACTGACGTGGAACTGGAGGGTGAAGGGGACTTGACATTTAACGCTAGGATTAGAGACAGAAGTCTGGTGGGTCAGATCAACTTGTTCCTAAATCATATCTGGTATTTTGTGTTTGGAGAACGGTATTATCTAAAGAAAAGGTCTCTCGGGCAGAGGCTATTCTATACTGACTGCTAATGCGTGCATGTGTGTACGTGTAATGCGAGGGCTATGGGCCTACCATGGCAACAGGAGCTATGAATTACGTACATGGAGATAGAAAAGCCGGGCCCTTTACTCTGCAGCTGGGGGGATGTTTACCTAAACTACTAGACAGGAATGTATTTTCGAGGAGCGGAGCAGATAACTTGAAGGCTGAATACAGTTTTGGCAGGCAGTCAAGCAGAGCCGGGCACCACTTGCCGCGTAGAGAGTAAGTCAAAGTTCAGGGATGCAGATGCAGGTCCTCGCTGCAGTTTTCAGAGGCAGAAGTCAGGAAAAAGGCTCGACGGCAGAAATCAGGGCCTTCGCCAGAGCCATGAAAACATGAAAGTGCACCATGTAAAGACGGTGGCACGGCACACTTAGGAACTGAATTATCGATCCATTCATGGCGGATTAGAAAGAGGACATGTTAACGTTGGACGCAAATGTATTTGCGTCTTCATAGCGGGTTATGGAGGGAACTTACATGCGCTTTAGGCACATACATGGAGCCGTTGGGGTACGTAGTAGGGGACACAATTGAGCATAAAAATTCATATTACCTCACGACGCCAGTGGAGGGCAGGGTTCGCCATCACCTCCTCCACTCCCCCACTGGCGTACCATCACATCGGACAGGTGGGTGCTGTAAATCGTCCGAAGGGGCTACTCCCTCCTGTTGTAAACGTATCCAGGACCCTATTTAAATATTCCAGATTTATGCCCATATGTGGTTATAACAAATCACATCCTTATAAAGGCATAAGAATCATATCCATATTAAGTCATAGCCAATGCAGTCCAAATACGGCAAGGCTACTACCATAGACTCCTAGAAAGCACAACGCGTTCTTAAACAAACCAAGCCTCCAGCAGCCCGGGAATTCCCCCTTCTTCTGTATTGATTTGTCCTAAAACTCCTGGAGTCCTGAAAGAACTGCGAGTTCTTAGTGACGTCTTATGTCCAACCTTACGTCAAACTCGGCACTTTCCAGGTATAAATATACCAGCATCTGCCCTAGCAAAACACACGGTGGTTTGGAGAAGATCAGCTATCTACTTGCCCGACGCCCTGCTGTGGCAAGTGCCGAAGGAAGCCGACCCTCCCATTGACGCACTGAGAGAGACGCTGTCTTTTCTCCTGCCGAGAAATCCAGCTCCAGTGTTTCCCGGTCACCCTTGCGGGTTGCTGGGAGATAGAGTCCTGAGAGAGAGATACAATACCTCCTTCATTCTATAAACAAGGTACGGAGCTGATTAGACCCTTAGAGAATTCTTGATTCAGATTCTTGGCAAAAACTATCTTAACTTAAACTGCAGCTCACTTACTCCTACCCACGTACTAGACTTAGGTTAGGTACACCTGGGTAGGCGTATCTTAGAAGCACCAGTTGAGTACATTTCGTCATGGTTTTAGCTATGTATATATTTTATCTATTTTAAACACCGTATGGCTTAGAAACCATACCATGCTTTTACAGTATTTTTTCATAATACTCCTTTTACTGTACGCACTTTACTTTATAACAAGTATTGCAATTGTGGCAACTCACTTCTCTTGCATGAGAAAGAAGACTGTTCAATAAATAACCTCTTTTATTGAAAACGCCCGTCTCTCTGTTTCGCTGCGCTTCTGGTGAAACTAAGCTTGCACGATTGACTGAGTAAAATAGTTAACTATTGTTTCCGCGACTCTGGAGATATACTCCTTATTCTGGAGGGAGCAAAGTTGTCATGTTTATGCGGTTGTCAGAAACTAATCCCTTCTTGTCTATTCAGGAAAGTTAACATCTTCCTGTTTACTCGAGAAAGTTTCTAGTGACCTCTGAGCTAGCTGGCATTCATAATTAAGTCTAACTTATTCATTAGAGACCTAGTCGACCTAAGTCCTACGTCAAAACTATCGTTTATGTTATTCCAATGCGCAGAGCCTATTAGGAATGTAGGAACTACACTACATGGCGCCTAACGTTTGGTAAGGCGATAATTTAACGCTAGATACTAGAGTAACTCAGTCGTGCTTTTCACACAGACCCCTTTTTCCCGTAAATACTCCAATAGACGTCTGGAGTGGGTGAAAGGTTAATATCTGCCAAAACTTAGTAGGAAGAGATTCCTATGTATTAGTTTTTGGTTTAGTCAACGTTGAAGGATACAGTGTTCCAAAATTTTGTGTACCTAATCTTTGTTTCCTTGAAACTTGCTCTGCAAAAAACCTTTCAGTCAGTAAAATGATGGAAAGTGACGAAGAAAGAGATGCTTTGGCAGCTCAACTTTTAGCGGAAGACACAAGGCTCCAACATGAAGACCCGAATGCTATAATCATCCCGGTAAATGTAAGGAAAATCATAACTATAAAACTTATAGAAAATGGAGTATCACCAAGGGGTGGTACAGTCATATTTGTGGTAGAGGCCCATGAATATCGGCAGACAGAGGTATTCTATTCATGGATACATTTTCCGGCAGGAAATGCCGTGACACGCGATTTCCACTACTACAAAATAGAGGAATCTCCAACGGAAAACGTTCCTTTCGAGGACATTGAAATTCCACTAACATACCAAGAGCACCAGTTCTGGTTTAATGGCGCCCTAAAACATCAAAATCACTTCACCAGGCTCGGTCCACTAGGTAGACCAGGAGCCACATGGCCGGTTCTAGCCGGCTATACACCACATCCTGACATTGAAAAAATGTCAAGCGGAGAACTTTTAGTTAACCTAAAAGAATGAACAAAAGCATATAGACAATTAGTTCAATTGACAATTGACGGTACAACCTGCCGCCAAAAATTGAAAGAAACAGATATAGCAGAACAACCTTTTGAACTTGCCAGAATAATTGAAAAATCCTATGAAGGATTAGGTAGAGATAGTTTGGGTGGGAAACCACTAAAACCACAACTAACTGAAAATCCTGAAAAGAGCTTTATTAAAAATAATCTCATTACTCCAAAAAAGAAGTGGGAGGGTAATAAACAAACCACTCCCAGAGAAAAACAGTTCCAGTCCAGAGAAAGGTCTCCACAACAGAGAAATAGATCTCCAGAATGGGGGGCAGGTCTCCACAACGGGAGCCCTCTGAAAAAAGATACAACCTTAGAAATAGGGATAATTTAAGAAAACCTGACAGATATCAAGATAATGATACACGTCCCTCTCGATCTTTTCAGACTTCCTCACAGAAATCGGAGACCCCTCCAGCCATGCCGATGCAGTACCACCGCATGTCGGGGGATCACTTGCAACTTCTGCAGGAGGAAGTTACGGCCCTCTAGGCCAAGGGGGCCGTCGAGTGCGTTCCTGGGCCAGAAGTAGGACGTGGTTGCTACTCCTACTACTTTCTTGTACCCAAGAAGGGCAAAGGAGGACTACGCCCTATCTTGGACCTCCGGAGGGTCAGCGGCTTCCTCCGGAAGGAGAAGTCCAAGATGCTGACTTTAGCTCAGGTCCTGGCTGCCCTGGACCCTGGAGACTGGATGGTAGCGTTGGACTTTCAGGACGCATATTTCCATATCCCCGTCCTGCCGGCCCACCATCGTTACCTGCGGTTCACGGTAGGCCACAAGCACTTTCAGTTTACCGTGCTCCACTTTGGCCTTACCAGCGCCCTCGGGTGTTCACGAAAGTGATGGCGGTAGTTGCAGCTCATCTGCGCAGATCAGGGGGCGCAGTCTTCCCCTATCTCGACGACTGGTTGTTCTGGACTCGGCGCCGTTTCGGGTTTATGCTCCTGAACAGCGGGTTTGGGAAATTCAGGCTCTGGTTCCGATCTTTCAGCCTTTATCCCGAGTCTCAGTCAGGTTGACTCTGCGGCTTCTGGGGCTGATGGCCTCCTGCATCCTGCTGGTGCATCACGCCAGGTGGCGAATGCGAGCTCTGCAGTGGGACCTGAAGTTTCAGTGGGCACAGCATCAGGGCAAACTGTCCGACTGCGTCCGGATCTCGGAGGGCACTGCGAGACAGTTGCAGTGGTGGCTCACGAACCGCGATTGGGTCAGCGGCAGATCCCTCTCCCTACCCCAACCGGAGCACGTAGTAGTGACGGATGCGTCCCTCCTGGGAAGGGGGGGGGCCACATGGGAGAGAGGGAGATCAGAGGCCTCTGGTTTCCGGCGGAGTCCCGGCTCCACGTCAACCTTCTGGAGCTGTGGGCGATCCGGCTTGCACTGAAGGCATTCCTTCCCTCTGTCTGGGGAAGTGTAGTGCAGGTGTTCACAGTGGTACTGCAACAAACAGGGCGGGGTGGGGTAGTGGACCCTTTGTCAGGAGGCTCTGCGCCTCTGGCAATGGCTGGAACACCAGGGTGTCACCCTGGTGGTTCAACACCTGGCAGGTTCCCTGAAAGCCAGGGCGGAAAAACTCAGCCGCCGGTGCTTGATGGATCACGAATGGCGTCTGAACTCGGACGTGGAGCAAGGCCTCTTTCAGCAATGGGGAGACTTAGTTAGATCTATTCGCCACAGAAGAGAACGCGCAATGTCATCAGTTCTGCGCGTTGGAATTTCCAAGGCGGCACTCGCTCAGAGACGCTTTTCGTCGTGAGTGGAGCTGCGGTCTGTTGTACCCCTTTCCGCCTATACCACTTCTGGCCAGATTGCTGAAGAATATCCGGCGCGACCGGGCCCAAGTCATCCTTGTGGCTCCGAACTGGGCATGAAGATATTGGTATCCCGAGCTACTTAGCATGTCAGTCGATCCCCTGATTCATCTGCCTCTTCAGGAGGGGACCTTCTGTCGCAGCAGCAGGGGACGGTCCTCCACCCGACCCTGTCCAGTCTCCACCTACATGCCTGGAGATTGAGCGGCGACAGTTGAGACCATTTGACTTGCCTCCTGAAATCTGTGATGTGATTCTGGCAGCCAGGCATCTCTCCACAAAATCGGTATACGCCTGCAGGTGGAACAAATTTGTGGCATGGTGCACAGCAAAGGCTGTGGATCCACTTTCTGCCCACCTTTCAGAGGTTCTTCTCTTTCTTCTTTCTCTTGCCCAGCAGGGCTCTGCTCTGGACACTATCAAGGGCTACCTCTCTGCCATTTCAGCCTTCTTGAGGCTTCCTGATCAGCCATCTCTTTTTAAGTCCCCTGTCGTAAATAGGTTCTTGAAAGGCATCACACACGTGTTTCCTCCTGTCCCTTTTGTGGTGCCTCAGTGGGACTTGAACCTTGTTCTGACCTACTTGATGTGCGCTCCTTTCGAGCCACTTCACAATTGCCCTCTTCGTCTTCGGACTCTTAAGACTACATTCCTGGTTGCCATCACCTCTGCCAGGAGAGTGAGTGAGCTCCAGACTCTATCTTCGAAACCTCCTTTCCTCTCTGTTCATCCGGACAAAGTTGTCTTGAGAACTCGTCCTTCTTGCCTACCCAAGGAAGTCACAGCCTTTCACATCGAGCAGTCCATCACTTTGCCCTCCTTCTTTCCGCCTCCGCATCCCTCGAAAGAGGAAGAGAAGCTCCACCGTCTGGACCCAAAACGTGCGCTCTCCTTCAGTTCCGGTTGGACGATCAGCTCTTTGTTGGTTACGTGGGCGCTAAGAAGGGACGGGCGGTGCACAAACAGACCATCTCTCGGTGGGTCGTCTTGTGCATCAAGGTTTGCTACTTCTTGGCTAAGAAGGAGCCTCCAGTTGGGCTACGTGCCCATTCCACTCGGGCCATGGCAGCTACTACTGCCCTGGTTAGGGGAGACCCCTTGCAGGACATCTGCCAGTCAGCTACGTGGGCCTCGCTGCACACGTTTGCTAGACACTACTGCCTGTACAGCCAAGTCCGGAGAGATGGCTTTTTCGTCTGTTCCGTTCTCCAGGACTTTCTGGTGTGATCTTGATTCGCAGACACACCACCGGGGTTGGTATTGCTGGGGTATCTATTCTAAGGTAAGGAATCTAACACTAACCTGTTTCTTTCAGATGCACAAGTTACTTACCTTCGGTAACAATATATCTGTAAGAAACAGTAGTTAGTGTTAGATTCCTTACCGCCCCACCCATCCTCCCCGTTCTGCGAACCGACATCTAGGGTTACGGTATCTCCCTTTGAGGGTCCTAGTTTTATGGCACCAGTGTCGGTCTCAGGCATGGGTCTGCGTTCCTGGCGCGGAAAGCTATATACAAGAACTGACGTCAGCGTGGGAGGACGGCATCTAAGTACTCTGACGACGTCATCCCAGCGATCACGACGCCGACGAGGGACGCGGAGCCGCAGACGACGCCTACCACCGCGCAGGGGTACTGCTATGCAAAATTTTCCGGATCCAGTCTGACGCCTGGGGATATTCTAAGGTAAGGAATCCAACACTAACTACTGTTTCTTACAGATATATCGTTACCGAAGGTATGTAACTTGTGCGTCTGGGATGGAGGGAAGAGTAGAGTCCAATTTTAAGTGCTAAAGCTGAAGAGGGAGTGAGGCGGACTCAATTTACTGGACTTGGAATTCTGCCACATGGCATCAAAGCTTCAACATGTTTCCTAATGTTGTGACGACGAACTGAACTAGGAGCTCCACCTTTGAAATGAAAAGTGGATAAGGGTTTGCTGCTGGTTTGCCTGATTTGAAACCTGAAACACCCCAAGGGTACCCCAGAAGTGGTCAAACTTGTTGTGGAGATCTTGGAACGAGGGGTAAGGCGGGTGCTGAGGCACCTAACCTTTAGTAGAGCCCTATCAAGCGCTCTTCCAAACATGAGATATGGATATTGGGAGCCTGGAGGGAGGGCAGATGCCTAACTGTGGGAGACCTGTATCCAGGAAAGAGGTTCTTGTCCTTCGAGGAGGCCAGAGAGTGCATTGCGGCCGTCACAGGTCAATTTCTGCTATTTGCAATATTAGCATGCACTGCTAGGGATATTTGGACGGATTTCCAAGATATTCCATAGATATAGTGGACACTGGAGAGGCTCCTGCAAGAGGTGGGTGGAACGAGGACTGATGTCTTGTATATATAAAGTATTGACAGAAGACAGACCACCAATACAGCTCAAGGCTCGACAGGCCTGGGATAGCGACTTGCCGACTCATTTAACATACAAAGAATGGACACAGGCTTGCACCCAGGTACAAGAGATGGCCAGTAATACCTGATTCAAACTGACACACTATCACTTCCTACATCGGACCTACATGACACCTGAAAGATTGCACAAAATACACCTCACTAGTTCCTCAGCCTGCCCCAAATGCAAGGAGCAAGATGCCACCTTCCTATATAGGACATGGGCATGTAAAGCACTAATGGGATACTTTGAAGGGGTGGCGAGGCGACTCACAAGGGTGACAAGGATTCATATCCAAATGAAGATCCATTACTGCCTGTGGGGCACAGTACCCAAGCTTAAACGGTACAAAGCAGCACACATTTGTAAAATTAGGTTTCATACTCGCAAAATGCTATATAGCAATATGCTGGGTGTCTGATAAAGGGCCCACAGTCCAATGGATCTGGGATGCACTGGGATGGGCCATGGCAGAAGAACCCGATTGAATGAGAGGACTAAGAAGTATCTCAGAGAGTAGGCGTGTATAATGGCTCAAATGGTGGACAACCCCATGATAGATGAGGACGGACACAGGTGGGAGAAATGGGAAAGGAAGGAACTAGGATATGAGAACACCATCATGACTCGCCCTGAGATGTGAGCTTATACGACTACAGCCGTGGACAGGAGGTGCTTGGCGGGAAATGACCGTATCAGTACCTGTACTGTTTTGTATTACTGCGTAATGCTGCTTTGGGATGCTACCTTCCTTTGTGCATGGGGGAGTTGGTTGGTATTTGTATTGTATAATTGTCATTGTCTTAAATAAAGGTGCTAAAATTATATATATTATCCTCGTTGAAGAGTACAATACTTTCGTATTTTGTCTCAATAAACAGCTTTTACAAAGTCCTTGAACCTTAACTTGCCATCTTTTTATTTAAAGACTGCATCTCACATTAGAAAATGTAAAAAGGTAGATGCACAACTCCAACTTTAGGTAAAGACCTACCACCTCACCCACCCCTTCTTTTAGATCCTAACCTTACCAATTAAATATCTTTCTGCGAACCACTACTATGACAGATGAAAATATTAGATTGAATTTCTAGAGGAAGATTGGGATAGACGGGCTAAGCAAAAACAGATATCACAAGTTGAACCAGGTCAGGGATGCTTCATAATTGAAGGCTTGGTTCCCCATATTACAAGCCAAATGCTGGCTTTCTTGCCAGATAGGTCAGAGCAGTGACCACTTTACCTCTTTTCAGTGTGTCAGAAGTGGTCAAATCTGCGTTTCTGTGACCTACAGGCACTGACATCTTTTTCCTCATTTATGAATTATGAAGCAAATAAGCGCAGGACAAGCCACTTCATTTTTGCCATTGCCTTGGGCTGCACCAGTTGATCCTTGTGCTGTTGATAATGAAAGGCAAGCACTGGGAATCCAGTGTTTAATAAAAATCTATCCCTCTCTGTCTTTGAGCCTCACTCCCATAAGACATTTTTCGAAGACAGTATGCCGCATTTACAGTGGAAGGTTTAACATCAACAAAGGCCATCTCGGGCAGCACAATGGAGGAAATATATGTGGAGCACAGAACCAGAGTTTGTTTTTCCCCAAAATCGTGTAATCCCCTTTATTCCCCCTCACCCCGGAATATTGAAGCTTCTAATGACCGAAATTAGGAGATGAGGAAGTGAAAAAGATTTTAACTGGGCTGGAAGATACAAGGGATCTGCTTTGCGGAAGGTTAAGGATTTCCGTTGAAGAGGAGTTAAGCATAAGAGAACTGTGGTCTGACGGCTAGAATTGCCGACATAAGTGCTGGAAACCAAGGTTCGAGCCTCAGAGTTGGGTGCACATACTGTGATACTCGGCAAATTACTTAATCTCCCCTTGCCTACCAAAAAAACCCAATAATAATAAAATGAATGTCCTTGTGTAACGTAACCGGTGCTCATATAAAGCGCTCCAATACCTTCGGGTCGAGATTGCGCTTTATAAATCTGCAAAAAAAACATGTTGCTATCCAATTAGGAGTGGCCGTGAGGCAGTCTGGGACTTAGGAGTGGAGAAAAAGCATAACGGTTGAGAAGAAGAAATATTGGTATAATTGGCATAATGATGATATGAGATGCCAAAATATGAGATATAGGGATTTAGCTTAGACAGAGAATAGCAGAAGGCCCAAAACCGAGCCATGGAGAACCCCCATGGACAGAGCGGAATGACATTAGTTATCTGATGCCATAACAACCGCCAGGGACCTCGAAAATCTTGTTTGGACCTCCACAGCGCATCCAACAGCAGAGGAAGGAGTCTCCCCGCTCCCTCCCTCAAGTCAAGATTGCATTCCAAAGGTGGTGCGAAAATACCAGGCCAATAGGTGGCCAGGTGATGTTTTGAACACCCCAATAGGGGGATGCCACCGCAAGCAGTAAGGGGACAATGGGGAGTTATAAGCACACCGCTGCTCCTGCACAATTTACTTTTGAAAGTTGAGGCAGCGCGTCGATGGATGTTCGAGAAATTCGAGAAGGGAAACCAGGATATATGAGGGACAGGGCAGGTCTGCCCTTTGTCGCCACTGCTTTTCACCATAGCGATTGAATAATCCACCAGTATACTCTGACATGGGTCGACTTTTTCAGGCATCCGAGATCGCAATAAAATGCATCTCACTTCACTGTGTGCGGATGACTTAATCATGTACATTGCGGACATACTAGCACACATCACAGTGATTGCTGCTCTTGATGCCTTCAGCGAGTCACCTGGACTTAAGGTGAACTGGAGGAAATCTGGCATATTCCCTCTGCATCCGGATGCAGATTCCATTCCACCAAACATCTATACCCTGAAGCGGGAAGACACCACATTTCAATACCATGAGGCACATATCTATATGTCTTAAGCAGCTCCTACCCATAGCAATATACGGCGAGCTATGTCGTCGACCACGGCGGGATTCACTTTTTAGAATACATTACCTCTCCCCTTTACTCGGAAAATAGTGATACCCAAAATGGAGGTTCTACCGCAGCTCCTCTATTGTTTTGTAAACCTACCAGTAAGAACCCTGAGTCATTTTCATGGACCTAGGCAAAATTCTGCCTAGTCTTGTAAGGGGTACAAAAGGGGGTGGTGATGGATGGAGCATCTGAACCAATCAAACACTCACTGAACAGGGGTGGCTGAGTGGGCTAAAGAATGGTGATGGATTAAACCCAGATCAGTTGACTGGGGGTGAGTGTTTGATTTGCTCAAACGCTCCGTCCATCATCTCCTTTTGTATCGCTTTGTTCTCCCTAAGTGTGGCAGGGTATGCTCAGAAGTGAGTCCCTTGCTCACTTGCCCACTGGATTCAAGATAGCCTGGCTGATGAGGATTATGAATCCGAAACCGGTCCCAGGATGCTTGTTTCCGGTCCAGGGAAGACATGGCTTGGCAGTTCGGGCTGGACTGTTCCCATGAGGCACAGGGTCAGACTGATTTGCATATGGCCATGTCTGAACTGTGGTGGCAGAGTGGGCTAAAGAATGGTGATGGATTAAACCCAGATCAGTTGACTGGGGGTGAGTGTTTGATTTGCTCAAACGCTCCGTCCATCATCCCCTTTTGTATCGCTTAGTCTTGTAAGGGGGCATGGTAGACCGCGAGTGACTTTAGCAAAATTTAAACTCCTGGCATTTGAAGGAGGCCTCACTGCTTCAGACTATGAATTGCAATATATAGCTGTGCAGTTAAATTAGGCAGCGCACTGGGCATCTGATGGGATACAGAAGAGAGTAACAAGTGAAGAGCAATTTTCCCTCGCTGGTTGAGCTACGGTTATCCTACTGAAGCTCAAACAGAAGAAATGGAACACCCTGTCAGGAACATCCGCTAATAAATATTATTTTTGGGGCATATGTCTACAAAGGACTATAACTGAATCTCATGTGCTCCTGGTCTCCTTATACAGGGATTGCATAGGTTTCTAGCTAGAAGTCATTGGGAGGGTCTTTAAACGTGGGAAGAGGCATAAATGTCCAGACTGGGTTAGGTGACCCAGACATTTCAGAACTGGTACGGCATCTATCTACCATGGGCATCTGAATAGCCACTTCTCGCTCCATGCAGCAATATAGTCTGTCGTCCATATGACTTCAGGATGTGAAACAAAGAGCGGCCTACAAATAAAGGGCTTCAATTGATCTGCACGATTACCATCAGATATAAAGTGTTAACACAAATATATAAGGCTCTACTACACTAAGCAAATTGATTCTTGGCTGAACTTAAAAGTAAGATTGAAGGGGACGTGGGCAAGGAATTAGATGATACCACCTGGGAACAAATACTTTTTAATGGGACCCACATATCATGGAATACCAGATTCAAGCTAATACACTTCAATTATTTGCATAGGACCTACATTACCCCTGTGTGCCAAATACTTAATTAATGATGGGGCGCTTGCCCTAGGTGCAAGGTTGCAGGGACACGTTTTTATCACATGACATGGGATAGCCTACAACTTAAGGTATACTGGCATCATATCACATTTTTAGTTAATTGAACCCTAGGCACGAATATTGATTGCAGTATTAACATGCTGTAAGATGTTGGGTTTCTCATTGAGGAGGGTGAAGCACTACTCAAGTAACAACCACAATTCTCTATTAGGGTGAAGTCGCACGCAAACTCCAAATTAACCAATGCTGAACCCTCTGGTAGTTAGGCACAGAGCTGTCAAGCTTAACTTAGAGGCAACATGAAAGTAGTTATGCAGCACTTCACACAGTAATAAAGTGAAAAACAACACAAGACAAATCCCACACCAATTTAGAAAAATAGGGTAAAATGTAAATACCTTATTTCAAACCAAAATGACACAATTCCAAGATTTTTATACTGAAAATAACACTAGGAATCACAAAGTGGCAACTGTGGTTATCTGGTCATGGTAAAACAGTACAAAGTCACTGTAAGAAAACAAGCGTTTTTTTGCAGGTTTGCCTACTAGTTGCTGTTTTTCGACTCTGAAAGTACACTGAAACCTGCTAACCAAACCCCAATACTAGTTCTCTCTCCCAGAATCTGATACATGCGAATTGGTAAGCCCAATTAGCAAGGTCTTTAGCCCCCTGGTATGGAGTACCAGTGGCACCCAGGGCATGGGAGTTAAAGGGGTCACCAGGGCCTAAAGCACTGAGTACGCCACCATGAGTGACTCAGTAAATAGATTACAGCAGCCCTGCCATTGCAGACTACATGAGCAGTGCAAACTGCTCAAACTTGACTTTGCTCAGACCATAAGTAGCAAGGTCAAAGCACTATTGTAGGAGAGTAGGGTCTGCTTTCCTATGGTCACCCCAATTTTTGCTTTTTGCTTCACTGGTTTTCGACTTAATGTGGCTGTGTGCCTGCTAATCAGACCCACAGCCTGCTGTTCTCTCTCTAAATTAATATCCATGTACTTTAGGTACATCACCAATTTGGTACTGGACACCTTATCAGCCCCTGTACAGTGCACTATAGGTGCCCAGGGCATAGATGCATCCAAGACCTACCAGGGGCTGCAACATATCTTTTGCCACCCCTGGCTGGTCAATTAAATCGACACAACTGGCTGATCACTCAGCTGGGGCAAGGTGTTGTACTCACCCCTTGCTTAGATATAGTATACCTATGTCTAAACCTATATCTGGACACATATGCACCTATAAGTCACTCCTATAGCAGGCCTTTACAATCCTGGAGGCAGAGTGCTTGGTTTTATGTGAGATGGTGCTCTAGCATGAGCTGAGCCTGTCTGCAGTGTTCGGAACCATTTCCTTACTGCTGTTCCAGGATATTGCCATACCATGTACTCTTAAGTGCATTATAATCCTCGCGGTTAATGATAACTTTGGTTTGGCTTTATCAAAACATGTTGTGTTTGGTGTCATACACTTTGGAATACTACCCCCTCGCCAGTTCTGGCGACGGGGGTAGCATTCCACCCTTCTAGAGGGAGAAGACATGTTACTTTACTTAAAACACGGTTAATCCTAACCAGAGCCTCAGCATCACAAAATGGATGCTGCTGCCCCGACACAAGTCTGACCTCCTGCTGCTGACCGAAACTTGGCAGGGGAGGCCTGGACAAAGGGTTTCCTGTCACAGGGAGGTGTTACACCACCCCAGACAGGAGATAGTGGATTGGAGCAGGGAGGGTTGAAAGAAACTAGACACTGCCTGGGGCGCACAAGGTGTCCCATGCAAAATCCAGTCAAACCGGTTCTGGGGCACTCCAGCCACAGCTCTGGCGCGAAACTGGACAAAGGGAAAGGGGTGTAACCACCCCCTTCCTGGGTCCCACCCATAGGAGGGACCTAGCAGGTAATCCAGCCCCTTGATTTGGAATAAAGGTAGGAGCTGTACTGATGCACATCAGATTATCCTGACTGAAACTTTGATACAGAACTCTGGACCCTTCGACATTCCCACTCGACGTGGAAGACTGAAGAATCTCCCTTGTGGTCAAGAAGTGACCACCCTGTGCAAACAGGCACCATCCAGCGCCTCACGGTTTGCTTTATTGCAGTTCCCGCCGGAACTCGAGCGACAGAGATCGACAAGACCCAGCTTCCCTGACTTCCAACAGCCCGATCCACAGTCCCAGCGAATCTAAGACCCGTGGAGGCGACGTGAAGCGTGGAGCCGGCCATCTTGGAAAAACTACGAAGTGCTGACCGTACAGCTCCTGAGGCTCCCTCGAAGCTGTGCATTGGGGTTTGAGAAGCCCCAGCCCGAGCAGCTTTTGCACCAAAGCTCACCCCTCCACACTCACCGACTGCTGCGTGGGGCCCTTTTGCATTTTTCTGCTCGACGCGTTGGTCCGGTCGCTTGCCCGTTGGCTAGTGGCCCCAGTACCGACGAACCAAAGAATTTGCTCTGCTAGTCTGGTTGGTCCAGACTGGCCCTCGCTCCCCTGAAAAGGAGCACCCGCTCTGACCTTGCTGGTCCGAGTAAGAAGCGATATTCGAATCCTGCGTGGGTTGCATTTGCCAAGGCCTGTTAACTCTGATCCGGAAGCCGACACCGCCGACAGCGAGAGCCTTCGTGGGACAGCTCGTGATTCACTCCAGGACATCCTCGGTGCCCCAGAGTCCACATGGCAGCGGAGACAAGCTTCACGACAACCACCTGATTGTGCCCGACATTGCCTGGTTCCTTCCTGGTTCCTTCCTGGTCACTGGCTAGTGACCCAGACTCTGTCCCCTCTGCTTTCAGGTACTCTACATCTTCGATCCACCCTTGGATCCAACCGGACTCTTCTCTCCTGGTCGCCTGCAGCATCTTCATCTCCAGGCTCCATAGAACTACACGACAAAACCCGACACACTTTGGCACCTATGCACCCGCTTCCTGTGGGTGAGGTAACTCATGAACGCCAGTGCTCCTGTATTGGTTTACACCTCTAGTGTCTTAGTTTAAAGTTTGGTAATTCTAGTCCAGTCGGAAGACTCCTAAAACTGTAACTCGATAACTTTTACGCACAATTGACTTTGCATTGGTGCATGCGTGTGCTTTTAGCGCTGCACCCGAATCCCGCGGGCTACTCCCGTACCTAACTGCTGTTAGTCCAGTGTAGTCCCAGCGATTCCCAAGGCCCCAGGCCTTACCACAGTTCGAAAGGTGATACTTATACCACTTTTTTGATATATGGTTTGAGTGGCCACCAGCCTCATCCATAATTGTGCAACTTTCATATGTTTAACTGTGCTTTTGTTTAAACGCTTGTGCTTCTAAACTCATAAAGAGTACAGGGTATTATTCTAGTAATAAATACATATATTTTTATAATATATAACTTGTGTGGTGTCCTTTCATTTGATATTACAGGATTGCATATGGTAAAACAGCTGGCTTCACATGCCCTCTTGAGTTAAGCCTTTAGGCTGCTTAGTCCATGCTACCATTAGGATAGCTTGTCTTTAAGGTTGACTTACAACCATCACCATAAGGGATTGTTTGGACTGATATAAGGTGCCCCCAGAATTGGAGACATCATACATCAGGCCAACTTCTCACAACTATCATTAATAAAGGCCAGTCACCCCTAAGGTAGGTCTCCTGAGCCTAGGAGGCAGGGTGCATTATATTAAAGGTTTGGAACTATAAGTGCAAGCTTATATGCTCCTATAGTTGCATATTTCCATTAAGGGCTACTATAACTCATCGGGGGGCCATTGGATAACATGGGCTGGCACCTGGGCAGTCCGAGGTTGCCAGCTCCATTATGGTCCAACTGAAAACTGGCAATTTTGGTATAAGTGCCACAGCTGATGGTTGCGTGTTTTGAGCAAAGCAGGTGAAATGTCAGTTAATCTTTTTAACTCTCTCTTTCCGGTGGCACACGATACTCCTGATTCGGTCTCTCTCTAGTTGTATTCTGGTATGTTAAGCAGACTGGAAACTATATCGCCCCTAGGCGTAACATGACATGGAGTGGGGAACTACAGAGGCATATTTAACCCCTCAGGTTTTGCTATTCCCCAGAAACGTGTGCAAATAATTCCTTAAAGTTCAGTTCTATGGTTTTATAAATAAGGTATACGCTGATGTGCTGCAGGCGTGGCAACGTTTGTGTAGCGCGGTATGCTTTTTTTACAGCCTTTTATTGCTGTGCATTAATTAATTAATTAGGTGGTGGGAATGAGCACTAACTTCCAGTCCTGTCCAGTCAGACTTCATTTATGTGCAAAATCTGAGTCTTACGTATAATGGGCACCTAGCTCAGGAGGCGCATCATGACAGAATGCAGAACATGCATGTTGCAAGGGAATGATGCACTGAATTTGCGAAGTAAGTATAGAAGTGAACGGTCTTTGTCGACTATGGGAGCATTGCTTCCCATAGGTAGGATTCCTGAACACCTATGTCTCATTCTAACCCTACAGCACCATCTGACGATAACTCTATGGACATCTCGTGGAGCACCAGAGGATGCGGAGTAGAGACAGAGACCATGTCAGTCACCTCCTCAAAGCGCCTTCATTTGTGTTCTAGATTTCAAGGCGTGGAAGCATTTCTGTATTTGGGCCCTTGCAGGGTGTAGGTACTTGTTACTCTATGGCATGCGGGTGGGAGTCGCAGAATCCGAAAGAAATAATACATGGGATAATATCCAATGTATACCTTTCACGGTGCTCTAAAGTAGTCAAAGAGCAATTGAAGTGCTCTATAAACCTACCATTTGAGGTATAACATGGAGTGTATGCTGTTACAAAGGAGATGATATCAGTTTAGAAAAGAAATTGATTGTGCAAGTCTCGTATTTTCCCCAGATTTGGAATAAAAGGCAACTCCTGCTTTTCAGCATGAATTCAAAAAGATATTGGAGATAGTGGATGACTTGATAGTGAATACAGGGGAGAGAGGTTACAGGGTAAGAAAGTGGATAAGGATACTGCAGATCAGGGACGAGTATAGTGGGTATATGACCAAGGGTGTGGATGGGGGGTGGGGGGAGACACATTTTGAAATTGATTTGGGCAAACAGTAAAAGTGCAAAACAATTTTGATTATTGCGATTCTTTTGAGTGAGTACTCATCAGAAATTAGAGGTTTCTAAATTTATAGATTTTTTTCTATAATAATGGCTTGGAAGGCCTTTCAAAAATATTTCTTGAGACCTGTATCTGAGCTCGAGGAAGGCCTTGCTGCTAGTCAGTGCTGTAGTAGCAGATCAGCCCCGGCTCTAGGTGTGGTACAACAAATGTGATGACAGAATGGTTTCTGAAAGAAGGGAAGATTTTTAGTTCCCTGGAAGATGTGTTCATAAAGTAATCAAGATGAAGGCGTTGGAGATGTAACAATCAAACAGTTTATGACCTGAGCTGGCAGTAATTTGCACTAATCAGGAATGTAGTGGTAGAGCAGTCTAGAATTTAGGCCTGGAGAAGGCTTTCGCTCCAGTTGGACAGGTGTTCATACAGTGATCTGGGCAGGCAGCGACATCAAGAGGAGACCGAACAGAGCCAGGAATGCCTTCAGGATGCTAAAAAAGTGTGGTGTCAGCTCAGTACAGCACCAATATCAAGCTGAGGTTTTATCAGAACTGCATTCTGTCCACATTTGCATTGATTAGAATGTTAGCAGATGATAAAAAGCACCATCACCAAACTGTCAGCCTTTCACAACAGTAACTTGAGAAGAATCTAATGCACGTTCTTGCCACTAACCATCTCCGTAGCCCACGTGCTGTTTGCATGCCATGCTTATGCACATCCCAGGGACAAATGGCTCAAACCGGTGTGCCGACAACTTGGCACATGGAAGCATTGGGAAGGACTGCAGATACTAAAGTCAGACACCAGGCCCCTCTTTTGCTGCGCAGTGGCTACGTTTCTAAGCCACATATGGGGCATTAGAAGGACGGCATGCACAAGAGCACTTCAGCATCGGCCAGGTTGACCCTTAGACCGAGTAGCTTTCGGGCCTCCTTTATTAAACTTATGATACCCTCAATTGCACTAGACCTATTGCACAAGCACTTTAATGCAGATTCATCGTACAATCAGATTGTTATGAGAGGGCCCTAAGGTTATCAACCCGTTTAATGTGTACGAAGTTTCATTTTATACACCCAAACCGCTATAAGATCGTGCTAGCTCCCCCGTTCATTAACACAGCTCAAAGCTTTCTTTTTTAACCTGTGATATCCTCTGACATATGCTTTTATCATCTTTTTTATATATTTCTTATTAGTTTTTAACCAATTAATTCCAATTTTAAATGTACGAATGATTTTGTATGATGCATAACTCCTAATTGTCTGTGGCAGAACAGGTATGGTATCCATCTGCTGGCTCATACATGGGCTATTTTTCAATTTTAGTTGCTGTGGGTAGTTGAATCGAGCACCCTATATAAGTTTTACACATTGGTCTAACATGTCCTAGCTTTGCAGGCAATTTGCAGACAGAACAATAATTTTGTGATACTAAGTTTCCGTAGGCCCATTGTGAGATGCGCTGTACGAACTCTTTTTCTCTTACATTTTTTTTAAACATTTTTATTAATTTTCCAGCATAGAAAACAAACAATAAGCATGTCAGTATCGAGTAACACTTCCACATTCCCATTTTCGACTCCCCTCCCCTCCGGGACACAGTTTCTGAAGTCCATTAGTTCATCTGGCGTTGTCTTCCAGGCCCTCAACAGTAGCAGCGCTGGGACCCATGGCCAGCCCCCTCCATGACCATCAGAAATTCAAACCTCCATGACCCTTTAAAGCCCTCCATCCAATCCATGATATCGTCACCATTTGCCCCACACCCTACCGAACTTCTTTGGGCACCCCCTTGCTTTGTATGTTACCCTTTCGGCCGCCATATACATATCTAGTCCCCTCCTCCACTCCTCCAGCTGGGGCATGTCAGACACCCCCCATCTCCGGGCCACGTCTCTTTTGGCCACTACCAAGGCGAGCACCAGGAAGATCAGCAATGGGAGGGCCAAGTCTACATCATTAGTCATTCCCAGGAGTACCAACACCTCCCCCAGTTCTGAAAGGACCGCCCTCCAATATGTTTGAATGTTCGGACAGGACCAGAGCGTGTGTAGGTAATCCCCCCTTTCATGCCCACAGCGTAAGCAGCAGGGATCAGGCACTCTCCCCATGTTATGCAGGCGCACTCTATCAAAATAGGTCCTATGGAGTATCTTAAATTCCACCAGTCTAAGGCGCGATTTAATTGCTACCTCCCTAGGATGCATCAGGACTACACCCCGATCTACTTCATCCATGTCCCCCACCTCCCGCGTGTCCCTAAGACCCCGGAGTTTATCTGGTCTATTATTCATTATCGTTTTATACGTCAGAGACACTGCCTTCCCAGAAATCCGTTCCTGTAAAGGGCGGCCCTCTAGTGGAGCATACTCGGGGAGTGCCTCCATCAATGTCCCCTCTGCCCTCCATGCATGTCTTAATTGTAAATATTTAAAATATTGGGAGCGGTGGAGCCCATATTCCTGTTGCAGGGAAGGGAAGGATTGCAGCGCCCCCCTCTTGATCACATCTTTCAGCGTAGAGATGCCGATTGCGTCCCATCGCTGAAACCCTCTCAACTTGCTTAGTTCCCTCATCCAGGCGCATTTCCATAGTGGGGTTTGTTTTGTAGGTTTGTGTTCCCAACCAATTGTCTTAGTTGCCCTTTTCCACGCCCCCAGCGTAATTTTCATAGCAGGTAGTAGTCTGGCCTGTCCCCTGCCCCTGTACAGGAAGTGTATACATGTGCGTGTGCCCATGGAGTGCCTTTCTAGCGCATAGGTCGGGTGTGTCGCAGGTGCAAGTATCCACTCATTAACGGGCGCCAGGTGTTCCGCCCAGTAGTAGGCCTCTAGGTCAGGCAGGGAAATCCCCCCATCATATTGATGTCTCTGTAAGGTGGATAGCACTACCCTAGGATGTTTTCCCAGCCATAGGAAAGAGCGCAGTGCTGCATGGATGTCGCGGAAAACCCCTCTCTGCACGGGGAAATATTCATTCTGAAAGGCATATAGAAATCTCGGTAGTGAGATCATTTTAAACATCGCTGCCCTTCCCAGCAGCGTCAGTGGGAGCAATTGCCATCTAGCTGGGTCCTCAGCAAAGTTTCGTAGTATACGGCTAATATTCCGTTTGTAGGACAGAGTTGCATCAGTTGTTATGAATATTCCGAGGTATACGAATCCCTCTCTAGTTGTCTGCAGACTCGCAGGGAGCGCTGGCCATCTGTCTCCTCCCTGTGGGTCATATAGCTTTGACGTATGCCAATTGATCTGGTACCCAGACTTGGCCCCATAACGGTCCAGTTCCGAAAACAGCGTCGGTATAGTAACCTCTGGCTGGGTGATATAAAGAAGAACGTCATCTGCGTACAGTGACAGTTTTTCTTCGGTGTCGTCAGCTTGTCCTATCCGGAAGCCGATAATCCCCACATTCTGTCTGACTGCGCATGCCATTTTTTCGATAGTAAGGGCGAACAGCAGGGGGGACAGGGGGGACAGGGGGCATCCCTGCCTAGTGCCTCTTCTCACAGGGAAGTCCCTTGACAGCGTCCCATTGACCCGAACTCTCGCTCTAGGGTCCGTGCAAAGCAGGTTGATTTTACGTCTATATTTGGGTCCAAAGCCAAGACGCTCCAGCACCCCCTCCATAAATTTTCTCTTACATTTTTGACTGTGTTTTATCATGTATATCTTTTGTAGCTTTTATGACGAATAGTCAAATTAAAGCTTAAATGTGTGTGTGCTACATTATTTTTGTAATTCAAATTAGGTTGTCAAATATTTAATAGTTAAATAATAAATACCTTTCCCAGCAGCATTCGACATGGTCTTATTATTTTTCTGTGAATTAGAATAGTACTCTTGTTCTTTATTAGAACTCTATAATCTTTATAGATAGCTTTTATAAAAAAATATAAGGTATAATGAAACGTGGGCACCGAATGGAATAAGGCTCACTTCTGCTGCTGTCTGTGAATCTCCTGGGTAGATATCGACTGGCTAGGAGCTAATCAAAATGTCGGATTTTGTTGTAGTACAGCAGTCTGCATTTTAGTAGGACGCATGAGCCTCAAAACATATACTCATTCGTACAGGCATGGCTATGCACTTACGATAGTGTAAAATTATGTTAGTGCATTAGTTTTTCAGCGCAGTGGAGCAAACCAGAAACATAGAAAGTACCCAATTTTGGTTAATAGTTCTAATCTTCTATATTACGAGAACATCAATATTTCACATCTTTTAATATTGTTATTCTTTGCAGGCTCTTTCTAGTGAATCGTTTGAAAGGCTTCCCGTTTTTAATAAGTCTGCATGGCGACATTACAAGACAACACCAGAAGCAGATGATTGGAGCAATCCAAGCAGCGAACCCCGGGATGCTTCCAAATACAAGGCTAACTAAAGAAGCTACCTGTGTCACCATTCCGGGGGAAAAAAAGCATCTCCATCAAGCATTGCCTCTCCTTGACACAGGATCCTACAAACACAATGTACATTTCTTTCAGGAAAGTCTTCCTTGTAAGGGCATGAGTAGGGCACTGGAATGGCAAATGTCTTTTTGTGATGTACGAGTGAACAAAAAGCACTTCGTGTTTGTGTACGTGAATTGTTGTAATTTATTTTACAGAACCTTTTGATAAGTGTGATCAGATACTGTGACAGGGGATTTGCACTATTATTACACTTGCGTAATAGGATAGAAAACCAGGTGATATTTTTTAAGAAACTATTTTTATTTTACAAATCAAAAACAGCAAGAGCTGTAAAATCAGTCCGTTGAATCTTTGAAAGTAGTATAATGTTTGGTAATGCTTCATGACTCCGTTGTTATTTAGTCCGTTCAAAGGCATGATTTGCTTAGCTTTTCTAAATCCTGACTGTTGACATCTTCAAAGATCAGTTGAGCGAAGTATGCTTTGCTTCCAGCTTTGACTGTAGTTGCTTATGTTTTGTATGGCAAAATGAATATTTAATTCCCAGTATATGCTCCTCCTGCATTACCGAGGTCTCATGAAATATTTTAACTGATGGCAGTGCCACTTCCATTTAATAAAAATGCACCTTAATCCTCCTTTGTGATTTGTACAGAATGCCAAAGGGTTAACTGCTTGTCCATTTTAATTGGATGAAAACGTCTTGTGTTTGGTAATTTTATTTTTGTATATAAAAGCGTAATATGCATTGCTTTTATTTAAAGAGTCACCAAGGTCTTGCAACGAATATTACAAACGAAAAGCAGCCTTAAACACTGTCCATCCAAAGGCCTCCTGGAATATTCTACATGAAGATTTTAATAGAGTGCATTGCTTTAATTGTAAAGACAGAAATGTAAAGGAAAACATGTTGTAAAAATAAAACTTTGGAATGTGATGGCAAACCCTTCTTGCGGTTGCATACCTTGAAAGAGAGGTATATTTTAGTGCCCTAGTAAAATATCAGTATTTTGTGAGCTTTCAAAGGTGAGCTGTAAAACATTGAACAAAATTGTAAAGTCACCAAGATGGTGTGGAATCTGCTTGTCCTGGAGTTTGAACACTGCCTAACCAATGAGATGTTCTGGTCTTCAAACTAACTGTGTCTTACGATCCAACACCAACCACGTTATCCTTTCTAACACTTGTGTTTAAGTGAGTGCTTCAGTTATAGTAGCCTTAAAGAAACAAAACCAACCATAACCACTGATATATCATCATTATTGAAAGACACAAAGAATAAAGAAGCAATTCAGTGCATTAGCAAATTACTTGCAAATATTCTATTAGATTTGTATTTAGACCACATGAAAACAACATATATTCTTGATGGCATAAATATACATGAATAATAGACATACAGAAAAATTGCCTTAGTCAAATGAATAAAAATTACTGAAAATATACATTCACACAAATATATAGACTGAAACGTCCAAACATACAAGTAAAAAATGGTAGTGCTCTAATCAATTTGACTATCACAATAATTTCTGCCAAACAGTTGTTCTGTCAGTAGATGTAGCCCTAGAGAAGAGTGAGTTGGTAAACCTGTGATCACATAAGATTTTAGATTCAATTGTGCATTTAGGCACTGGATAAATGTCCTATGGTACTGATACACTCCTTCACACACAATAAGTATCGTCAACATGTTTCAACATCTTTTGGGATGAGCTTTACAGGTGAGGTTATCCTCAGGGAGCTAAGCCTATACTGTTTTGAGGACACTGTACATAACTACAGTAGACTAATCAATGTCAATACTTAGGGAAATATTTCACAACACGTTGATAAAAAGTTGGCGATTCAAGTACATGTCCCATGTGTTATCTTAAAAAAAGATGAGCATTGGAAATGTGAACCTGAAAAGGTAACCAAACGTGTGCTTAGTAGGCAGTCAGATTTATAATGTGTGACAAAAACAGACAACAGAACCCGAAAGGAAACAGTCAAATTATTAGGTCAAGGTAACCTTATACCAGTAGAATAAGAAGAGCTTCTATCCAGAGATGAGTTAGAATAATGGCGGTTTGATCTGTCATGGCGGGAGGTTAGGTCATCATGTGATCTGGGTCATGATTCTTAAAAACATGTATGCTTTCAAAGCCTCCTCTTGGGGAATGTTTACTTAGAGGCTGACAATACCTAAAGTACCTAATATTTGTTCCTGTTCATTAAATTTTTTATTGTCATGTTTGTTTACAACGTCCATGCTATCTTTCACATAACTGGGGATATGTGCAAAAGTGGGTTCAAAAAGACATCTACATATTCTGAATAAACTAGTTCAATCCAGATATAATCAAGCGGCTGGCTAAATGCACTGGGTCTTTATGAATCCTAGTTAAGGCGTATTTTACCTGTGTTCTAAGGTGTTTATTGATTAGGTAGTCTTTGTTTGTCAGCCATCCACTTTTGATCCCTATTTCCACAATTTGTGAGATCTTCTCCTTACTAGATAGTGAGGGGTCAGTAGTTATTCTCCTACAATGTATCTCTTCAAATAGAGATTATTTTGTTTTCATAGTCTTGTCCGTCCTTTATCACAATCGCTTCCCTTTTGTTCGCCGGTATAATGATAATATCTTCTTCCGATGTAAATCTAAGGAGTGCTTGTCCTCAATTTGATCTACTTCCCATAGAATCGATTTCTCAAAGACTAACAGTTCCATGGGAATGTTGTTAGTGGCAGGGTAACACGTGAAAGGGTTTTTGAAGCCAGAGAATCATTGTGTAAGTGGGTTATCAATGGTAGAAAAGAACACTTTCAAGTGTAGTGTCCTGAAAAATTGTAGTAGTTCCAGTTTCATGTTTGCAGAGTCTTGGTTTAATGTGGGTACAAATGACAACAATATTCACAAATGATCGGTTTCTGTGAAATCCTATGGTCACTTTAATAAGTAGGATGAACTCTTCGAAAAAAGAATGCACCTCCTTTTGCGGCATTCTTTGTATTGTAGTAATACCTTGGTATTCTCTAGCTGTTAGTACTAATCCTTTTTTAGATATGGGTACACCCTTTCCAAAATGAAATTCTTCCCATCCTTCTGTAACTTCTTCTGTTTCAAGTTCTCAGTTGTGGTTTTGTATTCACTAACCCCTTTTGCAATTCAGGACAAGAGGGCTTACACATAAAATTTTATTTTATTCTTTTTGATGGCTTCCTCTAATTCCTTAATCAGTTTGAGCTCCTTTTTTACTTATTCTTTCGATGGTCTTAATTGAAAGTAGGATCCAGTCCTGACAGATGGGTTCAGCCTATCCCCCGCCATGACGGATCACACAGCCATTAATCTGACTCATGCCTGGATAGAAGCTCTTCTTCTACTGGTATAAGGTACATCTTAAGTTAGTAATGTGACTGTGTCCTATCAGGTTATAATTTCTCTATTTTTACCACGCATTGCAAATCTAAGCACCTACTAATTACACACATGGTTACCTTTTCAATTTCACATTTCCTCTGCTCATGTTTATTTAAGAAATGACATGGGGTATGTACTTGAATCCCCTTACTTTTTATCAACATATTGTGAATCAATTCCCTAAGTAACAGCATTATTTTGTCTAATTTTGTCATGTACAGTGTCCTCTCAACAATATAAGCTTAGCACCCTGAGGATTACCCCACCTCTAAAGCTCGTCCCAAAGGCGGTTGAAACTCGTTGGTGATATTTATTGTATATGAAGGAGTGTCGTACTAAGATAGGACATTTCCCTAGTGCCTAAATCGGCAACTGGATCAAAAAAACATAGGAGATCATAGTAATACCAACACACTTTTCTGTGGAACTACATTTATTCACAGAAAGACAGTTTGTTAAAGGAGTATCTAAATACTCTCTGCCAAATTGATTAGGGTGCCATAATTGCTTGTATGTTTGTTCAATGGTTCTATAATTTGGTTATGTGTATTTTTTATTTGGACATTTCTGTTTATATATTTGCTAGAATTTATATTTCCAGTCATTTTTCTGTATGTCTATTCATGTCATTAGGAATATATGCTGAGTTCTTATCTAAATACAAATCTAATAAAATAATTATAGAGTAATTTACTAACTCACTGAATCAAATCTATGTGTCATTAAAAATGATGATGTATCAGTTGTTAAAGGTTGCTTTGTTTCTTTAAGGTTTGTCTTTTATCGTTCTCCCTACTGCTTTACTTAACAGCTCCATACCTAAGCATGGGCGGATCTAGCGGATCTCGCGTACGCGAATTTGCGTATTTACGGATTCGCAATCTGCAAAATCCGCGAACTCTCGCGGATTAGCGGATTTTTAAGTTTTTTGTGTTGGCGAGTGTTCGCGAGGATTTGTGGACCATTTCGCAATTGCGAACTTACTTTTCGGCTCGCAACGGCCGCGACTATGTTGTTTCTACGTCTGGTTTATCATCACAGGTTCACAGCACCCTCTGTTTCACCACTGCCACCCTCTGGTACACCCATGCCACCCTCTGGTACATCCTCACTGCCACCCATTAGGTTTGTTTATCACTGTAGATTATGGGGGTGAAAAAAAGCAAGCACACCTGCCCTGCTTCAACTGCCATGAATTAATTTGGGGTTGATTAATCACTTATTTTTAAACTTCCAGTATGGCTGGCACCTGCTTCCTTCCTTATCTGTAATTTGCTTTCTGTTGCAGTGAAAGCAAGCACACCTGCCCTTCTTCAACTGCCATGAATTAATTAGGGGGTGATTAATGTGTCAGTAATTTTGAAACTTCCAGTCTGGCTGGCACCTGCTTCCTTCCTTATCTGTAATTTGCTTTCTGTTGCAGTGCAATTTTTTTTCACAGGACCTTTATGGTCTACTTGTAGCTATTCTATGAGCCTGCTGTTTGGGTCATAGCAGGGTCATGGAATAGTTGCAAATAGGCAACTGAACTCTGGAGGGGCTCCTCAGGAAGCACTAGAGTGAATGGTTACTAATGTTAAGTTTGAACTTTTGCACCTGCTGATTTCTTTCAGTTTAGCAAAAATCGTTTTTCTGCAATTTCGCGCGATTTGCGGGGCGCGAATCCGTGCGAGATCGATTTCGGAAGCCGCGAATGCGTGCGAATACACTATTTTTTTTTGGGCGGCGTGTATGTTCGCGTGATTTTGTGCGTGTTCGCAAGGCGCTTGTAGCTATACGTTTGCGAAGTTACCCTAGCGGTCGTACACGGGCGCGGCCATATTGTTTGCGTGACGTAATTCTGTTTCCGGCCGCTATGTGTAATCTCGCAAAGTGTGCTGCTCGCTAGTACAATTTCGCGCGTGATCGCGAGGAAAATCTCACGCGAACTTACCCACGCGGTCGTGAATGGGCGCGGCCATCTTGTTTCTCATTCATTGCTATGGTTCTGGGCATGCTTTCTGTATCCTCTCTGAATCTCTGCCATCCTTTGCTTGTTTGAAGTTTATTTGATCTATTTTACTTATTATCTATCCCTCTATTTTTCTAGCTCTATATTTTTGTTTTCTGCTACTTTTTGTTAATTTTAAACTACTTTTTGAAACTCTTTTCTTTTCTTCTTCCCTATTCTATTTCTTCTTTATTATTTAACTCATTTCTGCCCAGACCATGGTAAAGGGAGCCGGGAAGCACCCTGAGAAGGGGAAGGGTCCCGCACCCCGTGCCCGGCTCCCGTGCGGGCGTTTGAGGGGGAGCAAGTGATGCCACGGGAGATCTTTAGCGCGGAGGAGGTGGCCGCACTCATCTTCCACGTCCAGCGCCGCCTCCCCAAGACGATCCTGGGAGGCGGCAAGATCGCAAGCGGCTATGGCATCGGGGAGCGCCGGAAGCGGTGGGAGAAGGTGTGCCGGGCCATGTTTAAGCTCTCTGGGGTCCGGCGCACCTATAACCAGGCCACCCACCGCTGGACGGATGTCATGGACCGGGAACGGGACTTGCTGGACGCGCTCGGCGTAGAGGTGCCCGGGCTTGGTGAGTAGTAGTAGCTATTTCTAGCTATTTCATCACTAATCTGTTTTATCCGGTCTGTTATTTGCAAATCTTTGTTCTTTACCAAGAGCAATAATGCTGCCGATTACATTGTAGGTAAATTATATTTCAAAATCTTCTATGCATTTCAGGTGCACTGCTCTCCTTCTCAGTAGCCTTGCTTGCTACTATGCTTATTTGTTTTGTATTTTGTGTTCATTTCATTGGCCTGAGAACTTATGTATGAGTGTAGTGTAAAGAACTGCGTAATGCTAGACACTGAGGGTCATATTTTCAATTACCGGCGCATCCCTGCAAAGTAGCAGGGATGCGGCAGTAATTGTGCGCCATGCCACCACCACCCATTGGCCCAAAACGTCACAGAAGCCTTACGCATCTGTGCCGTAAAGGCGACGCATTGCTGGAGTTGCGTGCCAACGATGGCGCAGCTCCAGCAATGCTCTGGGGTGCCCTATCTCCCCAATGCTGCATCAAGCCGTACGTCGGCTTCAAGCAGGCGCAGGGTCTGAGTCACACATCATTGTCCTAAAAGTGACTGATTGACATCTTGTAGATTTCCCTCAGCCACTTTTAGGGTTCGTTCCTGCGCAGGAACGCCCTCCCTTGCGCCGGAACGCCCCCTGATGGCGCAGGGCTTTACAACGTGATGCATCTCCAATATGCGTTTTTTTTAATATATACGCCGCACCATGGCGACTCTTTTGTTCTGCCGCTGCGTCACAAAAGTCACGCAACAATGGAGGAAAATGAGCCGCAAGGGACTTCTAAATCAGCCCCAACAGACTGAAGTCCAGTCCTTCCTTTAGACACATGGCTATAAGAAGAAATAGTGGTGGTGGTCGGTGGATTGATAGTTTGAGTATTCACTGATCTGCAAGCAGGATGGACTTTGTCTGTCACTTCGCGTGCTGCGGACTGCTGCCTGCCAGGCCTAGGCAAACCTTTTTAGTAGTCTGTTTATTGAGTTACATAGGAACTTTGAAAGTCAACGGTCCGCAAATCAGGCAATACGAATAACGTAGTATACCACATGAGATAGGTCAATATATCCCGTGGAATAGTTGTCTATCTATTTGCTATTTCTCCAAAATATTTTGTTATTGTTCTTTTGAAATGTTTGATTTGGTTGACAAATCTCATCCATGTTTTCTGGTCTTTCTTTCTTTCATGTTGTACATCAGCTCCCCCCAAGGGCAAGAGGACACAGGAGGAGGAGGAGGAGGAGGGTGCTGTTCAGGAGGATGCAGGCCAGGATCGGGCAGGCGAGGGCTCCTTTCCTGGCCCCAGTAAGTTTTAATTTTAATAAAGAGTACCTATTTTTTCCTAGCGTTCCTCATTCGATTTTTTCAAAATCGTCTTTGATCTTCTTGTAGACTGGATCTAAATTCTTATCCTGCCTCGACTATGACTCCCTGTGGTATTACTAGATTATTCTTATTAGTCTGTGTGTGTAGCTAACTAAGATTGCACATTTGGCAATTCCATTGGACTCCCATTCTAGTCAGCAATAGCTCTATGCACTGAGTGCAGTCCTCTGGGATTGTCCATAATGTCTTTTCAAGTCTTCTAAATGTTTATGCTTTGACAATTGCCAACAATAAAAAGGTGAATGACCACCAAGAAAGAATAAGATACTACTTTACTTTTGGTTTGGATAGGAGGACAATCCATTCTACTACTGTTGCAGGGACAAATCTGCACAAACCGAACTATGAACACTAAATAGTGCATTGTTTATCAATTATAATAGGCGCATGTAGACTTTCTTTCCACATACCTCAGTGATATCAGACTTTGAAGAACCCCCAATCTCCTTACTGACTAGATAGTGTGGCAGAGTCATTTAGCTCCCTAAGTCACCGATGATTGATCCACAATGATCATTAGATTATCCTACGCAGGACAAGAGTACGGAGTCACAGTCAAGAAGTGTCAGAGGCACTCATGCTTGCAAAAATTCCAAAACCTTTAGCTCATCCACTCTAGTCTGGAGGACCAAAAACCACAGAGTCTATTTAAGTTTAAAAGCTTTATTAAAACTAAACACATTTATTAAAATCAACTTTGTCATAAAAGTAAACGTTTAACTGCAAATGGAAAAGTGCTTAGTGCTAACGATTAATTGGACACATTTCTTGTGGTCGAGCTGAGCTCTCACCTGGTTTGAACTTGAGCTTGACCCTGATCGTGTTCTTAGAAGTCAAGCTTCTGTTAGGGGAAAAAGTGTTGTGTGTTAAAAATAAAAAGCAAGCATTCATCAGTTGTGCCAAAAAGTGCAGCAAGACAACAGCCTTCCCTGGAAAAAGGGACATTTTTACTTTAGAGTAGACAGTTACAAATTATTACATGTATTTCGTTTTTTTAACATTTCTTTATTCCTCCTAGACCAAATATTATATAGTAGTGAGTGGTGTATTCTAACATTCTTAAATGTACTTTGTAGGTGGAACATCTGGTGGCAGGGCCAGCGCGGAGGTGGTGCTGTTGGACGCGGACTCTGGGGAGGAGGCGGTGCAAGTGCCGGACGTTCCTGTGAGGGTTCGCGCGGTGGTGGCGGGAATAGGTAAGCTATATATTCCTTACTTATTGAGATTGAAGACTGCATAGTGTGCTTTCTGCACGGGTGTATTATAAATCAACCAGGTAGTAGCCTTCTCTAAATGTACTTCGACTTAGCTGTGATATATCCGGTTATTACGGTGGACACTCCGTACCTCTCTTAATAACTTTAGTTTAGTAGTAGTACGTCATTCATGTGTGGGTGTATCACTGTTCACTCAATAATAAGCAAAGCACCTAAAGTCATCCCATATGTCATCAAATACATCCCATGTGAAGTGATAGATAATCTAATTATTTAGCTTCTTCATTTTCCTTTTCTAGTACTCATTTGCACTGTAGGGTGAAAGGTAAATTAATTAAGCAGTAGCCCTTGTAACAGAGTATTCTCAGTGCCACCCTTAATAGAAAAGTAATAGCTTCACCACCTGCATGTACTGGACCGGTACAGTAACGCAAGTCTGTCTCACTCATCATGGTGTGCGTCTGTTTTTCTCGGGTGCAAGTTCACTGCGCTGGCATTCTGCCGGCTTGCATAAGATAACGTACCAATTTTCCTAAACAAGAGAGAAGAAGAAGAATAAGACTGGTGTACTGTCATAGTCGACTGTAATGGAAGTCCATAGTGGTCGTAGAATTTGTTCATTAAACTACCACTAATGTTAGAGCAAGGATGCAGAAGTGGGCGGTTAGATAGATACTTTCCTCAATAGTTATGTACTGTGCTTTCAATTTGCTACTTGTACTGTGACACAACTTTTGGCTCAATCACTTTGTGTTATTAATGTTAAGGAGCATTGGTTACAGACTATGTCTTTCTTTCTTCATCTAGTTGCTCCTTCCAAATCGACATCACGGAGGGAGCAGGCTCGAATGGCCCGGCAACGGAGGCTGGATGCCACTGTAGCCGAATATCGGCGGCTGGTGGCCCTGGAGGAGGAGGAGGACACGCAGTCTACCGGTGCAACCACAACATCCTCGACTGGGACAGCTGCATCCTCCTCCGTGACCCCACGGGCTGCCAGCTAGCGCAGTGCTCCAGCGGTACGGAGCCGGGCTAACAAAGCCAACCGCCACCGCCTAGCAGCAAAAAGACCAGCTGCCCCCCACGGGAGCTGCAAAGCACGCCAGCGCCGCCTAGGAGTCAGAATGTCCTACCTGGAGCAGGAGGTCCTTAGGTACAAGAACTTGGTGGAGGGCCTCCGATTCGACCTTGCCACCCTCCGCAAGGAGTATGATGCCCTGGCCGCAAAATTCACCAGCACCCTCCAGTAGTGGAGTGTCCCTTGCCCTTTTTTTAGAGACTTTTGGGGGGTGGGATTTGGGAGTTGGGTTCTTTTTGGGACTTTTCAAAGACAATCGTTGGGGTTAGGGAGGGTCTTGAGGGAGATTATTTTGTTAGGGCTACATAAATATACTTTTTTAAACTTTATCTGACCATACCTGTTATTTACTGCTTTTCAGTCTGGTGGGTGGGGGTGTAACAGTAAGTTTGTTTTCCTGAAGAGTCCTAGGACTTTAGTAGTACTACCGTCAATCTCTCGTCTAGTCCTAATACTCCATTATACTACCTCCCACCAAACGCTTATCTTACCTGTAATTTGTGTTAGAAATTAGGGCTAGGCCCAGGGCTGGCTCCACGTGAAATGGGGATTAAGGTTGGCAATCCTGGGCGGATGAAATTTCCTCATTGCGATGGTACTAGTGGTGTGACACAGTGGCAGTTGCATGCCTATGGAAAAAAAGAAAACGAAACCTGGTTTGTCCTTACTGTAGCATTACAACGGTTACGGTACGCTCGAGAATATAGCAGGTGACAGTATACTAGAACAGTGCCACAATGTAGCCTAACAAATGGTAAAGTATTGCAAGTATAACTAGTACTTGCGTTGAATTTATTTGACATTGGCTCCTACTACTACAAGAAATAGTACTGAAGCTGAGTAAGTCTAGAATATATCCTCGTATTCCTTCACCAGCCTGTTGCTATGACCTTATCCTCCCCAGCAAGTGTGTGGAATTATTGATGTCATTTAGTCAGACATCAAGCAAAACCACACAGCCCGGGGGAAGAGGGTTAGGGTTTGGAAAATGGATGGGAATGGGGGTTTCTTTTTGGGTAGGTTTTGTTGAGAGAAGAAAAAAAAAGTACAGCATGGACAAACAATAATTGAAGATAAAGAAATCTTTGGGTACAAACTAAAGCTAACCACATGCAGTCACACTCATAGAAGAAAACAATGGATACTGTATCTGTATTCTGTATGTTGTTGGAGTTGTCCTGTTGAATTTGGTAAGTAAGTTGCATGCAGCAAACAATTCCTCTTATTAGCGGCACTCCTCCATTCCAGCTGACGCTTCGTCCATCAATGTTGGTGACCACTGACAGAAGACACCCTGTCCACTGCCTGCCTGGCGCATGTTGACTGAAACACGGCCTGTAATTATTGAACGGAAAACAGGAAGTGCTATTACAATACCACTGATAAATATAAGGTATGTACGCAGTGTGGTGCAAAAAGTCACACTTTGATTTCCCTAATAGTCAGTACAATATTTTTGAAATTGCGTACTCTGTCTGAGTCACCTTTTTAAGGATAAATAAGTATGGCCAAAATAATTTAGCGGATCTTTCCCCTCAAGCTAGGTGTACTGTAAACTGTGTTTTAGAACACAATTTGACCTTCCCAGCAATGCTCCCACCAAGACCCTTACTAAAGCCAGTCGCAAAAATGTAGAAGACCCCCAATCGGATCTCAAAAAACGAGGCCTAGCAGAAAAATGGTGACAAAACGTACTTTGAAAGTAAAATTAGGCCCAAATACACCCTTACCCACCGTGGATTGTATTCAAACCACTTGCAAGCAAGCAAAAGTATCCATAGCCAGCATCGCTCCAAGAGTGCTCTAACACCCCAGAACTGAGTTGCAATAGAACACCCTGAAACACATGCAATCCTGCTGCTAGGGCTAACCCTAACGAACCCTAAGTTACAAAAAGTGCCAAAAGGTTTTTCCTTATGGATTTTGTCCTAAACACTTCTATCCGGTATTAGACCTTCCCAGGAATGCCCCAAGAGACCCGCCAACCCACCCGCAAAAAAGCACGCGACAACACCCCCAAACAGCCAAAAAGCAAAATCTCATACTTACAATATCTCTCGGCCTTCGGTCCAAACGCGCTGTGCAGCTAGGTCATCATCATAACTCCTGTTTTCCACCACGGATTTCCTGAAAAGCAAATGCAATCAAGATTAGACTGTCGCAGCAGTGCTCCCAGACCCCAAAACTCACCCACAAACACCCGGAACCCCGCCAAAGAGCACCTCAAAGGCAAGCAAGTCAGCAAAAACGGCAAGAAATTTCCGCCTCATATTTGGTCCAAAACACTTTTATCCGTTATTAGAGCTTCACAGCAATGGGCCCAGAGCCGTCAACTCAGCCGCAAAGAAGTAGAACACCCCCACAAGTGCTGAGTCTTTCTTCATTGGGCGTAATCCAGCCCTCTGCTTTGAGGGAAATAGGAGGAGGAGGATAGAGGAGCATGTTCTTCTGAACTCTTGAACCTGAGGAATGTAGACTGCGGCACCTTCAAATCAAAAGCAAACAAGTGAAGACAGTTCTGCTGATGGGCTTGTTTTTGGGATTAGGTGATTAAAGTTTGAATTAAATTAACTGTGCAAAACAAAGAAAGACACACACAGGAATAAAAGTGAATAAGGACGAAAAAGAAAGTTATTGATTCATTGTCTCATTTTCAGGGCTCGGTGTCAGGGAATAAGAAGAAGATTTCGTCATCATACTCTGCGAATTCAGGCAGGATGAGGTCAGCGTCACCGAACAGAGAACAAATCCCCTCATCTACGTTGCCGTCCTCCTCGTCTTCATGCGGCGTGCTTTCTCGTACTTTGTAATCTGGTGATATGAGGTGCTGATTCATCTTTATCATTGTTAGCCTCTCCACATTTTTGGGCGAGAGGCGGCTCCGTTTGGGAGTTACAATGCCACCAGCAGCACTGAAAACACGTTCAGAAGACACACTTGCGAGTGGGCAAGACAAATAGTTTATAGCCAGGTTGGAGAGCTGTGGCCACAATTGTTTTTTCCCATGCCAATACTGCAATGGCTCATCATTAAGAAAGACCTCTGTTGAGTCATTCAGATAGTCCTGCACCATCGACTCAAGGTCCTCAACGGTTCCTCCACTTTGCTTACTTTTTGCTGTGCCTGTGACCTTTTTTTGAGAACCATACCCAAGCAAAGTTAGCCAATCCGCTTCAGCAGCCACTGTTACTCTCGTGTGTGGTGCAGATGATCCGGTTGCCAGTGTCTTTAATGGCTGAGAGGTCACTTGTGCCACAGCCACAGGTGCAGAAGTGGATTCTTTTGACTGGGGATGGCCTGCTGATGCTGATGTTCTGCCTTCTCCTTCAATATCCTGCCGTTCTTTTTCAAACCTCTTGGCTGACCAGGCTAGCCAACGTTTGTACTTTTTAACATCTTCATCAGCAAAAGGAAAGAATGCTTGGCCTGCCAGCGCCTTTTTGTAGCGTGGATCCAGAATAGTAGCACAAATGTAATGCTGTTCTGAGTTGATCTTTTTAAGACGTTCATCACCACGTAGGCTCTCTAATAATTTCTCCGACAAAAGAAAAGGGTCTTTGTTTTTTTCATCTTTTTCTAACTCAGAAGACACCGCCTTCAGTTGGTGCTCCAGCATGCACAACAATGGGATAGCTTTTCCCAAATTACAGTCCTCCTGGCTGACTGCACGCGTGAAGAACTCAAAAGGACGAAGCATGTCTGTCAGGCTTTTAACTATGTCCCATTGCGCCGCACCCATCCACAGGTCCTTCTGAGCTGTACCCTCTTTTAAGAAATAGTGATCGAGTACCGTATACTGCTCATACAGACGCTCAAGCATGTAGAAGGTTGAGTTCCAACGTGTTGCCACCTCCTGGATGAGTGCTTTCACTGGCATTCGACGTTCAAGTAGCAGGCTCCTCAGATGCTTCCGGGCCTTAAAAGAATGGCTGAAATGGTTGCACATTTTGCGGCAGGTGGCCATTACCTCGCACGCTGGACTGTCTTTATCACTCAAGAATTTTTGAACTCTCCTTCCTCCTTGTCATCATCAGATGCAACATCAACGTTTTCTTGACTTCCAATTCGGGCTTCCTTGATCGCATTTAGGTGCGCAAACCATAGGACAGTGTGCTGTCTCTCAAGATGACATCTCTGGCCTCCGGTACCATAGTTGGTACCTGACTTACCACGACTAACTGCAAGCTTACAAAGGGTACAAATGGCGAACTTTTCCCTTTTTGGGCAAACAGTAAAGAAGTCCCAAACTGGTGACTTGAAGTGTCTGTGGGGCCTGGAGGAGGCGGCGATACTGGTGGTGGTGGTCATGCTGCTAATGCCAGATGAAGTGGAGGATCTGGATTGCCCAACTTTTGTACGTTGTGCACTTTCACCGCCACTAATTAAGGTCGAGGTGGATGGAGGTCCCTTCTTGTGAGAAAGAAATATGGAAGCGGTACGAGTTGGTGTACTTAACTCCAATGATTGTGGTGTTTCCACTGCCTCCTCGTCGACAACATCATCATCATCACGCTCAGCAGCTTTTCGGGCTAGGGTCAAAATGTCTGTTTGCTGCATGCCCGCTGGGGCTGCAGTGACCTTTATGATGACTGGGTCGTCGTTGTCAGAGTCTTCATCAGCAGCAGTATCTGCCACTTCTTGTTGAGCCTCATCATCACACTCCATAACTGAGACTTTGGACGAGCTTCCTTTTACGCTTAACTACCTTTGTCAGATCATGTGCCTCACTCTCAGACGGCAGTGGTGCTGGTTCCCAATTTTGATCCGTATCATCAGAAGGAGGTGTGCTTGAAGAAGATGTAGACACTACCCTTGATCTCTTCCTTGCTAGGGGTGTGGAAGACAATGAATGATCATCAGGAGGAGTGTCTTCCTCAAATGATACCTCGCCTTGATTGTCGATTTCCTGATGTGCCCCTACTTCGGGAGGAACAACTATTGTGGGCACTTGTGACCCTCCATGCACCTCTGCTTGCGCATCTCCTTGCGCTGCCTCTCCTTCCACATGTACTTGGGCTTGTACTTGCACATGTGGTTTTTGTTGCGGCTGTGGTTGTTCAACACTCGTCAGATGAGTTACAACAACCTGTGTTGATTGAGGGACATTGCTGCTACTTTCTTGCGATGAGCCAACATCACTGGTCGATAGTGATTGAACAACTAGACTAAGTGCCTCTGCAGCACTGAAGGGCTTGGACTTAAGTTGGCGTGGTGGTGGGTGTGGCACTGAGCCCAATGGAGCGGGGGTGCTGCTCCCAGCTTGGTCCCCAGCAGATCCCGCTGCTGCTGCAGGCATACTTTTTTTTTTACTCCCAAAAAAAGGGGCGGCCGGCACACCAGTCTCCTTGGTAACTTGCTTCTTCTGCTCCTTACTGGCAACTTTCTTGCTAGAGGAGCTACGGGTAACTTTTTTTGGGGCCATCTTCTTCAGAACAGCAGGCAGCAGTTGCACGAGTTGCAGAGTTGTCTGTGTCCAGACGTGACGTCGCGTGACGTTATGCTGCACACACACACCGCTGCAGGACTTCTTCCTGGCACTGGTGGTTCTCTAGAGTCTTGTGCACCTAAAAGCAATGGAAGACAGAGGAACATCAGTTCAGTTATACACCCCAAAAAATGGAAAAACACAGAAAAATAAGCACAATCCCATGCCATCCATGATGTTTACATTCAAGACACCACACAGAAAGACTAGGCCCATGCAACACTGAGTCACTACCCCTGGGGATAATGGATGAAAAGTAGGCTAAATAAGTGCAGGCCTCAGACACTGCCTCTCTCTCTTCAAAATGGCCCCCCCTTACACCCCAAGCAAGTCCACATCAACAGTACACCCCAAAAAAACAGAAAAACACCCAAAAATCACCACAATACAATGCCATCCAGGATGTTTACATTAAAGAGAGTGAGACCCCACAGGCACACTCAGTCCATGCACCACTACCCCTGGGCAAAAGGCCACACCAGCAGCCCCAAAAAAACGACAAAAACCACAAAAAAACAGCACAATCCCAGCCCATCCATGGCCTCAATGGTGTTTAAATTCAAGAAGACACCCCACAGAAAGACTAGGCCCATGCAACACTCACTACCCCTGGGCATAATGGATGAAAAGTAGGCAAAATAAGTGCAGGCCTCAGACACTGCCTCTCTTCAAAATGGCCCCCCTTACACCCCAAGCCAGTCCACATCAACAGTACACCCCAAAAAAACAGAAAAACACCCACAAATCACCACAATCCAATGCCATCCAGGATGTTTACATTAAAGAGAGTGAGACCACACTACAGGCACACTCAGTCCATGCACCACTACCCCTGGGCAAAAGGCCACACCAGCAGCCCCCAAAAAACGACAAAAACCACAAAAAACAGCACAATCCCAGCCCATCCATGGCCTCAATGGTGTTTAAATTCAAGAGGACACCCCACAGAAAGACTAGGCCCATGCAACACTCACCACCCCTGGGCAAAGGGCCCCACCAGCAGCCCCAAAAAAACGACAAAAAACAATAAAATCAGCACAATCCCAGCCCATCCATGGCCTCAATGGTGTTTAAATTCAAGAAGACACCCCACAGAAAGACTAGGCCCATGCAACACTCACTACCCCTGGGCATAATGGATGAAAAGTAGGCAAAATAAGTGCAGGCCTCAGACACTGCCTCTCTTCAAAATGGCCCCCCCTTACACCCCAAGCCAGTCCACATCAACAGTACACCCCAAAAAAACAGAAAAACACCCACAAATCACCACAATCCAATGCCATCCAGGATGTTTACATTAAAGAGAGTGAGACCACACTACAGGCACACTCAGTCCATGCACCACGACCCCTGGGCAAAAGGCCACACCAGCAGCCCCAAAAAAACAACAAAAACCACAAAAAACAGCACAATCCCAGTCCATCCATGGCCTCAATGGTGTTTAAATTGAAGAGGACACCCCACAGAAAGACTAGGCCCATGCAACACTCACCACCCCTGGGCAAAGGGCCCCACCAGCAGCCCCAAAAAAACGACAAAAAACAATAAAATCAGCACAATCCCAGCCCATCCATGGCCTCAATGGTGTTTAAATTCAAGAAGACACCCCTCAGAAAGACTAGGCCCATGCAACACTCACTCCCCTCAGAAAGACTAGGCCCATGCAACACTCACTACCCCTGGGCATAATGGATGAAAAGTAGGCAAAATAAGTGCAGGCCTCAGACACTGCCTCTCTTCAAAATGGCCCCTTGCACCCCAAGCACATGTTGCCTGTACCAGCCAGCACTCAAGATGGCCACCACCACCACCACCCACATGGCCAGTCCACATCAACAGTACACCCCCAAAAAACAGAAAAACAGCCAAAAATCACCACAATCCAATGCCATCCATGATGTTTACATTAAAGAGAGTGAGACCACACCACAGGCACACTCCGTTCATGCACCACCACCCCTGGGCAAAAGGCCCCACCAGCAGCCCCAAACAAAACGACAAAAACAACAAAAATAAGCACAATCCCAGCCCATCCATGGCCTCAATGGTGTTTAAATTCAACAAAACAGTTGTATCATGCACCCATAACCAACCCTGGTCCTACTGGATACTGTGGCTACCCACAATATAATTTATTTAATGTTCTGAAAAAGTTCCAAAATTGTAGTTGCAGCAACTGTAATGCCCCAAACAAACTTACTTGTGAAAGTTGATTTCTAATCCAAAAGTGATCCAAAGAAAGTCAAAAAGGCCTCAAATCCAAATATCCAGCAGCACCCACAAAAAGTAATCCTTCCAGCTCCAGATCCAAATGAAAGTGACCAGGAGATGGACAAAGCACTGGGAGGAGCCTGCTGGACAGGAACAGGAAGTTGGAGACTGTGGGGCACTTCCTTCCCCCCCCCCCCAAAAATGGACTCCTTGCAAAAAAAAAGGCCATGCAAATGTCAACCTGAGGAGTGATTCTGATAAAAATCATCATTTTCTGAAGGTTTATCCTGTTTGCTGGTGGATTTCTTGTGCAGAATTGCAAAATCTCTATTTCGCGAGTGCGAGATTGTTCCTTTCCGCCGCAACTACGTGTTCGCAATTGCAAACTCTCGCGAGGTGTGCTGTGCAAGGTGGCAAGCTGCGATTACGTATTCGCGGGTGCCAAACTCCCGCGGGATCACGCAGCAAGATCCAAAATGGCGCAGCACTCGCAAAATATGATCGAGAAAAACAACTTGGCAAACGCTTAATGACGGAAAGTGAACGCCGTGCACCACGCCGCGCGCCGCAACCAAGCAAAAAATCCGCCGCGAGCGGATTCACGGATTTTCGACAAATTCGCGAGAGTTCGCGGATTGCGAATTTGCCGAAAATCCAAAAAATCCGCGAGCGGAGCGGATTTTACGCCCATGCTTATCCATACCCCATTCTTAATATATGCTCATTTATAGCATATTGACCCTCTTTTAATTTTAGATTGGGCATTTGATGTGTTTTCCGAAATCAAGGGTACCTTTACATTTATATTTTGGGGGAATTCATTTGCGGGCCTTATCCTGTACAGTCCTATTATGAAAAAAAGAAACCTAGCTATGATGTCTGACTTTTTTGTGTTTTTGTATCTTCAAAAGTGTTTGTGGTATGAGAAGGATGTTTCAAAAGGTGTAAATTCCAGCTTCCCTTTCTTTTAATTCGGAAATGGTAAATCTGCATATCTTCTTCGCAGCTCATACAAGTGAGGTAGAAAAAAAACCCAATCATTTTGGTTTCAGGTCACCATGATCTACTTTAAGTATGTGTTAGCACTGCTGTTTCACTAAAAATGTAACATCCAGTGACTTACTATTTTCTTAACATATTGCTTGTGTGATAGTATTCATCCAGATATCCATTACCTTAAGTAAGACGTTTAGTAGGCCTATGATGACAGCTTTAATAAAGAAGCAAGTGGAGTCTGAAATTAAAAAATGCCTCCAATAACTAGTATTTATCTTTTAGTTTGTTCTCTGTGAGCAGCTCAACCACTTGTTGAGTAATGTCACTTGTTTTAACTTGGTATAACAAAAACAGACTACAGTATTATACATAACTGTTGACAAAACTCAATTTCTTTAACAAAGAAGGAATAAAGAAAATTACCTGCCTGCGTGCCCCCAACTAATAGATTACCATTGCTTCTACCAATAACACCCTCACATATCAGATGTATGCACTTGATTCTCCAGTACATGACTCGTACAGCAGAATAGGGGCTGCAGGAAGAAGTTTATGTTTGCAAAAACTGCGTACCTAATACATTTCTTTCAGACCACTCCCCACTGCTTTATACTTTCAAGATCACACTACACAGATCCAAAATATCTCTGCAGAGGTTGAGAAAAGAAGTTCTAACCAACACTCTCTTTGTTGTCCATTTTTGGGACTTCACAGATAATTTTTATGAGAAGAATTATGACTCCACAAATAGTGGGGCCTTGGAATGGCAAGCCTATAAAGTGGCACCTAGAGGGGAATTTATGTGTAAACATTTGGGATTAAGGGACAACTGGAGAAGAAACTTGCATATTCAATGAGAGCAATGGTGGACCTGCAAATTAAATCAGGGCAGACCCAGGGTGTGAAATTAGACTGTTAAAAGCAAAATGGCGGTTAGAGGATATGTGGACTCAGCTGGACAAATAGACCAACATCGAACAAAGACATAGCTTATTTTGAGAAGGAGATACGGCAGGCCACCTTCTGGCATGTCTGCTGAGACAGGAGAAACCACAGCCTCCTATATTATCATTGGGGCAGGGAGATGGGAGGGAAGTGATAGCACAAAACTTTATAAATGAGGTACGCAGAGAGCACTTGAGCGAGGTTACACAAGAAACAAAATAGTTAGAGAACACAACACAGAGTTGGGTTACAGCTAGGAAGACTCAGAGGCACAACAAGAGATGCCAGAAGCCCCGATCGAGACCCAGGAGCTGAAGGAAGCTCTAGAGGGAATAGCTAAGAAAGGTGCCAGAAACTGATGACATCCCTGCCAACGTTTACTAAGAGATGCCAATGCAGTGCCTGGAAAATGTGTATGAGGAGGCCAGAAAGTTGGGCCAACTGCTGTACTCGCTGATAGAGTCGGTGAGAGGTCTAGTGCCAAAGGAGGGCAAGATCATACATAAGTGTCGGCATACAGTCTCTTTATTAAATATTGATACCAAGTTGTTGAGTAAGGCTTTGGAAAATAGATTACTTACAGCCATTTGCAGCCTCATGCATGAGAACCAAACTGGGTTTATCCCGGGAGAAGCACTAGGTTGAACATTAGATGTTTGACACACATAATGTAGACACTTGTAAAAGGAACAGAGAATGCACTGGCAGCACTGAATCTGAAAAGTGCCTTCAATACAGTTTGCTGGGATTATCGCTAGTTAGGACTGAGGTGAATGGGGTTTGGCCCCAATTGTATTGGCTAGGTGAAGTTGTTCTTTGCTGAACCCACTGCTTGAGTACGAATGAGAGGGCTGGCCTCAGAAGCATGAGGGCAAAATGAGGAGTGGCCAGAAAAGCCTGCTGTCCCCCATGGCCATTTGCAGCACAATATGTGGAGGTGTTGGGGAAGAGGGTAATACTAGTGGAAGCTCAGAATCATGTGGTGTCCTTATAGGCAGATGATAGGTTAATATTCCAAAGCAACCAACAAACTTGGTCTCTGGCCTGTTGGTGGAACTGGAGAGATTTGGGTGAATATCTGAGTTGAAAACCATCCAGGGTAAATCAAGCTTTGACTTCTAGGCTGATTGGGGAAGATACTGCGTGAAACACACAAAAGAAGATTAGAGAAATGGTTGAAATGTGTCAAATCGCTTGGGGTAGCATCCCAACCCATTGTTCTTTTGTGCAGCTTGCCATCTCAGTTTGGCCCAGCCATATGCAAATCTGCCTTGACCCTGCTCCTCATGGGAACAGTCCAGCCTGAACTGCCAGACCAGGTCCGAACCAGAACACAAGCAACTTAGGACCGGTATTGCCTTGATGATGGCTCATCAGCCAGGTATAGTTTGGTTCCAGTGGCACAGTGAGCAGGGACCCACATCTGGGCATACTCTTGCCCCCTTATCAGGGCGAAACTGGTCCTAGGCCGCTTGTGTACCAGTTCAGTGATGACCTGGCCTGGCAGTTGAGCTGCACTATTCCCATGAGGAGCAAGAGCAAGGCTGATTTGCATATGATAGGGTCCAAACTGGGGTAGCATGGTGAGCAAAGGAACAATGGGTTAGGATGTTACCTCATGCATTTGCCACTGGTTTGACAAATTGAAAGCATTCCTCCTACATCATTATGTGTGTTTGATGTAACGCCTAAGTGGCAAGGGTATGGGTCACATGGTAACTGAGCATCATGAATCAAGCTATATGTGGCTGATTAGACCATATCAGGGTGCAACTGGTCCTAGGTTGCTTGTGTTTTGGTTCGGTGGGGACCAGGTCTAGCTGTGAGGACCAGGATCAAGGCTGATTTGCATATGGCTGGGTCCAAACTGAAGTGGCATTGGGTGCAAAAGAACGATGGGTTGGGATGCTACCCCAAGCAATTAGACAAATGCAACCATTCATTCATCCCATCCTCTTTTGTGTGTTTCATGAAGTGTCTTCCCTAACCAGCCCAGAAGTAAGAGCTTGATTTGCCCTGAATGGTTTAGTGATTCGACAAATTACAAGCATTCCTCCAATCACCTTTTGTGTGTTTGAAGACACCACGTGCTGAGCTGCCGGACCCCTGCATAGAGTGGCTGTAGAGGGTTTTCGATGTTGGGGATTTGAGTCTCTGGCGCCTCGAGCAAGCAATATGCATACTGCATACGGGCCAGGTTGTGGGCAGTACTGGCGGATATGGGTATCCCCGGCGATATTCTGCACATTTTAATAAGGCTACATACAGATAATTACGCCCGTGTAAGATACGGAAAGGGTGGTAGGCTGACAGATAGGTTCCCTGTCCAACGAGGGGTAAGGCAGGGATGCGTGTTGGCGCCGACTCTTTTCTGTCTTTTTACAAATGGGGTAATAGAACATCTGAGTAGGATCCCCAACGTTGATGCTCCACAATTAAACAACAGCAGGGTGCCTGCGATTATGTTCGCCGACGACACCCTGCTGTTGGCAAAAACACCAATGGGGCTGCAGAGAATTTTGGACGGTTTCTTGGATTTCTGTAACAAAAGGGGTCTAGAAATAAACCCCTCCAAGACCCAATTCATGATTCTCAGCAAAAAACCCAAAAATTGCCCAAATCCCCGTCTGGGATCTGTAGTTCTAGAAAGAGTTCAAGTAATCGAGTACCTGGGCATTACACTTAATCAGTCTCTGACCTGGCAGCAACATAAATCAAAGGCCACTATAAAATTAATTCAGAGGGCGGGAGCTATTTCCAGAATTGCCAAGAAATCCTATCTTCGACCTCTGACACCGGCAATACACATCTATAAAGCGCAAGCTAGAGGAGGTATTGCCTACGGGGCAGAGCTATGGGGACACACATCACTACAAAATATCCAGGTCGCTGAAAATAATTTTATAAGACAGCTAGCGGCTCTTCCATCGAGTAGCCCCCTCCTCCCCTTGAGAATGGACTTGGCACTCCGCCCAATTACTGAAGAACTGGGCCTAAAACCTTTGACTTACTGGAGACGTCTGTGGAGCAGCCAGGATCTGGGCCACTACAGAAGCGAATTACAGGAGTTGCTCAGGCTAATACATGTGTCCAAAATTCCTTGGTTAAAGTATATCCGGGACATGTGTACTACACTTGGAATCCCTGAGTTGTGGTGTAATCCTGAAACAACTGCCACAAACCTCCCAAGGAAAGAACTCTCCAGACTGTTTTACAATTTCATGCTCGAGAAAGCTCTGGGTTCAATCAGAGAAGGGTCTTTAAGTGACATTTTTACGAAAGCAAAAGACTCCTACAGACCTGAGTATGTTCTGGATGCCATGACCCCTGTGCATGTAAGAAAGATTTTCCTGCAATGGAGATATGGCTCGCTACCACTGAGGGCCTTCACCAAATCCTGGAATGGTAACCTTGAGTTGGCCACATGCCCAGCATGCAATTACAAGCTGGAGAGTGAGCTACATGTGGTTTTCTTTTGTAGAGCGTACAGCAAAATCAGGAGCTACTGGTTGGCTCCATACTTAAAGAACTTGGGCTTCCGAACCTATGCCCCAGCATATAGAGTGCTAAAAACAGACTTATCACCTACAACCGTCTTTGCCATGGCCAAATTTCTGACGGCAATGTGGAGAGCACGCGCAAGAATTATAAAAGACTCCAATATGGCATTTTCTACTAACTTTTAACCTTAAACCATATATTTTTTTTAGATTCCAATCATGGCTTTTTAAAAAAAAAAAAAAAAAACCTGTAATACAGAAATCGTCTTAATGTTTTATAGTATGCTTATGTGTTTATCTTTTATGATCTGAAATGATCGAAATAAAGATTATTTGAATTTGAATTTGCATACTATGGCTAGAGTGGTTGAGTGTTTGCAGAGAATAGTGGGCTTTTGAAGGACCCATCCTTTTCCAATAATGGGACATTTCCTTAACTAAAATATTTTTTCTCCTAAGTTGTCTGCATACATTGCACAACATAATGTGTCCAAAGCCTCTGACCACATTCTGCACCTTGGACAGGTTCCTTAGTGATGTGGTATTGGCAGGAAAAGGGAGCAGAGTAAGGTTGCCCAATCTTAACCTAGCCTGGGGAAATGGGGAGATTAGGCTTGCAGGATATGTTTTTATATTATGCGGCCACCCAGTTGTATCATACCACTTAATGGTTTGGGGAGGGCCCAAACTGGGAGTAGTTGCTATGTGCAGGGATATTCCGAGAATATAACCAACAAGACTTGTTTCTGAGAGGACAAGGGAGGTGCTCTACCTGGTCCGGCAGATGGGAAAGTGTAGTAAAGAGTTGTGAACAGGTATTTGAGACATCCCCAATCGCAATGGGTATCCCACTGTGGGATCTGCGACCATTTTAGACTATACAAAAGGATATATCATTTAGAGTTTGGAAGGAGGGAGGATTTTATACAGTGGGGGACATATATTATGAATGGTAGATTTGTGACAGTTGCGCATGTACCGGAATTGTTTGAAATAGACCCAGGGCAGGTTTTGCAGTATGCCAGGATGGCACACAGGGTCTGAGGCATATGGAACACTTTCCCAAAAGCTCCAATAGAGTATACAGCAATAGGGCTCATGTTAGATTTTCGAGGCAGTAGGAAAATGATGACACTGCGTTATTTTGGCCTGGTGGGGAATAGAGCATTAGATACTGAGCAAGAATGCAATAGATGGGTCGATGAGTGTCAGACGCCTTGACTGAAGATGACTGGGAAAGAGCATGTGAGCAGGTCATGGGCATGCCTCTCAATGCCTGATCTAAGTTAAGTTCCATTTCCTACATGGGATGGACCTTACTCTGCAAAGTATTGCACAGATGATGGACCTGGCACTTTCTGCACGGTCACCTCCAAACTCTGTGCATTCTTCCTGCTCCTTTTTCGGCCCTCATTTTTGTTGGCTTCAGGACCCTGGGCGCGTTACCACTGCTAACCAGTAATAAAGTGCATATGCTCTGTACTCAAAACAAGGTAACATTGGGCTACCCACAATTGGCATATTCAATTTACTTAAGTTGCTCGTAAAGTGCACTATATGTGCCCAGGGCCTATAAATAAATACTACCAGTGGGCCTGCAGCACCAAGTATACCACCCACTTCAGTAGCCCTTTAAAAATGGTTCTTGGGTGCCACTGCAGAGCCTCTGCGTACAGTTTAAACTGCCATTTTGACTTGGCAGGTTAGCCTACTTGCCAGGCCCACATCTTCCCTTTTATTACATATAAGTCGCCTCTAAGGTAGGCTCTAGGCAATGCTATGGGCAAGGTGCAGTGTATTTAAAAGGTAGTATATGTACTTTTGAGTTTTAGCTGTCCTGGTTGTAAAAAGCTGCTAATTTCATTTTTACTACTGCAAGGCCTAACCCATTGTCCAATTGGTCTTGTTTTACTCAGATAAATATTCTCTATTTTGCTAAACTGATGTAGAGTCTATTTGTGGTGTTTTCACTGTGTTACTGTAATTTGTGTTGCACAAATACATTACACATTGCCTCTTAAGTTAAGCCTGACTGCTCTGTGCCAAGCTACCAGGAAAACAGGTTAATCAAGGTTGTATATCTGACTTTCCCTGACTAGGGTTGTGGCTCCTGCTTGGGCAGGGTGTATACTCTCCCAACCAGAAACGTCAATTTCCAACAATTGGGATCAGCGGTGAGGATAGGACTTGTGTTTTTGCAGTACCTAACAGTAATTTGGTGTACAGTACTATCCACATCTAAACTAATTCGAATCAGTTGTCTCTTATCCCCATTGGCATTTTTCCCGTACTCTCTTCAATTGTCATTTTTAATTTTTTCTATTCTCCCTGATTGACATTTTTGCTTTTTCCTAAAATCACATCTCTGATTGAAGGTACTGCACCTGCAAAAATGGAGTTGGAGCTGACCAAAATTGAGGGTTAAACTGTGGCCCGCCGCAATGATTTCTGCAAGCATTTTTTGCTACCTGTAAAGAGCAGCACCAGGAAGGTGGAGCTGCAAAAAGGAAAGGCACCAAGAGCCGGGTTAGAAGCCCATGCTCCTTTGAATGAGACCCCAGAGGAGGGTGAGGCTGAGGAAGAGCTAGATGAGGAGGATGATTTGGACCAGGGTTTAAAAGGAGGCATTAGGCTGCTAGCTGTGGAGGAGGAGGGCAACTTACTGCCAGGAATTGGCATTCCTTCCAGGGCAGGGAGCAATGTGTCATACAAAGGCCTGTCCCCAGAGAAGCTAGAGGACAGGAGGGAGTTCAAGTTCAAAAATTTGTATAGCGCACTACTCACCCAGAGGGTCTCAAGGCGCTTGGGGGAGGGGGGTACTTTACTTATCAATAACCAAGTTTTTAGTTGTTTTCTGAAGGAGAGGTGGTTCTGTTTGAGGCGGAGGTGGGTGGGGAGAGAATTCCATGTCTTGGCCGCTAAGTAGGAGAAGGATCTTCCCCCCATGGTGGATCTATGGATGCGCGGAATTGCGGCGAGGGCTTGATTGGACGATCGTAGTTGGCGGGTGGGGGTGTAGAAGGACTGTCGCGTGTTGAGGCAATCGGGTCCTAGGTCGTAGAGGGCTTTGTGTGCGTGGGTGAAGAGACGGAACGTTATTCTCTTGTTGACGGGGACCCAGTGGAGGTCTTTCAGGTGACCGGAAATGTGAGCTTGACGGGGGATGTCTAGTATGAGTCTGGCTGAGGCGTTTTGGATGCGTTGGAGTTTTTTCTGTAGTTTGGCTGTGGTTCCGGCGTAAAGGGTGTTTCCGTAGTCCAGTCGGCTTGTGACCAGTGCGTGGGTGACCGTCTTTCTTGTTTCGATGGGTATCCAGCGGAAGATTTTTTTGAGCATGCGTAGGATGTTGAAGCATGATGATGAGACGGCGTTGACTTGTCTGGTCATCGAGAGGGAGGAGTCCAGGATGAAGCCCAAGTTATGTGCGTGGTCCGTAGGTATGGGTGCGGTTCCCAGGGCCGGTGGCCACCATGAGTCGTCCCAGGCAGCGGGGTATGAACCTAAGATGAGGACTTCCGTTTTGTCCGAGTTCAGTTTTAAACGGCTGTTCTTCATCCACTCGGCTACTTCTTTCATTCCTTCGTGTAAGTTGGTTTTGGCGGTGTTTGGGTCTTTGGTGAGGGAGAGGATCAGCTGGCTGTCGTCTGCGTAGGAGATGATGTTGAGGTTGTGTTGGCGTGCGATGGATGCGAGGGGACTCGTATATGTTGAAGAGGGTGGGACTGAGTGATGATCATTGTGGTACGCCGCAGATGACTTCGGTGGCCTCTGATCTAAAAGGGGGGAGGCGGACTCTCTGGGTTCTTCCGGCGAGGAAGGAGATGATCCAGTCCAATGCTTTTCCTTGTATTCCGACGTTGCTGAGGCGTTGTATGAGGGTGCTATGACAGACTGTGTCGAAGGCTGCGGAGAGGTCAAGTAGGATGAGGGCAGCTGTTTCTCCGTTGTCCAGTAGAGTTCGGATGTCGTCTGTCGATGTCGTGAGGAGAGAAACTTCAAATTGGAGCTTGTTAAGCGTACATTGGAGATGGCATAGGTCTTAGAGAAGAAAAGGCTATGGAGGAGAGCCAAAAGAGATTAGCTGTAGAGGAGAAATGATGATGGCTCAGGAGTTGTGCCTGAGAGAGCTGAACATAAGCGCGACAGGTACAGTCAAGCAGTGATGGTTGGCAGCAATTCTTCTGTGCCATCTGACAGGAAGGTCAGGTCTCTGATTTTGTGGTGGGAGACGACATAGATGGTTTGAGGCCTATGAAATTGCACTCCAAATGCACAAGGTCCCTGAGGCAAATTGGGGGCGCTAGTCTTTAGAGACATGTTCCTAGTGAGGGGAGGGACAGTATAATGTCCGTAGAAAGGAGTGACTGGATGAGGTATTCCCCCATGAAGGAGGCCCTAATCAAGAGGTTTAGTTTGACACTAGAAAAATATAGACAAACATTCAAGGATAGTCAGATGCTATCCCAACAGACCTGGGTGGATTGTGTAGATTCCTTTTGCCAGACAATGGATGATTGGGGGAAGAGCAGTGATGTAAAAGATTACTAGGAACTGTATTATTTGTCTGCAACAGAGCATATGTTCAGTCTTTGCTTTCCGGATTGGTGCCAATACCTTGTTGATGGTAAGCTCATTGTCCCCAGAGAGCTTGCTAAGGAAACAGACCTCTAGATCAGCACCAGGGTCCAAAGGAAGGTACCTGGGAGTGACTCCAAGAAAGGTGGTTCAGGAGCCCCCACCAGAGGGAAGGGGAGGTAAAGGGAGACACAGACAGGTCCCAAGGTAAGGGGTAGGAAAGGTTTCCCATGTTCCTTCTGGAAAACAGGGAGGAGGTTGTGGTGGGCGATGGCACAGGACACCCCATTTCCAATGATGCTGCTTTGAGTGTGCCCGGATAGGACACAAGCAGGGGGCCCCTGTCTGTCCTAAGAAACTCCCTACTGGTGGTGCCTCTACAGGGGTGACCAATGTGGCCTTAGGGGTAAGTAGTCCCCAGGGGCAGGTCATAGACCATGCTGTGATCTCCCTTAATCGGGAGGTGGACTCCGAGGGTGAGTATGTGATCCCTGAGGGTGGGAGGTGTCACTTCCAGTGGGTGACAGTGAATGAAGTCTCAGTCTCTGCTCTGAGGGACACTGGGGCTAGCCAGATCATGGTTGTGGAAAAGCTAGTTTCCTTTGAGCAGTACACCAGCCAGGTGTGTAGGGTATCTCCAACCTATGGGCAGGACATTGTCCGCTCTGTAGCCCTGGTACCCTTGGAGTGGGGTTAGAAGGTGACCCAGAGGAGGGCCATAGGTTGTCCCCAGAAGCCCATAAACTGCCTTCTAGGGAATGAGTTGCCCCCGGTGTCAGGGGAACTAGAAGAGGTGGCCACCACAGGTGCACTAGCAGTTCCGTTTTCTGAGGGTGCCACTCCCAAGCAGAGGGTACAGGACCCCCGAGGGAGAAACAGGATGAGGGAGAGCCCACCCCTGTCTCGCATACAGCCTCAGGATACAGACCCGGGGCTGAGTGACCAGTCTCAGGATACCGCCCCTGAACTGGTGGGAGGTGAATTGGAAAAAGGGTGCAATGTACCTGGGGCTACCACCCCCCCTCCCCCCCCCCCCCTCACACTTTGAGAAACCACAGAGTCATAGCCCTGGATGGCCTGGGGCTTGGATCTTTACACTGACAGCTGTAAGTGGTCTCTGTTGGTTTTTGTCCGGTCAGAGAGTTCCCTGGGTTGGGGACAGAAGTCAAACCCAAGGGATGGAATGGGCCACGTCACACTGTTGGCCATAGTGGTAATGTCTGCCTACTGGGATTCGTCTGTGAGGAAAGTAAGGTTAGATGCTGCACAGATGGGGTCCAGAGGTGAGAAGGGGGTTCCCCATGTGTCAGTACAGTGGGACCCGAGAGAATAGACAGTGGGATCAAACTGGGTTCAGAGAAGAGTGGAACTTGCAAGTGTCCAGGTTCTATCGCCCCAAGCAGGGAAGTCCATCAAGGTATTGATTAGTCTACACTGTCTTTAGGCTGGAGGTGGGTGTGTTGGAATTGGCCCTTTCTGCAGGGTCCACTCGCAAGCTTTTTGCCTTCCTCCTCCCCTTTTTCTGGTCTCGTTTTTGTTGGCTTTAGGACTCTGGACAGTTTGCGACTGCTGTAGTGAAAAACTACTAAATTTGTTTTTCACTACTGCAAGGCCTAGCTCTCCCAATGTTTAACAATAGGAGTGCCTTAAAACATTTTCTTTGTGTAATTTCCAATTGGGAAGAGTGGAGATTTGCAGTTTGGTGTCTCTGGACTCACAATTTATAATGTCTGGGTTGGGTGACAGCCGGGCTTTGTGCATTTCTTCTAGGCAGTCACTCACAAAGGGCACGGTGCTTACTTATGCCAGTACGGTAACGGACTTACATCGAAGAGGACCTGGAGACTATTGAAGACGGTCTCCCATAGCTGTACGATATATCAGGATCGGCACGGGGACACTACATAAGAGAATGACGCTGAAAAATACACGACGCATAAATAGTTGCAAATAAAAAAAAAGGACCATTATCTTTATCTTTGGAAATATAAAGTGATTTTATTGATATCACATTCAAATTATCGATTTTCATCATTGGACCTATAACATCGTAAAACTTAATAGCACTTGGACAACATAGGACAATATATGAAATTGTCAGGATTGCACTCCGCAGGATCCACATGCAGCAACAATGCTCCACCTCCGGACCTTCCGAACACCCTGAATGTATCTCACAGGGTGTTCAGATGATACGGTGAGGGAAAAACCCCAAAAGGGGAAAAAACCCAAAAGAATAAAGGGAAGAAGGAAGGGTCAGCAAGGGAAAAGAAGCTGTAAGAAAAAACACACAATGGTTAATACAATTCTTAACCCTACTCTCATTACAGTCTCACTAGGCAAAAGGGCGCTATGATTCACCTTTAGGAAGCCTTGTGCATGACCTTCATATAGCTGTTCCTTCTGACTTCCTTCGGTCCTGCACAACACAAGAAACCTTATTAACAAATGTGGTGATGTCCATCTGCCTATAACACAAGTTCTCACTAGAAACCTACCCCCTATTCTGAAGCAGGAAGCTCCGAAGAATAATCCAAACGCAAAGAAATACAAAGTGGTTCAATCCAAGAACACCAAATTCCAATGGAGCGCCACAAGCACTGTGCTTCTAGCTGGAATGACTCCTAGTTACTACCAGCAGAATCCTCCATCGCTATGAAAAGTACTTATGTGCCACACACTGTTCCAAAGGTTACAAAGTTAAACCAAACACGGCATGGCGTAGTTCCTTCACTACTGCCATCCGCTTTGGCATTTATAATCCACAGAGTAATGTACATATCACGTCATATCTTCATGACGGTAATGCGGAGGTCCTCTTCCCCCCCTGCACTCCGCCACTGGAAGCGAACCCAAAACCCCCGAGATGAGCGCACCAACTGAGTAATCTCCTCAGAGTGTTATGAATTCAAAACCTCCAAACAAAAGTCCTCACAGCCGCGAGGCATAGATAAGCTCGAGCAGAACACAGCTCCAAGCCGAATGCTATTAAAGTAAACAAAACGCGCTAGCCAGCGCGTGATCACAATACCGAATGCTTCCTTCCTCTGGAAGCAACGAAGACATCGGTTCAGTCCCCACGTAGATGGCAGGATATAGGAACGTCGGAACCAGTCGCTCCTGCTACAAACAGAAGAATAACGAGCCCCGATCACCTGGGTCCGCCCTGCAATATCCTGCAGTACCGCCGGGGATCATGGGATCTGTAGTTTGGGCCCTGGGTATCATGGGAACTGAAGTTCTGGCAGGCGCACGATGCACTAGACCCTGACAGTACGCCCTCCTCCCAAGCGCCTCCTAGGACCGGGCTTGGTAGGAAACCTCGAGTGGAAGGAACGGACCGCCCTAGGAGCATGTACGTTATGCCACGGCTCCCAAGAGTAATCCTCGATCCCGTATCCCTTCCACGAGACCAGATACCAAAGCACCCCCCTGCGCATCTTGGAGTCACGAATAGACCTCACCTCGTACTCCAAATTCCCATCGCAAACAACAAGAGGGGGCGCCGTTCTGCGCGATGTGAGGGCTCTCTTCAACAAGTGCACATGAAACACCAGATGTATTCTCAACGTGTTGGGCAACTTCAACTTATACGCTACAGGGTTGATACGTTTCACGATGGGATAAGGTCCAATGAAACGAGGATGGAAAATGCTCCTCAACTTGAAACGTATGTACCTTGTGGAGAGCCACACCTTGTCCCCTACCTCGAACTGAGGACCAGGATCACGGTGTCTATCCTCCCATCGCATGTACACCTCTTTTGCCTTGAGCAGATGTTGTTGTACCCCCTTATGAACCTTCCTTAAGGTCTGAACACGTTCCCTCACCAAAGGCTGAGTATGCAAATCAGCGGGGATATTGATTGGCAATGTATTAGCATCATAGCCAAAATGAGCCTTGAAAGGCGACATGCCTGTTGAACTGTGCCATGAATTGTTATATGCCAACTCAGCCATCCATACCAATTCCACCCAAGATTCATGTGCTTCCTTGGAGTAGCAGCGCAAATACTTCTTTAAAGTCTGGTTCAGACGTTCAGTCTGTCCATCTGTTTGGGGATGGAAGCTGGTAGAGTGCGCTGACTCAATACCCAGCGCCTTGCACCACATTCTCCAAAAACGAGCGATGAACTGAGGTCCCCTGTCAGACACGATCACTCTTGGGATGCCATGTAATCTTATGACCTGGGAGGCCAGCAATTGAGCTGTTTGACCAGCCGTGGGGAGATTTACACAAGGTATAAAATGTCCCATTTTCGTTAAGTTGTCCACTACCACCAATACAGCAGTTTTACCCTGATCCAAAGGTAAGCCTGTGATAAAATCTAGACTTATGTTCTGCCAAGGGCGATCAGGTGTGGGCATAGGCATCAACAGACCTTTCCTTTTGGTAGTTTCCCCTTTTGCTCTGGCACAAGTCTCACACCTCCCTACCCATCGGGTAGCGTCCCTGACCAAGGACTCCCACCAAAAATGTCTTCTAAGCAAACTCACAGTGAGGTACTGGGTTTTTCAGAACCGGCACAGAACCGGTAACCCAGCGGTGTCAGGGTACACCCAGAGACCTCGGGTTCTTCCTGATCCAGACCACAGAAACTCAGAGTCTTCTAGGTGAAGTCAAAGATTAGTTTATTGGCTGCAACCAAGGTAACAAGTGTCCTAGAAGTACAACACGGGGAAGTATATTCTCAGGAGACTGCTTGAATTTACAAAGTCAGGCTTCTCTTCTTATCCACAATTTTAAGCTTCAGGCAAAACATTCTTGGTTGTAAAGTAAATCGTTAACATATTTCAAATACAAAGAGAAAGCAGAGTCATGATGACATGTCCATATTTCACTTCGTGCTGCCTACAACAAATCACCTGGCAAGGCCCAACATTTCATCAGATATCGGTGGACCCCCAATAAAAACAGGCACCTCCCCATCATAAAGTAAGTGAAGCAAAAGGGAAAAGACAGATGTGAGCAAGATACGGCAGGTGTGCGCGCTGAAATGGTTTTATGGCTCGTTGAGCCTAGATGCTATCTTGCTCGGCCACTGGGAGGGGAACTGACCTAACGAGTTCGGCCTGGGGCAATGGTTCCAACTTGCACAGGTCATGGAAAAGTCGATTAAGGAGTATGTGTCCTTGTGGAATTGAATTCAACTGGATTAAGGCCTATGAAAAGGGCAACTCACAAAATGGCTGCCATACACAAAATGGAAGCCGAGGGTTCTGAACGCAAATGACGATTTAGAGGTGAAATCGTCACTCGAATATGCTGAAAATATATGTACATGATGTACTCGTCATTCTCGGTCTTTTGATACCAAATTCGTCATGTTTCGATGAAGTTTTAATTCTCGAGTCCAGAACGATTACACGAATCCAGATTTTCAGAACCACAACAGTCTTGGTAACCCCTGGGTGTCCTGCCGATGGAGCGTCATGGCACCAACAAAAGGCTTTCTTTCGTATCTTATCAGTAGGTAAAAACAAACACTCCCCCTGAAAAGGCAATCCCTGTCTCACCTTCCTGCCCGGCTTGGCAGCAGCCCAACTAACCCAAGACCCCGAAGACCTAGAACCCTTGACGTCATCCAAAAACTTTTCAGCTCGAATCACACATACCACCTTCGCTGAAGGGATGATGGATTGTTGTTCTTCCTTATGCTGTTCTACGGGTATCTCTTGTCTTGACAGAGCATCTGCCTTCCTATTCTCAATGCCGGGTCTAAAGGTCACCACAAAGTTGTATTCTGAAAAGAAAAGCATCCAACGCATTTGCCTTTGCGTTAGATGTCTCGCTGAGGTCATGTATTGGAGATTCCGGTGATCGGTATATACCGTCACTGCCTGACAAGCCCCCCAGAGATAAGGCCTCCATTCATGAAAGGCCCTCTTTATAGCCAAAAGTTCTTTCTCTGCTATAGTATAATTGACCTCAGCCGAGCTCAACTTCTTTGACAGGTAAGCTACAGGATGGAGCTGACCATTGTGTGGATCTCTCTGGGAAAGGATCGCCCCTATGGCTTCGTCCGAAGCATCTGCCTCGACTATGAAGGGATGTTCCAAAACAGGGTGTGCCAACACTGGTGCTGTGGTGAAAGCCCTTTTTAGAGTCTGGAATGCCTCCTCCGCCTCCCTGGTCCATACAAAAGACGTTTTCTTTCTTAACAACCTGGTAATGGGGACAACTGTCTGAGAGAAGTGTAGAATGAACCGACGATAATAGTTGGCGAACCCCAAAAAACTCTGCACCTCCCTCACATTCTTAGGGGCTGGCCAATCCTGTACCGCCTGTACCTTCCTCCCAGACATCTGCAATCCGCGTGGGCTGAGATTCACACCCAAAAACTCCACCTCCTGTACCCCAAACTCACATTTGCTCAGTTTCACATATAAGCAATGCTCCCTTAGTTTGTCCAGAACCTTACACACCTGGGCCGTATGACATGAGACATCCCGAGAATAAATCAAAATGTCGTCAATATACATCACCACAAAACGGTCCACATACTCTTTCAACACATCGTTTATAAAAAATTGAAACGCTGCAGGAGCATTACAAAGCCCAAAGGGCATGACCAGATATTCATAAAGACCATATCGCGTCTTGAATGCCGTCTTCCACTCGTCCCCTTCTCTCACCCTGACCAGGTGATAAGCCCCACGTAGGTCTAGACGGGTATAGAGCTTAGCCTCTCTCACCTGGTCGAGCAAGACTGAAATGAGGGGGAGAGGATAACGGTTACGTATGGTATTCTTGTTCAAGATGCGATAGTCCACACAAGCCCTCAGATCCCCGTTGGCCTTCGCTATAAAAAACAGAGGGGAAGCAGCTGGAGAGCGAGAGGGCCGGATGAACCCCAAACGTAAATAATGATCGATGTAGTCTTTCAAGTGGGTGGTTCCAGGCACAGACAAAGCATATACTCTGCATGATGGTATCGTGGCCCCCTCCACCAAATCAATGCGGCAGTCATACTCCCTGTGTGGAGGTAGGGTTTCCGCTTTAGTCTCACTGAACACATCCCTATAAGACACGTATTCAACGGGTAGTTGAACATCCGTTTCTACAGCAGTTGCAGCCAAGAATGGGGTAGCCAACACCGCAACATGAGCAGGAGCACATGGTACTAAGGGATCCTGGCAATTCTCTAGTACAAAATGGAACGTTTTCGTCTGCCAGTCCACCACCGGATTGTGTTTCCGTAACCACGGCATGCCCAAAATGACCTCATACTGAGGCGCATCGATTATGTTCAAAGATAAGTTCTCAGAATGCACAAATCCCTGCAATATCAAAGACAACCCCAACTCACTAGTTCTTTCAGTTATGTGACCCGATGTCAAAGGTTGCCCATCCACCGCTAATACTTCTTCTGGATTCTCCCTAGGAACACGAGGCAAGGCCAACCGTGTTACCAGACCATCGTCTATAAAATTGCCTGTGGCTCCGGAATCCAACATCACCAAAACCTGATGTTGCTCTAGGTCACATTCGAGTGTCATGACAACCACTAAATGCGATTCTGTTTCGTCTTTTCCGAAAGAGGACAGAGATGTGAGTTTCCATTCCTGTCCACCTTCATACCGAGGTTTAATATCCTCTTTAGGTTCTACGTCCTGCAATGTTTTGGATACAGCCACCTTTTTAAATCTGTTGACATTACCCGAAGTCCTGGGTTTGGAGGGGCATTCCCGAACATAATGCCCCTTCTTCCCACAGTACATGCATAAGCCCTGTACTCTTCTCACTTCCCTCTCTTCTCTTGACAAAGGCGCCCTGAGGGCTCCTATCTCCATTGGTTCAGGAGTGGTTTCTGATCCCCCCCGTCACCTTACGAGGGCTCCTTTCACTACTGTATGTTCCTCTTTCCCACCTTCTTCTATTGCTCCCTCTTTCAGACAAACGGCTATCCAGTCTTAACACCAGATTCACCATATCAACAAAGGAAGTAGGCTGGGGATCGACCTGTGCCACCACATCCTTTAAATCGTCTTTTAACCCCTGATAAAAAAGGGACATTCTTTTCTCCTCTGGCCATTCTGTTTCAGCCACTAGCCTGTTGAAAGCTGTAAGGTAAGTAACTAGTTCTCCCCTGCCTTGCCTCAATTCCAACAGCTCTCGGTCAGCACTAAAGGACGTAGCCCTTCTGTCGAACACTCTCTCGAATTCTGCTTTAAAAGCTGTCCAATTCGACAAGATAGCATCATCGCGCTTTACTAAAGGCACCGCCCAATCAGCCGCATCCCCAACCAAATATGAGATAACAAAGGCCACCCTCGAATGATTAGTAGGGAATGAAGATGGCCTACAGGAAAAATGCATGAGAACCTGAGTCATAAACACATGCACCTTGCGGGGATCTCCTGAGAACCTTTCAGGAGTAGCCAGAGGAATGGGAGGAGGTACTGTAACCTGCACAGAGGAGGCAGGGGCGGAAGCATTAAAAGGGTTACCCCCAACCGGTCCACCTTCTCCCTTAAAGCAGCTGTTTCGGCCTCAGATGCGGCCAACTCCTGCTGCACCAATACCAGAGCATGCAACACATCCTCCATGGACGCCATTGTTCCTACACATGGACCGGGCAGAGTGAAATTCGGGGGCTAGTTATTCTGTCAGGATTGCACTCCACATGATCCACATGCAGCAACAATGCTCCACCTCCGGACCTTCCGAACACCCTGAATGTATCTCACAGGGTGTTCAGATGATACGGTGAGGGAAAACCCCCAAAAGGGGAAAAAAAACAAAAGAATAAAGGGAAGAAGGAAGGGTCAGCAAGGGAAAAGAAGCTGTAAGAAAAAACACACAATGGTTAATATAATTCTTAACCCTACTCTCATTACAGTCTCACTAGGCAAAAGGGCGCTATGATTCACCTTTAGGAAGCCTTGTGCATGACCTTCATATAGCTGTTCCTTCTGACTTCCTTCGGTCCTGCACAACACAAGAAACCTTATTAACATATGTGGTGATGTCCATCTGCCTATAACACAAGTTCTCACTAGAAACCTACCCCCCTATTCTGAAGCAGGAAGCTCCGAAGAATAATCCAAACGCAAAGAAATACAAAGTGGTTCAATCCAAGAACACCAAATTCCAATGGAGCGCCACAAGCACTGTGCTTCTAGCTGGAATGACTCCTAGTTACTACCAGCAGAATCCTCCATCGCTATGAAAAGTATTTATGTGCCACACACTGTTCCAAAGGTTACAAAGTTAAACCAAACACGGCATGGCGTAGTTCCTTCACTACTGCCATCCGCTTTGGCATTTATAATCCACAGAGTAATGTACATATCACGTCATATCTTCATGACGGTAATGCGCAGGTCCTCTTCCCCCCCTGCACTCCGCCACTGGAAGCGAACCCAAAACCCCCGAGATGAGCGCACCAACTGAGTAATCTCCTCAGAGTGTTATGAATTCAAAACCTCCAAACAAAAGTCCTCACAGCCGCGAGGCATAGATAAGCTTGAGCAGAACACAGCTCCAAGCCGAATGCTATTAAAGTAAACAAAACGCGCTAGCCAGCGCGTGATCACAATACCGAATGCTTCCTTCCTCTGGAAGCAACGAAGACATCGGTTCAGTCCCCACGTAGATGGCAGGATATAGGAACGTCGGAACCAGTCGCTCCTGCTACAAACAGAAGAATAACGAGCCCCGATCACCTGGGTCCGCCCTGCAATATCCTGCAGTACCGCCGGGGATCATGGGATCTGTAGTTTGGGCCCTGGGTATCATGGGAACTGAAGTTCTGGCAGGCGCACGATGCACTAGACCCTGACAGAAATTTCCGATTCAGCTCATATCCCAAAGCCTTGAAAAAGCCCTGTGGGCGAAACGCGCGTCGGCTGCTGTTATATCAACAATTATCTGATTGAATAATAAAAAATGCACGGATCTGATGGAAGAGTGTGACTGGATCCCTTCCCCTAATTGACAACTTGGAAACTTGAATTACAGTATTGAAAGGACTCATGATTATGCAGACCTATCTATGTGTGACACACTAGTTGGATTATAGATATAGTGATTGGGTGTGCTCTGGTGTAGAGTTGAATTTGATAGACCTGGATTCTTTGAATCTTTGGGTAAAGCAACATCTTAGTGGGTAGATGTTGAATATCGTAGTAAGCACCCCGTACTGATCATATGTATAACTAAGAAATTGTTTTTCTTCATGCAAGCAAGTAGATGTGCGGATTGATTAGGGCAAACCCACGTTTCTGTGTTTTACACTCACAAAGGGAGCTAGGGTGTGGCATTTGCATCCTGATGGCCCATCACCAGACTGATTAGGAGGAAGGAGCTGACTCTTGCACCTGAATAGGGCTGTGCCTGTCACCACACAAAGAGCTGCAATACCCCCCTGTAGTGAGTCTGGAAACAGGGCAGGAAAAGCAGGAATCTTGTGATCTTCAAAGGCCCCACTTCAAAGGCTCATTTGGGTATAAGTACTAGACCCCTGATGCCACCAAATCATGAACTTTGCTGGAAGCAAGGACATTCTGCCTGGAAGTAGAGCTGCTGTGCTGTAGGAGAGGTTGCCACTTTGCTATCTGCATTGCTGTGTTGGCCTGCTGATTGCTGTGCTGTAGGAGGGACTGCCACGTTGCTTCCTGCTCTGCTGTGTTGACCTGCTGTGTGCTGCTTCATGCCTGGGCAGGAGAGGGGATTCACCTGCTCTCTATATCCTTGAAGCCAAGTTTCTCCAAGGGCTTGTTGGCTTGGCTCCTGTTCTCTGAAGTCTCGGGGTCACAAAAGATGTCTTGCAACTCTGCTGGTGCTGCTGGAATCTGCCATCTGTGAGGCCTACCCTTGCCTGAGGTGCCACCCTCCAACTCCGGGGACTCGGAAGTGGGTTCTGAAGCTGTTTTCTGCAAAAATCAACACAGTGACCCATTTGCGCCAATCGGAACTGTCTCAGTGTCATCATTTGACAGTGACCGTGAGGCTGCACTCTGAGGCATCGACCCAACAGTGTGAATCGGAACCAATGCAGGGAGTCCTCGACGCTGACACTTGCTCAGTTTAAGGTACTTTTTCAGCAGTTCTTGCATGGGTCCTGTAGCCGGCCTGCCCTCCATCGCGGTCGGCTTGAACTTTGGATTTTTCCTTGTCTAGTGTGACCTCAAGTAACCTTTTAGCACTATTGATTTCTATGCACTGATTTTTTATTTAATCTTTAAAAATTCATATCTCAACTACTGCTTACTGGATTTTTGCTGTTTGGGTCTTATTTTACTCAGATAAATATTCTCTATTTTTCTAAACTGGTGCGGGGTCTTTGTGGGGTGTTTTCACTGTGTTACTATGATCTTAGTGTTGCACAAATACATTACACATTGCCTCTTAAGTTCAACCCAACTGCTCTGTGCCAAGCTACCAGAGGGTGAGCACAGCTTAATTTAGGTTGTGTATCTGACTTACTCTGACTAGGATTGTAACTCCTACTTGGATAGGGTGTATACTCTGCCAACCATAAACCCCAATTTCTTATACCCAGATCAATAGGCCTATCGGAAATGTTTTACGTATTGAATTGAATTTATTACATTTGCATAGTTACTTAAAACCATTGCAATACGAGTTTCAGATAATACAATAAAATCATGATAAGATAAAATTACATATTTCCAAAAATTCATAGTTCCTTAAAAGGTTATAACAGTTAAATTGCTATCAGGTAAAAATTGCGTTGCTCTTCATACGCAAAGTTCTCAATGTAATTTATGCGTTCTGCCCGGCTTCATACTCTGTCTGGGCGGTACTACTATCCAAAAGGAAACGTTATTGAGAACCCTGTCCAAGTGCTTATATGGAGATTTCCCAGGTCGACCTTAATGGTGGCAGTCTCGTATCATGATTAGGAGTGCGCACAGTATCGCGGCTTCCCCTTGGCCTAGGTGGAGTTTAAGCGTTCAATGGCATTTCTTTCCTGGCTGCATCTACGAATCTCACTAGTCTGCAGTTTAATTGAGGCGTTGCTGGGTCAAAGCATGCCAAGACCGCTTGTCTCCTTGAGCGAATATTTCTTTGGTTTAAGGGGACTCTTAGCAGCTGTCTCCTTTCCTGCGTCAGCTCCTTGCAGGAGCATAGTAAATGGGTAATATCGCCCTGGCCATTTTTGCACAGACTACAAGATGTTCACGATGGCTCCCTCTTCCATGGTGGAAGGTTCTGAGTGCACGGGATCAAGCCAAGGAGAAATTTAAAGAATTTTAGTTTCTGTGATTTCGAGTAGCCCAGATTGAAATATTTGTGAGGGGCCAAGGCTTTGTAGTTGTTCAAAGTCATCCAGGCATGCGATCTTACTGAAAAAGCTGCTTTGTCTTCCACCAAAGCCAGCTTTTTCAAGGATTTCCACAATCATTTCTTGAAAGCTGAATGGTGGATCTGCATGTTCCAAATGGCCAAGAGTCCAGTGCATGCTAGAGCCTCCTGAAGATAGCATCTTGCAGGTGAATCCTCCCTCTGCTGAATATCTTGTCATAGAAGGTTATTTAGAGTTTCGAGAGCCGATAGTCTAATTTTGTTCCAGCAGTTGATATATGCGCCGTATCTGGCCCATGATTGCTTCAGTAGGCCGAATTCCAGTCTAATTTGCGCCGGGGAAGTGTAGCTTGGGATGTTAGAGGTGGTTCTGAATGCTTTTACTAAGGGTATGTCCAGCAGTTTTGCATCTCTCCCTCTTAAGGCTTCACCACCATAAGTAATTGTGGGAAGAATTTTGGCCTATGCTACTTTTAGTAGGGGGCTTAATGTTGGGCCCAGTAGTTTAGATGTTAAACGTTTCATGGTTAATGCTATCATCAACCCCTTTCTTTTAATCTCCTCAAGGTGTCGGACAGATGATCCTTCCTTATCAATGTAAACACCTAGGTACTTATAGATTCCTGCTGAGTCTATTCGTGTGCAGCCCAGCTGCCAGCTTCTCTCTGGCTTCCTTTTATTGTTAATTGACATAGTTCTGATTTTCTTTAAGTTGATTGACAACTTATTTGCTTCAGCGTAGTCCTGCATGCTGTTGAGAAGATGTTGCAAGCCTACTTCTGTATGGCTGAGCAAGATTACGTCGTCTGCATAAAGGAGATTGGACAGAGTTGTGCCCCCCATCCTGGGTGCGTGAGAGTTGCTGGTGTTGAGTAATTGCGGGAGGTCTGCCATAAATAAATTAAACAACATGGGTGCTAGCACGCAACCTTGTCTGAGGCCCTTCGTTGTATTTACTTTCCTTGTCAAATGCAACCCTGTGTCAAGTTTTACCTGTACCCAGGTATCAGTGTGGAGGAGCATTATCATTTTTAAGAGAGCGTTTTGGATCCCTCAGCTTGCCACGGAAATGTGGTGGGGATAGGGCAGGCTTCCTACACTTGACGTGGAGCTGGCCAAGGCTTCGGAACTATTGAGAGCAGATATGCAGTAGTCTAACACTAAATGCATCATTGAAAAAATATCTGCTACATATACTTCCTGTTAGGAAAGGTCATAAAATGAGGTTATGCATGTTGGCTGTAGGAACAGTGTTGGCACCGAGATAAATAGCAATTCATTGGGCTGCCCACAACTTTTAGAATACAGTAAATGGAAAAAAAAGTTCTATAAGATGGCTCTAGCGGAGGAATAATATATTAAGATGACAAACTTACAGAAGACTTGGCAGAATTGTCAGAGATGTTATCTACATTTTTAAACTTACAGAATAAAAGGCCACATTGAAGGCTGTTTTTGAATGGTCACTTGGGAGGGAGTTGTTGCCCGGGGTAGACTTGTAGGGTGTTGTAACTGTACTCCAAATTACAAGAGATGTATAAGACCTGCTTTGACTGGTGTTCTGCAAAGGGCCCACGATTGCGGAAAAGCCTACCCAGCAAAAATGTGATGTACATGGGAACTTAACGAGGGTGGGGTAAGAGTATTGCCAGCCATATTCAACCTGTTAATGTTGTTGAAAAATAAAATATAGAGAATTTAAAAAAAGGTTTCATCTACTTGCTCCATGTAGTGTCTTAAAATATGGAACATGTATTTTCATGGGCCATCACATAACCAGAAATGTGTCACATGCTGCTTTTTGCTTTCTTCTGTTTCAATGTATATTTTCATGACTTTGAATGCTAGTATCAGACTCGATCCGGAAACTTTTCCGTAGTACTTGTGTGCACCAGTAGGCGGCCCTGTGTGGCTCTGCATGATGGTGTTCTGCTCAGGAAAAGATGTGTGGACCCTTTATTGACTCCACTCCCACACACTGATGTCTGTTTCTTTCTTTCCGCACCACCATATGCACACCAGCAGCTACCTCCCAAGCGTAATTAAAACTCACTTTTTCAGTGTGCTAGGGACATGTCACTTCCCAAAACGACAAGTTTTAAAACCAGTAAGGACTTTCACAAACAATTGTCTGTGACAGATCCTCGCCATATTTGCTTGTGGTACCTGGGTTCGAGCCACAATCTAAGGAGTGCAGTGACTGCATGCACAGGAACCCAAAGGCCATATAAGATCGCAAGATGAAACTTTACATAGCCAGGCACCAGAATACACTGCAGCGAAACTGATCCAAGTCAAAAGTTCGGTCCAGAAGTCACTAAAGTCCATCTAGAGGTCTGATTTCTTCTCTTCCCTAAGAGACCGACTCTTTGAACCCTTGCTAACTTAATCTGGTGTGGCTGCAGACCTCACAGAGCTGAAAGGTTCTCTACCTGGACTACCACCAGCGGGTTTACCTTCGGTGCCATCTGGACCCTCCAAACCCATAACAGGAACAAATCTGGCTCCAGTCTCGTCTCTGGGACCATGGTTAATGCGGTTCCCGGTGGCGATGCAGACTCCATTGACTCTGTAAAATTAAGCCCCAATTGTTATCTCTGATGTTGAATCAGTGCCGTTCGACCTTGACCGAAGCAGTGCCCAGACCCCATAGAGGCTCCACTTCCTTTACTTGATCTGCCTCCACAATGACACACGCACATTCTGCATTCTCTGTTTGTCATAGATTAGGGCAATTACTATGACGGAGGTGATAAGGTTAGCTAACCGTATCACGAGGAAAATTGGTTTGACTGACTACAGTAGGCTAGTGGCCTTGATACCACCCCCGAGTCAGGGCTCTTCCCATAGCCTGATCCTGTCACTGAGGAGAGTGCTTCCTATGCCATGATATTCTGTAGAGTGGCCGAAGTTCTTGACCTCCAGCTCCCCACCTTGGAAGTGAAGACCAAGGTTCTTATGAAGGATCTTCAGTCGGGACAAATATCTTGTGAGCTCCTCTTACTTTTTAACAAGGCTCTTACAGATACCTTGATGGGGGCATGGTAACAGCCTTGCTCTGGCCTTCCGGTCATGATGCCACCGTCCTGCCCCGGGCAATCCTGCATTTCTATCTCAACACCCCTCATCGGAAAGCTGGATGGTGCAGGTGTCTGCCGTCAAAACTAACCCAACACATTTTAGACTATTCCCCGAATAAGGAGCCATAGCGGGTGGGGACATTCGGAAACAGAGTATTTTCTTCCACCAGCTTGGTACCTCAGTCAGTAAAAGCCAACACTCTGCTAGGATGCTATTTCCAATCCTTTTGGGCTTCAGTGGCTCAAGTCCTCCCAGGTGTCCCTGAAGATCTCCGGCCTGTTCTCACCCAGGCCATACATGATGATTGTAATGTGGCTTAGTTCACAATTTGGTGTGGACTGGACACCACCAACTCCATCGGGTTGACCACTTACATCAGTGTTGCCATTTGCCGCCAAGCTTGGCTTCAGTTTATTGGTTTTCCAGGTGCTGTCCAGTCATCCCTCATGGACATGCTGTTTGATAGGACTCACCTGTTTGGGGTCAAGGCAGACTCCGTTCTTAAGCACTTCCAGGAGAGTAGGGCCATAGCATGGGCTTATTGGCTCCACCTTGCCACCTGCATCATGTCTATCATCCCTTTTTCCTGCTTTCATAGAAGTACCCCATGCCACCAGCCAGTCCAACTCCTACAAAACACCCAGCAGTTTAGCAGTTCAGACCATGGTACCCTCCACCTCTGCGGCCAAGGTCAATGGGCCACCCAGTGCATTAACCCCCTGTACTGCAGGGCCACCTGCAAACCCCCTTTAGCAAGCCCTTGTGGAGCACAGCCACCCGGTGAGTGGCAGTGTCCGACAAATCTTGCCTGGTTGACAGGCCATAACATCAGACTGATGGACCCTGCAAATTGTTAGGAAGGACTACACCCTACCCTTCCTTTTCTAGCCATCTCACCTTGCATCGATACTACTCCTGCCCCGGGTTCTCAAAAAAATCGGGATCGACTCAGCCTAAGTCATTCATGTGGCTCCGGACCTTGCATGGAGAGTATGGTATCCAGAACTCAAGGCTTGAGCATCTGTCCTCCAATCAGGCTGCCGCTCTCTGAAGATCTGTTGTCACTGCAGCAGGGCTGAGTTCTGTACCTGGGTCTTTGCAATCTCCACCTTCAAGCTTGGAGATTGAGCTGCAACTGCTGAACACCTTCAACATTCCTTTGGAGGTGGTTGTCATCTTGGCAGCTAGGTGTCCCTCGACATCTAATGTGCTCTCCATTTAAGGCGCTTCAAAGCTGTTACTTACGGTTCTGCGCCCTCAAGACAGGCTTCCTCATCACTATAACGTTGGTGCGAAATGTAAGTGAATTCAAGCTCTTTGTTTCAACTTGCCGTACACCCCCACATTCTTCCCAGAAAAACTGGCTTGGCATACACAGACAACTTTCTTGCTTAAAGTGATGCCACTCCATGTCGTTCAATACGTCACCTTGCCAGCATTCTGTCCTCCACCACACCTTTCCTGCAGCACTATTGCCTGGATAGTCAGGTTTGCAGAGAGGGGAATTTTGCACCCCAAGTTGTACAGGACTTTCTGGTTTCAGTCCATCGACAGACCCACCTTCAAATAGGTACTGCTTTGATATCTCTTTAGCAGTTGTGGAATCTGTGACTAGAAGTTTGTTTCAGAAGAACAGGCTACTTGCCTTCATTAATGCTCATTCTGGTATGGACTGTAGGCGCAGATCCCTCACCGACCCTCCCATCCTCCGTGTTCTGAGGTTGTACTCTATCCATTAATAAGATCCCAAGTCTAGTAACCTGTATACAGGTTATGCCAATTTGCTTTTGAGCCTCTCTGTCTGAGGGCGCAGACAGTCTTGAAAACACTATACCTCGCAGGAGTGGCATCTATATAGGCTCCATATGTCATTACCGGAGCAGAACAGTACTGGTGTGGAGCCACACACGCCACCTACTGCCTGCAGAGGTACTACTGTAATGTTTCCAGATCCAGTCTGACACCTGGGGAATATTCAAAAGGTGAGCAGTCTGTTGATAGATAGTCTCTACCAGAAAGGGTGTTACCAAAGTTAAGTATCTTGTTCTGTAGTCATCAAGGTACCAGGTAGGTAGCAAGTCATAATGCATATTATTCTTGAATAAAAAGAAATAGTTGAATGCAGTTAGAAACGAAGGCTGAGGTACTTGGAGAAAGCCTTGAAAGTTGTATTTGGGATCGGCAGATCTGCTAAGTTTTCCGTCTGTGAGTATGCATAGAAAACATAAGTAAGGTTCAATGAAGTATATGGTAAATTGGTAAAGAAGTTGCATGAGCTACTGGTACAGTATTGTCAGCTCATATGTTAAAAATTGTCAATATTGAAGGTAATGAGCCAAAGAGAGGGTCTGGCAGAAAAGGTATATCAGTAGGTTGGTTTGATGAGCTGGCATTTAGGTTGACCCATCTTTCTATTCCAATTCCTAATTTATTCGAGGTTATCTTGGAATTGGTATTTGTCAATATGTTCTAGATGAATAATTTTCCTTAGTATTGGACATAAGATGGTATTTTTGAAAATAAAAAAACTTTGTAAATACCACTGTTTTGTTTTTTGATTATTGCTTTTTAAACCAGTACACATCCTGAAGTAACAGATGAGTCTAAGTTCAAGTCGTTTGGGTGTCTGTTTAAATCATCAGTATCATTAAATGTGTGTTGTGTGAGGCACGTTTACTCCTGTGCATAAATGCTAGCGTAGGTAATCTGATCAGAAACGACCGTTAGCTCTACTGCAGCTAAAAAGAGTAGTTTTAATGTATTTCTTAAGGTTTCAATCAATGTTCCTTATTTATAAATGCCGTATTTTGAATTGCTTTAGTATTCATTAATTTTAATTTATTAAGCCACAAAATCCATCAAAAACAATCAGTATTTAAACACTTACATTATCAACAGTTAAGTCAACTTCTAGAAATAAATTTAGTATAATTTTTTATCCATATAAAAAGCCACAATTGTTACCTGGGTATATTCCCAGACCCCGTGCTGATTTTGTCTCACTGCCTAGTAAGAATCCTAATTTCCCAGATACGGGGGTCTGGTTATATTTTATCACACGTTCGGAAAGTTAAACATGTAAGTCACATATGTTCCTTATTATATTTCACCACTACATCACATGCATATTTATTATAGTTCACAAGTTCAAAAGACTAGACATTCTGCAGCTCTTCTCCATTTCGATACCGAGCCTGAATTCTGTCTCTTCTAAGAGAACCATGGTCTCATTCATAACAAGATGAAGAGAACAAAGTAGGCTTCTCTTGCAGGGGAGGAGGTGAGACAACAACAGGCTGACCTGCATCTGGAGTGTAGGGGGAGGAGTAGCCATTTGAGGTGAAGAGGTCTGGGTTGCTGCTATAAAACAATTGTCCCTACTCCTGCTGAGTGATTGAGAATCCAGACCCCCCACTAATCAAAGGAATAAGGTGTCACTGGGAGGGAGGCACCCAGAACTGGTTTGAACAGGGGTCAGTGCCCCCTGAACACAAAGACTTCAAAGCCATTGAGGGGTATAACTATGAGAGCTGAAACCCCTGAACTTTGGAGAATGGCTTGATCAAAATTGAACAAGACTGGAGCTACTTCATGGTCAAGAGGAACCTTTGCTAAGGAAGAAACAACTGAAGAGACTGAAGTAAAGGACTGACCCTTGCTGTGTGTTCTGGGGCTGGCCTGCAGTTTGGTGTTTTAACCAAGGAAAGTCTAAAGGGACTTTGCTGTGTGATGTGTCCCTCTGCTTGGAAGGACTTTGCTGTGCTGTGTCCTGAAGTAACTTATCCCCAAGGGCCAGAGGTGAGGTAGCTCCCTGTTGTGGAAACACAGGAACACAAAAATTTCCAGGAGAGTCTCAGCGACACTGTGTGCATGTGCTTTGTGCAGCGTGAGACCTTCGTGTGGATTGCCTTGTTATCGTGCACACCCGGAATCTAAGTGAGTCTCATCCACACTGTGTGCGTTTGCTTTGCGCAGTGTGAGACCTTCGTGAAGATTGCCTTGTTATCGTGCATCCGGAGTCCAAGCGAGTCTCATTGACGCTGTGTGTGTGTGCTTTGTGCAGCTTGAGACCTTCATGAAGATTTGCAGTGTAGTTCCTATATCCCTGATAGGCTCTGCGCATTGGAATAATATACACTATAGTTTTGACATAGGACTGAGGTCAGTATGTCTCTATCGAGTACATTAAACTTAATTACTTGTGTATGAAAGCTAACTCAGAGGTCACTAGAAACTTCTCGAATGAACAAGAAGGGATTAGTTTCTGACAACCGCATAAACATGACAACTTTGTTTCCCTTAGAATCGGAACAATCTCAGAATCGTGGAAACAATAGATAACCATTTCACTCAGTCAATCGTGCATGCTTCGTTTCTACAGAGTCGCACAGAAATAGATTAATGGCCGTTTCGATATAAAGGGTTTATTGAACAGTCTTATTTCTCATGCAAGAGATATGAACTGCTACAATCGTAAGACAGAATGCGAAGTATACAGCGTTAGCAGTAGGATTAAATAATACTGCAATCGCATGGTCTGTAGCTATGACATATTTTCATACAAATACATACATAAATAACACAGGCTAAAATACTCATCTGATGTTTCTAAAATAATCCTACCTCAGTGCACCTAACCTAAGTGTAGTACGAGGGAAGAAGTAGGTGCTGTTCAGCTATAGTTTAGTTTAGCTATAGTTTAGTTTAACTATAGTTGCCAAGAGTCCCTCTAAGTTTCAGTCTGCTCCATACCTTAGAATGAGAGAGGTTGGAATCTCTTTCCCGGGTCTAGATCTCTAACACCCCACAAGAGGAGTCAGAAAAACTGGAGCTGGATTCTCGGCAAGGAGGATGGCAGCATCTGGTCAGTGCGTCAGTTGGGGACTGGACTTCCTTCCGAACTTGCCGTGGCGAACCGCGTCGTGCAAGTAGGCAGTTGAACCGTGGACCAAACCGTGGTTTGCCATGCCAAGTGAAGGTATATTTATACCTTGAAGGTGTTTAGGAATGCCAGTATTGACGTAAATGTCGGGCATAAGAACGTCATGAATGAACCCCTAAGGAATAGATGTTCATGTATAATAAATGAGTTCTTGGAGAAATCAATATCCAAGCAAGGGGAAGTCCTAAAGGCTTAAGAGTCTGGTTTTCCAAGAATTCGTTGTGACGTAGATGAAAGGATGTAGGTGGCCATGCCTGTATTTGGTTAGCATGGAGAATGCCTAAATAAGGGCAATGTGAATTGGCCCTATATAAGGGCATAAATCGGGAAATTCATATGGAATCTAAATCGACACACAACACCCACTCCACTTTCGTATGTATGACGTTACTAATTTCTAAACATGTCAAACATATCTAAAACATAGCTACACATGGATGGCAAAGAACATGTCTAAAAATACATTGTAAAAAATGCATTTAAAACTTTTGCAATGCATGAAATGCAATGATGCTGTGCATATTTAAGCAATGTTTCATTCTAAGCATATGTAGACATTTGAATGCTACACAAATGAATAATAAACATATATACATTATGAAATGTCTCGTAAATACAGCAGAAAAAGGGCCGAAACCATTTAATTTCAGGTTACATATTCATTTAATTGTGGACAAGGTCATATATTGTCGCTGGAAGTATTCAAAGAATTCTTGTTCTGTATAAATAGTTCTACTATAAGCAGATTACTGTTGCCAAAAAATGAAATAATACAAATTTGGAAAAAAAAATAATCATAGCAAAAAGTTCCAAAGTTATTCCCTTGTTTTTAAAAAATGAAGGTCAAATTCAAAGTCTCTCAGACCACTGTGTGCCAAAATCAAAGGTCAGTGTTAGGGCTTGGAGAAAACATGAAATCTTCTAATCCTGTAGACAAAAAGTTGTCTACCATTGTAGGTGAAAGTTGGATTACCTCGTTTAGAAGATTAACCGCACATAGATGAGAAGCATCACCTTCAGCATTGGTTGCATCAGCAATGTTCGTATCGGATGTTACCTGCGCGCCTGTTGTTTCCTCTCGTACCTCAGCAGTACCAATTTGCGTCTGTGAGATCTCAATGAATCCCGCCATCAGGATTGGTAGCCTCTGAGGAAACACAGAGCAAGGGTCGTTACCGGGTCCAGCAGAGTATCGATATCCATAAGCATGACTGATGGGAGTGTTAGACAGATGTCTAGCACGCATTCTTCACCGCAAAGCAGGCAGCATAGAACAGGTAAGATGCAATCTTGCCAGATTGGTCTGAATGACAGAAACCATGTGGTATTTAATTCTCGTAGACGAGGTAAACCTACAATTTGGACGATGCGCTCACGACACTTCATCTCCAATAGAGCTAAAGCTATGGTGCTTGGAGTGACGCTGGTGAATTGGCTTGCCATATCGTAGCAGTTGGAGCAAAAATAGGATCCCTGCAACAAGTCCAAAAAGTAGTGGCAGTCTTGACCCCATTGCGTAGTGGACTCTTTTTTTACCTCCTGACTGCTGTCTCCTCGCTGTCTCCTCTTCACCCTCTTACGACTTGGGAGTTTGGCAGGGTTGGTCCGGGGTCTGGCAGGGTGCCAGGAGGGTGGGGCATGACCTCGGGTGTCGTCAGGCGTTAGCGCCTTACTACTGCGACATGGTGTCACTGAAATGTACTGATGTAAATCTACTATATAAGGAGGATGTGTGCATGCCCGTACTAAGGTCTGTGTAGCACTGCTTCTTTTTTTTTTGTCTATGCTGTAAAATTACCAATAAACATATTAAAAAAAAAGTAGTGGCAGTCCGCCAAACACAGAGTGCACGAAGTTGGGAAATATTCCGAGGACTGCTTGAAAAGGTGCTAATAGTCCTGAACACACGGTTTTAAATACATATACAATACCGCTCGTATCAGACATGTTTAAGATACGTTCCAACATTTCTGAGAAATGTATAGGGCAGTTTGTATTCGAAAGGGCATGTATCTCATCAGAAGACCTTGCGACTTGTAGATCATAGGTTTCTTTGGCTTAGGTCAGTGGCACAGTTTTCTGTAAAAGAATGGCTTTCATTCTGCTTAACTCCATTAGTGCTAAGGCAATTCCCCCTGAGTGCTGTTACTCCAGATTTCCCATTGTTCATGACGAGCTCAGCTCGTCATGAGCACAGGAGCAGTGCACTGCATGACGAGCTGAGCTCGTCATGAGCATGGAAGGGGTTAAAGTATCAATTAGTATAGAAGAGATGTTCAGTGAAGTCCATAAAGGCGACTCCCTGGCTGTCTTGGTTTGTGGAAACAATACTGGCATACAGCAAGCGACCCTGGATGAAACGGTCATTAGATATGGGATACCTGGCAACATGCCACAGCAGCTGTGATCATTCAACATGAGGTAACTTCCATTAGCGGGGGAACCATGCAGGTGACAGGATACGTTTGTAGTGGAACCATCGCAGGCCCCGTGTAAATTAATACCCTGACAAAGGAGAGAACCGCTTAGTGCGTTTTCACAGTTAGAACCGCTAAGAAACACTTCACGCCCCCCCACTCCAACATCTGTGTGTGTATGGTAAATCCCAGGATGTCTTCATGTATTCTTTACCCAACCTTTCATATTTGCCTGCTGGTATATGTTTAGGCAATACTGAAAATGGAAAATTGTAACAGGCAGAGTAATTTTAACATGTATGAGCCACTCAGTAGCTATTTTTCTGCCACTGTGAATGGTAATTTTTCCAGTTTTCAATGCTCAGCACCGTATGGTCTGCTCCTCTTTGTGTCAGTTTGATCTGTTTATCAGTGAGATTGAATTCTAAAAACAGTGATTTAGAGTTGATTTAACACTAAGGCACATAGGCTGCACGCACGTTTTGTAGCGTCCAGCCTAATAGTATGATAGAACGTAATTGATACTGACCATGTTGCAACATGACCAAGTCCTGTTCCATGATGTCTATGGCAGAAGACACAATGCTGTTCAATGAATATATCCTGGACGACAGAGTTGTTGACCCATTGTCTACTACAGAGAGAGATTTCTCTAAATGAATACGATCAATTGCTCGTATTCGTTCTGCAGTCTCTGCTTGGGTAATCTTCCATACTTCATTATAAGCAGCATAGATACCGGCATATATGAAACGTTTTTTACGCGGTTTTCTTGGTCCTAGCAAGAATTTCATACGGTCTGCACCATCTGTAAGTAAAGGTAAGTGTTGTTTTACATTCCAAGTGTAGATTTCTGTAGCCAATCAAGGCATAGTTTTCCTACACTGTTTGTTGTTACTACCCCAGGATGCTGTCTTTGAACATATCTTGGGTCTGGCCTATTGATAGTGAAACCCTGTGTTTTGGTCAGGAATCGATCTTATCAGTTGTTTGTGTCTGTGAGCCATAGCTACCATTTTTTCCATTCTGGATCTGATCTGTTGTGATGCAAAATTATTATGTACGTCAACCTCTCCGAGTGTAGTGCTATTACTTGTAGGTATAGGTATGGTCGGTGTGTTCATGTCTTTGATCTTGGCTAACCCAAGGCAAGACGTTTGTTGAACAGTGTCATTCAAAAACATAGTTTGCTCAGGGATGATACAGGCTCTAAAAAAAGCTTCTACCCCCTGCACTTGCCAATCTTTTGTACCCCAGACAGTTTTTGTCTCAATGTTGTCTTTCCAATAGTCAAAATCTTGTCTAGACAGTTGGGCAATAAAGGCTGCAGAATAAATCTGTCTGGTATTGGTTAACATACTTTTCATTCCTGTCTTGTTCACATTTTTAAAATAAAATGATTCAGCATTGGATAAATTGAACCCTGAAAAATTTGGAAATTTCATTGCAAAAGTTTTTGAGCTACCCTTAGGAGGTGTAGGACAATGTTCCCATTGGTTATACATATATATATTTCTAGGCATTGCAAATTTGTGCAAGAAATGATGACCATAATGGTTATAAAAACGCATTTGTTCATAGTCTGATGAACCCTCTAAATATTCATGATTTGTGAATACTGCAGACATTTCTAGATCAGACATCATGTTATTAACAGCCCGAAGTCCCAATCGTCAGAAAAGGTACTAGAGGTAATAAAGTCACTTATTGAAATCTTGATGTCACTTAATGAAATCTTAAAGAAATCTTCAAAAGCTCTGACGGGCCAAAAATGTCATATTCAGATCTGTCCCAAACTATACCATCTGGTATAGGAACGGCTGTGATGTTTACTACTGACAAGTCTCATTGTTCACCATGGGATGATTTGTGTGGCAGGAGAAGTAAGTTTTTTACTTGCTGTGTCCATTTGAATATATCTTCCATTTATCAGCATACCCAGAGTTATTACCAGAGCTAACCAAAGTGGAAAGAAGAATATTCCCAAAACAATCCATCGTTCAATCCATGGTGAAAGCAGATAAGTCTTTTTCAGGTGATGGAAAAAGTCTCTTGCTTGTTCTTTGAAAGTTCTTTGTGCTGGCGTAGTTTCAGGTGCACTGGGATCTTCAGAAAAGGTATCTAAGTTAATGAAATAGCCAGAGGCCGTTCTGTCAATGGTTGGAATTGCAACAGGACTTGTTGAAAAAGCTGGAACCCCTTGATCACTTGTTACTTTGTTGTAGACAGGTGCATCAAGACGAACTGTTATTTGGGTTTCAAGAGGACCTAGTTCCATAGCTTTATTGCACAGTCCTCCTTTTCTCACTGTAGAATCTTTAAAGGTGATGAGTCTCTCAGTTTGAACCTCTTGGATTGTAGCTAGCGGAGTGCGTCTGCTACATTGTTGGAGTCCAATTGGCCTACTACTTAGTATCGGCCACATAGTGTGGTTTGATCAGGTCCATGGACACAAATATTCTCTCCTTTTTCCCAACAAGGGGCGGCAGTAAAACTGTTCTTGATCCGTGGATTGCTATGACAGGTACTGGTTGTCTGTAAGAAGGCCCAAATCCCTTCTTGTCTGCGATCTTATCTCTGACTAGATCACCAAGCTTTGGGATCCAGACAGGCCTTGCTGGGTCGGTTGGTTTTTCCCAGTGGTGGTTGGCTTCAGGATCACGTTGCTTTGTTTCAATCTTAGTTCATTTCATCTTTGATATCAAATTTCTTATTTTCCACCACTGTTCCATGACAATCAAGATCCGGAACCAACATTCTTGTCCCAAATAGGACCTCATATGGAGTGACACCCCCTAGAGAACTTTTTGGCAAATTGTTTAGACTACGTTGGACCCCATACAGATGTTTGACCCACCCTTCACCCAAACCTAATACCCTAGCTGTTATAGACTGCTTTATGTCCCGTTTTTTGTCTTTCCACAACAGAATTTCCCTCAGGATGGAATGGAGAAGAGTACCGCAATTCAACGCCCAAACTGGCCATGGCTTCTTTGTAAGCTTGAGAGCTAAACGCAGGGCCCTGGTCAGAGTGTAGTGTGCCTATTGTGTATGTGCTAATAAAGAATCTCAAGTCTTTTATAACAGTTCGAGCGTCAGCCGAGCACTGAGGCCACATGCAAATGAACCTTGATCTAGCGTTTGTGAGACTGCATTCGGCTATAAGGACGCCTGCATGTAGATAGTCTAATGCTGTCTAACAACAGTGTTTGTATTGGACTGGCTACACTGTAGTCAGGTATCGGGTGGCGTTCCTTACTGCGATCTCTATTGCAGTTAATGCAGTTAATGATGAAGATGTGAATATGTGCATTCATCCCTGGCCACCAGTACATCTCTTTTAATGCTTATATTGTTTTAAAGATCCCCTGATGTATCAGACCCTCTCCCAGGTGCGCATCGTAAATCAAAGCTGTCCTACGTTCCATATTTGGAATTACCCTATCCCCCACTCCAAGGATTCGAGCAAACGGAACAGTGTTCGCATCAATTATATATGAGTATTTGAGTGGAAACTCTTTCGGTAACACTGCACCGCTGCCTTTGCTTGAAGCATTGACAGCCACTATTATTTCATTGTCTATTTTCGTTTTTGAACGAGTGATTGCAGCTAAGGAAGCAGTTTGCACAGCCCCTTTCGCGGCTTCATCAGCCAATGAATTCCCTTCAACGTGAACGCCATCACGTTGATGACTCAGCATGTGTATTACATGAGTATTTTGTAGTCCGTTTCGCAACTGAACTACTTGTTCCCAAAGTGTTTTGTGCTTGATTGTCCACTTTTTGCATCTTTGAAACCATTTTGAAGCCAATTCTGTAAATATTCATTATAAGATTGTACACAGTAAAAAGAATCGCACTCTATGAGTGTGGGGAATTTGCGATCCGTATTTTCAAGTGCCATTATGAATGCTTGTAGTTCAGCTCGCTGAGCTGTACAATCTCCTAGAGATTGCATTTTCGTGACCAAAGGTCTAAATTTGCCATCGGGCATGTGACCTTTAACGATCGTACATGCCGCACTATAAGCTTGTTTACCCCTCCGTAGCGGGTTGTGCAGACCAGTCAGTATAAATTACACATTCATACTGGTCTAGAGGTAGAATTTCAGTAGGCAGAGGACATTCGTGTTTGTATTGCAGGAATGCTTGTGTTTTCAAATAAGGATCAAAAACATATTCAACATCAGTTGCAGTAAGATAATTAACCCATTGTATCCATCTTGGATGTAAAGCTTTTGCATTTGGAATGCTAGCTTTTGTAACTGCCTCTACGGCTGGTACAGGAGTTACGACCATAATACGTATCCCCTATGCTAGGGCTCTTTCTTTTGCTACAGCGGTTTGAACTGCTGTCAGAATTTTTTCTGTCAATATATATTTCATTTCTGCTTGTGTATACAAATGTGATTTGTATGCAATTGGTACTTTCTCACCTTCAATAAAGGTTAAGTAGGTGAATCCGCAATGACCTGGAATGATTCGGATCACTAAGTTACGTATGTTTACGCGTGTTTGTAAATTTTTTGTTGCTAACATGTCTGTTTGTAGCAAACGCAAAATTTCTGTGTTCTTTAGTTAAATTTATTGTTTTAAAATCAGGTTTGATTCATTCGTAGAGTGGTTTAACCCTTTCTGCGTAGTTTAGAATGTAAGTTCTTCCAAAATTCAGGAAACCTAGAATCAACTGTAAGTTTTCAGTGTTTTTGGAGGTTGGAGCAGCACACACTTTTCATAGTTCCTTGGCTCATTAAAACACACTGAAGTGCTTTCTTCGGGCAGGCTAAGAATACTGCTTATTTTAGAGTCTCTGTTGATCAGACTTCCTTTACTTTTTGGCACTTCACATCTCTTAGTCAGAGACAATAGGTCAGAGACTTCTTGGTCATGGCAGATTTGTTCAATTCCTTCTGCATTACAAGGTGGTACAGATGCATCAGAGCATAGAGTAATAATATTTCCTGACTTTTCAATATGTGGTATGCTTGAAGGCGAGAGAACAAACAAGGGATCAGGATTTTGTTTCGTCTCAGCGAGGAAGATGGCTTCAGTCGTAGCAGTGTGATCAAGAGTGTGGTCTGAGTCACAGAAAAATTGTCACATCAGGGATTATGTGGGGCACTGGTTCAGGTTTTGTCTGTACGTCAATGGCCTGTCTATGGGTTATCTCTGAGATAGAACTTACCTCACTACCAGGAAAAGAAAGCAAAGAGATGTTTGGGGTTTTGCCTAGCATTTGGGGTTTCCGAGAAGTGAAGTGACACATGTCAGAAGTAGTGCCTAGATGTAATTTAGCACTAGAAGACAAAACATCAGATGAGTTATAAAATTCAGAATTCAAACAAATACTTTGATTAACCACACTTGAGTCAAGGTACTATGGCTATTCTGAGTGGAATCTGAGTGATCAGCCACAGTATTATTCACACAATCACTGGACAAGCTCTGAGGAGAACGCAAAAGGGAACACATGGTTTCATTATCCATTTATAAGAAGTCTAACATAGATTCAGAAAAGTAGTCTTGTACAGAGGTTTTAGAGTCCCACTGGAACTCTGGGCTATAGTATTTTAACAGGGTCTGAAAAGTTTTATTCTCTTGCTGTATTTCCAGAATCTTAGATTTGATTATACCCTGTGAAGACTGTAGATCAGTCTCTACAAGGACAGTGGTAGGCTTGGCACCTTCACAACAAGCAACAGAACTAAACCTTCGATTTTGTTAAAACTGACTATTGTTTACTTTGAATGTAGCATTAAACATTGCCTCTTTAGTATCAGGGACTGTGATCTTCACAGGGTCATAGGTTTGAGCTATGTTGTTTGAAAGGAAACCAGAGGTTATATAATGCACCTGATCTTTCTTTGTCTGTTGTGTGGTTAAATATGTTATTTCATTACCAGTTCCAACAGACATTTGAAAATCAGAACTCTTGTTCAGCAGGCAGAGTTAGGTATCACTCTCCTTTTGCAATGCTGACACAGACATTGAATCTGGATCAGAACAGCAGATTAAGTCGAAATCTGGCAAAGAGGTGTTTGAGAGCTGATAAGTATAATATTCAGTACGTAAATGTCCATTTCTCCTAAGAAGATTTATTGATTCAGGACTAGGGTTAAAATCCTCAAATTGTACAGTAGCCAATAAATGCCTCTCATTGTTGGGCACTGTGGAACTGCCCTGCACAAACCTAAATGAATCACTGGCATGTGTGTGTCTTAAATCTCTCATTATAACACACCTTACATTTTTTCACACACAAGCCTAACAGAAAAATAATAGCTAACTGAACGCAAAGAAACCTCACAAGTGACCCTGGAAATGTAGGTTGGTCATTCTGTCAGGGACTGTCCGGGACTATGTTGGGAACACAGTCAGGGACTTGGGCAAGGGCTGGGGACTAGGTAAAAAATATACCCAGAAAGAGTAGTACAGCGCTGCACAGGATCACACAGGAAGTCAGAGGAGGAAACGGGATCCAAAGGGGAAGCCTGTACAAGTGAACAAGATGGCTAAGACCCAGAAAGGACAGCCACTTATCAATTAATTTACATTCAGAAAAACTACACACAGGACGGATATGCAAGAGATATATATAAAACAACATTAACAATAAAGGGAATGTGGAGTTTAGGAACAGGGAAATAGCTACAGCTCAGGAAACATTTGAGTCAAAAGAGCACTGCAAGCAGTGCAAATCAGGAGCAAGAAATAGCCGAAGTCCAGAAACAGGAACAAAGACTAACTATAGCTCAGGAAATAAGGAATAAGGATTAAATATAGCTCATGAATCAGGAACAAGGACTGGTCTCACCGGAACACAGCTACAATGACCAACCCTGGACTGAAGGGAGCTGGGGCTTAAAAGAGCTCACAGTTATCACGTGCATCATGTGTGAGTAGGCTAGCAGCAGCCAGCCACAGGTGAGCTGAATACCTCCACCCATCCTTGGCCTGCAGGGGTGGACATGAAGCACTAAGCAGGGAATTCTAGGTAATGGAGTTTCCAGCATGAGCAGGCTGGCTTCCACAAAACCCGGCATGGATTGAGAAGGATGGCCATTTCCAAGTAGAGTCCAAATGGCTGGAAGTTAGTATGTACATGAAGGGGAAGGTCTGGAAGCTTATTAGACCACTGGAGAGTCCCACAGTTCAGCCCCCCTGGTGATGGACACAAGAACGCATGGAGCAAGTCGTGACATATGCAGTTTGGGCTGGACTGTTCCCATGTGGCACAGAGTTAAGACTGGTTTGCATATGGATGGGTCTGAACTGAGGTGGCGACGTGAGCTAAAGAACGATGATGGATTCAACCCAGATCTGTGACTGGGGGTGAGTGTCTGAAATGTTTCAGCGCTCCGTTCATAATCTCCTTGTGTTTGCCATGATTATGTGGCTCCCTGAAAAGCTCCAAAGGAGATGGGATATCCTCTTACCATTGCTTTTGCTTAGAGAGGTGCCTCAGAAGGGAGTAGGGTTTTCCTCTTTGAACTTCTGTTTGACCATCCTCTTAGGGGACCACTCTGTCTTGTAAAATAGGGTTGGGAGAAGCCTCTCCAAGAACCCAAACAAGACATCGTGGACTATGTACTAGGCCTAAGGTCGAGTACATGGAACACGCTTTCAAAAATCTTGAGGCCAGCCAGGAGCTCCAGAAGCACTGGTATGACCATAAAGCTGCACTGGTAGAGTTCCAACCAGGGTAAAAGGTGTGAGTTTTGGAGCCTGTGGCACCAAGGGCCCTCCAAGACAAATGGAGCGGCCCTAACCCCATCTTAGAGAAGAAAAGTGAGTTCACCTACTTGGTTGACCTGGGCACAAGCAGGACCCCCAAAAAGGTGATCCATGTGAACTGCCTAAAGCTTTTCCCTAAAGGGCTGACATCACCATGCTGATGGTGACTGATGAGGATCAGGAGACAGAGAGTGAACCACTCCATGACCTCCTCTCTTACAGTTCCAAACATGGGTCAGTGGATGGAGTTGTCTACTCAAACTCTGCCCAAAAGCAGGCTAACTTCAAGCAAGTCTTGCTGCAGTTGGCTAAGCTCTTTTCCTTAACCCCTGCTCAGACAAACTGGTGTACCCAAGATGTGGACACTGGCAACAGTGTACCTCTCAAAAATAAGATCAATTGACAGTCTGATCTAGTTAAGGAAAGCATCAGAGCAGAAGTCAGCAAGATGCTAGAGGGAGGGGTTTAAACCCTCCAAGAGCCCCAAGGCCAGCCCAGTGGTTCTAGTCCCCAAACCTCATCCACTGGGTAGAAAGAGAGAAATGAGGTTCTGTGTGAATGATAGAGGGCTCAGCTCTGTCACCAAGACAGATGCTCTCCCTTTCCCAAGAGCTGATGAACTGATAGACAAATTATATGCAGTCAAATTTCTAAGTACTTTTGACTTAACTGCAGGGTACTGGCAGATTGGCATGTCGCCAGGAGCAAAAGAAAAGATAGCAGTCTCCACACCTGATTGGCATTATAAGTTTACTGTTATGCCCTTTGGTTGAAAGAATGCCCCTGCCACCTTCCAAAGGTTGGCGAATCAAGTCCTTACTGGATTGGAGTCCTTTATTGTAGCATATCTATATGATATTGCTGTCTTTAGCTCCACCTGGCAGGATCACCTGATCCACCTGGGGAAGGTTTTAAAAGCCCTGCAAACTACAGGCCTAACTATCAAGGCATCCAAATGCCACATAGGGCAGGGAACAGTGGTATACTTGGGCCACCTTGTTGGAGGAGTATAAGTGCAACCCTTACATCCCAAGATGCACTCCATGCTGGACTGGGTAGCACCAACAACCCAGATACAAGTCAGGGTATTCCTTGGCTTCACTGGGTACTATAGAAGGTTTGTGAAGAGATATGGGTCCATTGTGACTCCCCTCACAGAACTCAACTCCAAGAAGATTCCCAAAAAGGTAAACTAGACACTTAGTCAAAAGGCTTTTGACACCATGAACGAGGCAATGTGCTCAGCACCAATTCTTAAGGCTCCAGACTATACCAAGCAGTTCATTGTGCAGACTGATGCCTCTAAACTAGGGATCAGAGCAGCATTGGAGTGCCATTGAGAGGGAGGCCTATTCTGTTGTTTGGTCCCTGAAGAAGCTGAGACCATACTTGTTTGGTACTCACTTCCTAGTTTAAACTGAACACAGACCTGTCAAATGGCTAATGCAAATATAAGGGGATAATCCTAAACTTTTTAAGTGGTCTTCTCCCTACAGGGAATGGACTTTATAGTGGAACACAGAACTGGGACTGCCCATGCCAAAGCAGATGGACTTTATAGGTTCTTCCACTTAGACAATGAAGACTCTCTAGGAAAAGGTTTGTTTCATCCTCTTTCGTTTGGGGGGGCTGGGTTGGGTAAGAAAGTACACTCTTTGTGTATGGTTGCTCCCACTTTTTGCCAAACTACTGATGTACTTTGACTGGGTGTGCCCTGGGCTCCTTTCAAACAGGTGGTACCCAGGGCCTATGTTCTTGCCCTATATTTGCATTGAGACAAAACCCAATTGGCACTCTTTACCGGTCAGTCCCTTGTAAATGGTAACACAGGTACCATGGAAACTGTGGTCAGGTAAGGCCTCTAGGGGCTTCAGCACTTATTGTGCCATTAGAGGCCCTGTACCTTTATACACAACACTGCGTTTGCAGGCTGCGTGTTTTGGTACGGAGCAAAGTGAAGAGTATGCATGGCACACATCCCTGTGTTCCATGCTTACTACCCACTGCCCTGGCATAGGTCAGCCACCCCTCTAGCTGGGTACACTATACCAGTGGTATGGGTACAGGTGCATGAGCACATGGTGTTGGTAGTTTGTCAATACTAACTCCCCAGCACCATAATGGCTTTACTGAAAACTGGGAAGTTTGGCAAACTTCAAAGTAAACATAAACTGATGTCAGCGTGGGATTTAAAGAAAAATACCCTCAGAGGGCATCTTGAGATGCCCCCTGAAAAATCACTTAACTCTAGTGTCCTGGCTAAGTGGCTGCTCGACAGCTTCCACCACCAGACATGATTCTGGACCCCTGGGTCGAGAGCCTGCTGCGTTTGGGGGTCTGAAACAATGCACTCCCTTGGACGAGGTGCCAAGCCTCTTCCCCCAGGATGGGCAGGGTCCACGAAGGGGAAGCTTTAAAGGCTTGCTGCCTTAGTGAGCTACTCCAGCCCCTTGTACTTCCAGCAAGGGCTCCCACTGGTTCGGACCCCCCCTTGGGTTGGAGAATCGGCTGGAAAACCAAGGGAGATGGGAGGTGTGGCCACCTTTGCCAACCCCACCCCTCAGGTGGGGGAGGCGAGGTGAAGTACAACTCTCAGCCCCTGTCATCTTGCAGATGGGGACCTAGCCAACCAGAGAGCGGCATATGCCCCCTTCCACTGGCGGGTGGCATAATAGGGGGTGTACCCCCAAGGAAGGGACCCATTGTTCCCAACCTTTACTTACCTATAATGCCCCTAAATCTACTATTTAGGGGCAACCCCGAACCCTGCCTCCTTGGACAAAAACTCACCAGAAGAAAAGAAGAAAAAGTACAGAAGAAGCTGTGCTAAAACTAAGAAGAGGAGGATGTCCACTGACTTGGCCCCAGCTCTACCGGCCAGTGTCCACCTCGAACCTGCTCCAGTGAAATCCCGGCAGCATCAAGAACCCAAAGGACCTGCCCTGCCTTCCAAACCCAAGACTTTGTCTCCTGTGAGCACCGATTTGCTCACCAACATACTCTGGCCTCAGCCAAAATAGTGAGTCTGCACCACTCTGCACCCGATGCCTACAGCCTGAGTACGAGTGGCCCAACACCACAAGGCGGTCTCCCCTGCAATCCTGACCTGAGATCTGGTGATCTCTGACTTGCCTCGACTCTCCAAACGACTCCTGCAGTCTCTTTCTGGAGGACCCCCACGACCGCCCCCAGAGCTGGTAAGAAAACCTGATTCCTAAAGCCATCCCTGCACCCGACGTCCCACGGTCTTGGGTGGCCCAACCAACGGTGTCCCAGAATCCCCAGGCACCCCACCTTACCTCTGAAACCAGTGTCCTCCTCCAGAACATCTTTGTCCCCAAGCCTGCAGTCTTTGTGGCAACTGGAGAATCCCCATTGAAAACAACAGGGCACCCAACGTCAAAACAGCACTCTGAACCCAGTCGCCCCTGCACTGCTGCGGGTGTACTTTGGGTGCTAACTCGGCTCCCTCTTTGCCCTGAGCCTAACACCAGGAGCTTTGCTCCCACAATCTTCTGGCCTGCTCGTAAGCAACTACCAACCAGTGGCCCTCTATTCCCCATTAGATAACATTGGGCCTTAGCACTCTGCACCCGGTGCACTAGTGCAGGTGAGGGTGCTTTGAGAGTGCATCCCTGACCCTGGGGGAACCCTGGTTCTAACCCTAGAAAACCAACTCCCAAACCCAAGTACTTACCTTGAAACCGACACCCACATTTATTCCCATAGGACTTCATTGACTGCTTTCTTGTGAAAAGTGTGAAGTTGGTTTTGTATGAGATCTTGAAAAACTGTAAATATCTAAAAACTGCTTTACTTACCTTTTCTCTAGGAAATGCCCCATTGTGATATCTGGGTGTGGAAGGTGGATATCTGACTATGGTTACCCCCAAACTTTTTGCCTGGTGTTTAGCTGATTTTTGACTTTAGTTGGCCTGGGATCGTGCTATTCAGGGCCCCAGGCTAATTGCTCTCTCCTTAAAATGGACTCCATGTACCTTAGGTACATACACAATTGGAACTGGTTCACCTTATTGGCCCCTGTAACAGTGTACCCAGGTACCCAGGGCATAGGTGCTTCCAAGGCCTACCAGGGGCTGCAGCACGTATTGTGCCACCCCTGGCCTGGCCTCCATATTTGACACAACTGGCTGATCACTCAGCTGGGGTAAGTCGGTGTAACCACCCCTTACTTAGGTGTAGTATGCCTATACCTAACCTAAAATGGACACATATGTTCCTATCAGCCACTCCTATGGAAGGCCTCATCAATCCTAGAGGCAGAGTGCTTGGAAATATGTGAGATAGTGCTCTGGCATGAGCTGAGCCTGTCTGCAGCTTTTGGAACCATGTCCTTTAGCTGTTTCATGATACTGCCATACCATATACTCTTAAGTGCATTATGAACCTCGCGGTTAAATGCCATCTTTGGTTTGGCTTTATCAAAACATGTCGAGTAAGGTGTCATACGAATTGGAATACTACCCCCTCGCCAGTTCTGGCGACGGGGGTAGCATTCCACCCTTCTAGAGGGACACGACATGTACCTAGCCTGAACCCCGGTTAAAGTTAAACAGAGCCTCAGCATCACAAAATGGATGCTGCCACCACAGACACAAGTCTGACCTCCTGCTGCTGGGAGTCCTTCCAGCGAGGGCAGCTTGGACAAAGGGTTTCCTGCCTTGGGAGGTGCTAGCACCACCCCAGACAGGATTTTGTGTATTGGGTAGGACAGGGCTGAATAGAATCAGACATGCCTGGGGCACACAAGGTGTCCCTGTGCATAGGCCAGTTCAAACCGGTGCTGGGGCCTTCCAGCCCCAGTCCTGGCGCGAAACTGGACAAAGGAAAGGGGGTGTAACCACCCCCATCCTGGTTCCACCCAGAGGAGGGACCTAGTAGGTGATCCGGCCCCCCAGATTCGAATAAGAGTGGGAGCTGTGTCCTGAGACTTCAGATCATCCTGAATCAACTTGAAACTAAGAAGACGACTGGACTTCGACATTCTGCTGCACAGAAGACTGAAGAGCATCTCCCTTGTGGCCTAGGAGTGGCCACCCTGTGAACACAGGCACCATCCAGCAACTCGACGTCTGCTTTGCCGCCGCCTCCCGCCGGAGCCCGAGCCCAGAGCCTGACAAGACCCAGACTCCCAGACTTCTCCCAGCCCGATCCACAGTCCCTGCAAAGAAGGGACCCGTGGAGGCACCGAGAGACGTGGGACCGGACCTCTTGAAAGACCCCCGAGAAGCTGACTGCGCAGTATCCGAGGCACCCTCGACACTGTGCTTTGGGGTTTGAGAAGCCCCAACCTCGAGCAGCCCTTGCACCGAAGATCAGCCCCCCAGCATCTCCACGATCTGCGTGGGGCCCTTTTGCACTGTGCCACTCGACGCGCCATCCCGGCCACTTGCCACGTGGCTAGCGGCCATCTTGGCGACGAAAACGACAAACTACACCACTGGTCTGGTTGCTCCAGACTGGCCCTTGCTCCCCTGAAAAGGAGCACCCGCTCTGACCTTGCTGGTCCGAGTGAGAAGCTTGAATCACTTCCTGCGTGGCTTGCTTTAGCCAAGGCCTGTTTGCTCCAATCAAGTTGCCGACACCGCCATCAGCGAGAACCTACATGGGACAGCTCGTGACCGACTCTTGGACGTCCTTGACCTCTTCGTGCCCACGTGGCTGCAGAGACAATCTTCACAACATCACCTGTTTGCGCCCGACATCGCCTGGTTCCTTCCTGGTTCCACGGTAGTCACTGGCTAGTGACTTTGAACATTGTCCCCTCTGCTTTCAGGTCTTCACCTCTTCAGATCCATCCTTGGATCCACCGGAACTCTTCACATCGAGCCGCCTGCAGCATCTTCAGCTCCAAGCACCATCGACCTGCGTGACGAAACCCGACACTACTTCGACCCTGTGCACCCGCTTCCTGTGGGTGAGGTAACTCAGCAACGCCGATGTTCCCACACTGGTATACACCTCTAGTGTCTGTGTCTAAAGTTTCATCCTTCTAGGTCACTCGGAAGGTTCCTTAATAACTAACTTTGTAACTTTTACGCACCATTGACATTGCATTGGTAAAGCGTGCACTTTCCGCACTGCACCTGAGTCCCGCGGGCTTTTCCCGACTTCTTCACTGCTAGTCCCGAACAGCTCCAGCGATTCCCCAGGCCCTAGGCCTCTTCACTTTCCCCATAGTGGTTCTTATACCTCTATTTTAGTATATGGTTTAGGTGGCCCCTAGGGCTCATCCAAAATTGTGCAACTTTTGTATATTTAAACTGTGTTTTGTTTTAACGCATTTGCTTCTGTGCTCATAAAGAGTATCAGGGTTATTTGTAGAAATAAATCTATATATATTTTCAATATATATCTGTGTGGTGTCCTTTCATTTGGTATTCAAGGGGATTGTGCATGGTAAAACAGCTTGCTTCACATGCCTTTACAGAGTTTAGCCTAAGACTGCTTAGTCCATGCTACCCCTAGAATAGCTTGTCTATAAGGTTGACTTTACAACCTGCACCATAAGGGTTGCTTGGCATGGTACAAGGTGATCACTAGAAGTAGTGAGCATCATATACCAGGCCAAATTCTCACATTGGTGAGCAGCGGATTGGGATTTGAGCTTGCTGTTGTTTTACCATTACAGTCTTTGAAAGTATCATTTGAAAGATCATACAGGTATCTGATAGGTACACTAAAACAAGACTAGATATACTTAAGTTCTACTGAACTTAGTTGTTGTAGAGGATAGGGAGTAGCACACCCTGACTACAACTACTAGATAGGTTTTGTAGGAAAACACAAGTGTAGGTAGATTGCAACACATCCACCACACTAGAACAATGTCTGGAGCAGAGGGATCCACTGGACCCATCTCTGTTGAGAGTGACCCTCCAAGGGCACCATCCAAATTTGCTATCTTTCCATTTAAGGAACTGAGGCAACTGTGTTCCATGAGATGAATCATAACAGGTCCTACTCCTACAGCAGGACACCTCAGAGAGCTTTTAGACCAGTCTGAAGCTCTAAAGAACTCTAAACCAGGCTCCTCAGGGACTGGTGATGGAGGTTCTCCTTCTGAAGAAGAAAACACTGATGCCCCTGCCCCTGTTATCCACATAGATGAGGAAGATCAGGCCACTGGAGATACTCAGCTAGAGGATGAGGAAGAAGAGGAGGAGGAGGAAGAAAGTGGGTCTGATGATGAGAGAAATAGCCAGGTGTTAGTCAGCAGGCTTAACAGAGCTAACTTAAGCTTATTTGGGACTGAAGGTGGGTCCAACCCCTTCAGACCCCCAAATGGACTTAACCAGGAGCATAGGAGGAGGAGGAATCACTCAGGTGAATCCAATACTTCCCATGTTTCTAGAGGTTCTCATGGCAACTCCAGAAGGGAGTTGACTAGCCCTCAGAGAGGGGAACATGAGGCCAAAATGAGAGAGGCTGAACTTAGGATCCAGAAGCAAGAATTAGAAGTTGCCCTGGCCAAAGAGAAACTTGCTAGAGCAAGGCAGCCTAGAGAGAGTGGATTAGGATCCACTGGTGGCAGCACTATCCCTAAGGATAAAGACAGGTCCTATGACAATAGAAACCTGAGTAAGATTGTGCCCCCCTACAAAGTTGGGGATGATATCCACAAATGGATGACTGCACTTGAGAGAGCTTGCAAAGTACAGCAGGTCCCTCAAGATCGGTGGGCAGCAATCTTGTGGCTCTCCTTTGAAGGTAGAGGCCGAGACAGACTCCTCACAGTTAGTGATGGGGATTCTAGAAACTACCTGGTCCTGAAGAGTGCTCTGATTGATGGGTTAGGCTTAACCACTGAACAGTACAGGTTAATGTTCAGAGATACCCAGAAGACACAGACTCAGGACTGGTCTGAATTTGTTGAATGTGCCACTAAGGCTCTGGAGGGCTGGTTGCTGGGAAGTAATGTTACAGACTATACAGGTTTGTATAATTTAATTATGAGAGAGCAAATCTTAAGTAATTGTCAAAATCAGCTTCTACATCAGCACCTGGTGGACTCTGATCTGACCTCTCCACAAGAATTGGGTAAGAGGGCAGACAAATGGGTCAGAACCAGGATCAGGCCTAAGAACCAGGGTGGTGACCAAAAGAAAGAGACTACCAAGCCTCAAGAGAAAGGTGGGGATAAAACCAAAGAGAACACTTCCCCAGGGCCCCAAAGCTCCAAGGATGGGGGTGGGTCCCAAGGCACTTCCTCTACCCAGAAAAAGCCTTACTGCCATAACTGTAAACAGGTTGGTCATTGGAAAACAGACAGCTGTTGTCCAATGAATGGTAATAAGGAAAACATACCTCCAGGTAAAGCTCCAACACCTCCTGTCACTGTTAGCAGTGGTCCCCCAGGGGGTGGGAGCACCCCCAAGAATTTGGGTGGATTTACTTTTGGAGCACAGGTGGATTCTGGCCTAACCAGGTCCCCTACCTCAGATACTCTTGTCTATGAAACTGGCATGGGGTTTGCCAATTTCACTGATTGCCCAAATACTTTGAGCAAGTATAGACAAGAACCCCTCATCAATGGTTTGAAAGTTGAGGCCTACAGAGACACAGGGGCTAGCATTACCATGGTGACTGAGAATCTAGTCCCCTCTAGGCAACTTTTACCTGGTGCCACATACCAGGTGACAAACATTGATGGAGTTCAGAAAAATCATCCCATAGCAGTGGTAAATCTCAGCTGGGGAGTAGTCACTGGCCCAAAGAGAGTGGCAGTGTCCTCAAACTTGCCTGTAGATTGCCTACTGGGGAATGATTTGGAAATCTCAGCCTGGGCTGAGGTTGAACAAGAAACCCATTCTAGAATGGTAAATCTCCATGGAAAGGTTAGTGGGGCTGTGATGGCTACAGCCCCAATCCAAGATGTCCTTCCTGAAAAGGTTGGTAGGGCTGAGCAAACCTCAGCCCCATCTTTAGCTAACTTCCCTCCTGAAAAGATTAGCAGGGCTGTGATGGTAACAGCCCATACCCAAACTGAGTCTCCTCCTGAAAAGGTTGGTGGGGCTGTGATGGCCACAGCCCAAACTCAAACTGATACATGCGTTGTGAAGCCTGAAAAGATGGATCACTCCACACAAACAGAGAGCATTGAGGAGGAAGAGAAATCTCCCTCCCACCAGACTTTAGGAAAGGATCAGCCTCCTCAGGGAAAACAGCTTGCTTCACATGCCTTTACAGAGTTTAGCCTAAGACTGCTTAGTCCATGCTACCCCTAGGATAGCTTGTCTATAAGGTTGACTTTACAACCTGCACCATAAGGGTTGCTTGGCATGGTACAAGGTGATCACTAGAACTAGTGAGCATCATATACCAGGCCAACTTCTCACACTGGGCATATCACACCGAGTAGAAAAAGTAATCCATAGAGTAATCTGTAAAGTAATCAAAAGTAATCTAACAGTAATTCCAACTGTATTCCAAGTATTTACAAACCTGTAATGAAGTCATTTTCATTCAGCTTGCTTGTATTGTTCAACCTGCCTTGACAATTACAATTTACACTTACCTGTACCAGGCTTGCTTGGTTCTAGTAAATAAATATAACTAAATATTTTTATACAAATAAATTGATCTGAATTCAGTCTTTGAGTATGTGACATCTTTTGCTGCCTGAGTGTGTACAACAAATGCTTAACACTACCCACTGATAAAGCATTACTGCTGCCCACACTACCACAAATAGAGAGTCAGGTGCTCTCTACTTTTACCTCTGCCTACCTTTGGAGTTCCACTAGACTCAGTGCACACTATACTTACTTTTTGTATAGTATATATAGAGACAGTTTTCTACAGTGACTGACTGTTTGCATTCCCAAATGAACAGCAGGGTGTAACTAGTATATCTTCTAAGCAGGAAGAAACTGGCACCTCAAGTCTAGACATGGACTAGCTAAAAATAATCTCTTGGAATATAGCGGGTATAACCAGAAAAATAATAATCAAGATTGGTTATCACTTGTGGCAAACTATGATATATTATGCCTCCAAGAAACCTGGGAAACTTAGCAGATCAATATAAATGAGTATTGCACTTTTCAGTAGGATGCAGTGACATCTAAATGAGGACATGCAAGTGGGAGGCTAGCTACTTTAACATTACTGCTGCATCCCTCATCTTGGGACTGACACATCCTCTGGCAAATTGTGAATCTCCAAGCACAATTGGTGCATCTCCTCAGCTGAACGGTGCATCTTCAAGCAGAACCAGCACATCACTGCTGTTGCATGAATTGGACTTGTCACAAAAGACTCACATCACCGCTGTAACCCGCATCTTGGGACCGACCCATCCTCTGCTGAGCAGGACCGACACATCTCCTCGACTAAGCGGCACAACTTCAAACCAAACCGACGCATCGCCAGTTTTTAATGGATTGAACCTGTCGCAAGAGACTCGCATCGCCGCTGCATCCCACATCTTTGAACCAAGGCATCGCCGTCTCAACTGCCACTGCACAACACTTTCACTGGCCCAAGCTCCTCGCATCCCTTGTCAACGGCAGCCTCAATGATGATGCCGAACCTCTGCATCGCAGCTTCACCGCTCATTGGAACTGAGGCATTATTTCTACTACGCCTCACATCCTTGACACCGGCCTTTGCATCCCAAGCCCTGTTGTAAGGATTTTTGGCGGCTATGCATCAGGACCTCACATCGCAGCCTCGTCGCATCTCGGAACCGACACATTGCCTCTGCTGTGCAACGCATCTGCGATGCAGAGCCACAAACATTCCACAACCAGGATTTAAGGTACTTTGGTTCAGCTGACCTAATTGGGTCCCTGTAGCCAGCCCACACTCCTTCGTGGTAGGCCTGAATGTTTGACTTTGTCCCTGTCCGGTGCAACCAGATTTCTCCAATCTCGCATTTGCTTCTTGGTTCTATTTTTCACTATAAACTTTCAAATTAAATATCTCAAGTTGTACTTAATGGATGTTTGTAGTTTTGTCCAGTTTTATTTATTAAATTAAGCTCTAGTTTCCTAATCTGGTGTGGACCTTCTTGTGTGGTGTTTTCACTGTTTTACTATTTTACGTGTTGTACAAATACTTTAGACACTGCCTCTAAAGTTAGGCCTGACTGCTTTATGCCAAGCTACCAGTGGTTGAGCACAGGTTAATTTAGAATTACCTGCCTCTTACCCTGACTAGGATTGTGGTTATTGCTTGACCAGGGTTTATACTCCAGTCAACCAGTTACCAAATTTCGAACACAATTTTTATTCAATATTAACGCAGATTAGACTGAAAATGAAATTCAAATTCACATACATTTCAGAAGAATGTGTTTTGTTTCATCTACGCAAATGGTTTAAATACACACAACACAATAAAACTTCCAGGGAACCATAGCCTTACTAGGCAAACATATCAACATGACATTTTGGCAGCAGTTCAGAGCAAGTGACAAAGCAGATTAATTATAATTTGTTTTCAAATTTAACGATGTCTCGTTATTTTACAGCTAATTTGAGCCATAGGGATCTGTTTCTTTGTTATATTTGTTGTAAAAACAAATTGTATGTGGCTTGTTATAAAACACGATTAAAGAATACCATGGAGTCAGGAGAAATGCTTTCATAATTTGCGAAACACCACTAGGTTTACCGTAGCAAGCTGTTCCTGGATCAGATTGAAATATGTACAACTGTGCACAGAACAATACACGTGAAAAGCGGATTTCCACTCTGCGGTCCGTTGAGTGGGGGGCCTCCCCACTATATTTTACTCCTTTGCTTTACTGGGAAAAACCCAAAACAGAAGCAAGGATCATTTTGTGATAATAGGCGAGATTATCGCATTTCACAATTCTCCAAAGTAGGAATCCAGATAACTATTTTAAAAGATTAATTTGTTACTTGGTTTCTTGAAAAGAAAGATTGACTGGAGATTTAACACAGTATTTTACTTTTTAATATTGTGCAGAAGGTTTTTATTGATGTTCAAACTTGAAGTTCCAACTGGCTTGGCCTACAGTGCTCATTTGTATTTCCTAACAACATACTTTATTGCAATTTGCCCTCCTGTTTTTTTTCTTTGAATGGACGTTAAATGAAAGCTTGATTAGATACCTATTTTCTATTTTCTCTGCAAGAACGAGAAATTATTTTAATGAAATACTACAAAGAAATTGAACAACCTTCTTGTGCGCCGCAGCAGTTCTTCGAGTTGCAAATAAAGAAATTTGACACCTTCTCTTGCAGGATTGTTCTGGCTCTGTAATGGCATATTGTGGAACGAGAATGAGCAATCAAACCTAAACATAGTGGAAAAGAGATGCTCTGCAGGCTTCATTTAACATCCTTTATTGATGCAACGTTTAGCAAAGGCTAATTGCTTCTTCACCACTGTGCAGAATGTAATTTGAGTCCTATATTTTAGTTTTCTGGAATCTATTTTTGACTTACAAGATCCCACCATAAGCAAATTGGTTGTACTTTTCCGTTAGGCAAGAGTGCATTGACTGATGTTGTTAAGTGGTTCTAATGGCACAAGGACAATGAGGACGTTTGTTAACACTCCTAATACAATACATTTGTGTAACAGAAAACTCTAACGACATAGGATGCTGAAAGTGAAAACTCTCCACATAAGTAATTGTTTTTCAGGCTGTTTTGCACAGTGCAAGCAATTATCTTCCGATTGAGGCTTGTGAGGGACAAAAGGCATTATTAGACTCGATGGTGTCATGAAACAGTGTTGACGTCAACGGAGGTTTCTTCTAAGACCGGAGTTCGAAATCTGATTACTTCACGTTTGTGACAGCTTAAGTGTGGACTTGAGCGAGGGGTGTTTCAAATTTTATAATGTCCACTGCGACAATTGGATTAAGAGATGTAACCTTTTTTTAACGTAATTTTCTCAAGCTCTATGTATAATCTAGTGCAGAGTTAATTTTTTTATTAAGGGTTGTATCAAAAGGATCACCAAATAACAACAAAGCCTGCATTACAGATAGTTTTCATTGTCCCACTTCATGCTGTACCATATACTTAACTGAGTGTGCCACGAAGACCTGGGTAGGGCACCAAATTACAGTGGAAACGCTGTTCAGAGGGAAAGTGAGAAGCACACCGGCCCTCTGTACAGTGCATTAGTCAACTGCAAACCAGCCTGCATGTCAAATGGGAGCAGAAACCTTCGTGAAGTTGCCTGGGGGGAGGGGGGGGGGGGTTTCCCTGGGATCCTTGTGTGCCCCTCCCAATAGGCGTCCTTGGGATACACTGACTGTCAGCAGCAGCTCCTTCACTATGGTGGAGAAGCGCTGCCCCCACCTTACAGCAGCCGAAAAAATAAAAATAAAAACGATATAAACTCTTTCTTCTTCTCATTTTATTTTTAGGCTAGGGGGCGGGACCAGGGTGGTGACAGGCTGGAGAGGGAGTGTTGAGTGCTGCCTTTACTGCGTATGTGGATTTGGCCAGCCATCTCAGGCCGGCCTAAACCGCATGCTTGGTGAAGCTCTCTCCAACCTTAGCTGCAATGCTGGGTTGAAGAGAGCAGGCACAGGCTCCCAGTGTGTGTGGGAGCACAAATCATCAGCGCCCAGGCCAATCCTGAAACTGCTTTCAGTAGCATGAAAGCAGCGTCAGGATTGGCGGCAGTGCACTCTGTGAGCCTTTGCCTGAAGAAGCGAGGAGCACGATGCGGTGCGCAAGTGTTTTAAAAAAATGTGTCCCCCCAGTTTCCCATCTCCCCCCTGCGCGCCACTCTGTCAACTTGCCGGCCACTGCTGCTGACTGTGTGCCACTTCTCTGTGATAATCAGTCAGACTGCCTCCAAACAGACTCTTTACTACTGCGCCAGTATCTTTAATATTGGACGGGCTCAAAGGATTCCCTCATTTGCATTGAGTTGGTCAATTATGCGAATGAGGGCACGCCTTTGGGATCACACTGGCACACATTTAAAAAGCTCAGTAGCTCCTTCTGTAACACCAAGGAGCCAGTCGGGTGCAAACAGTGGAAACACACACACACACACGCACGCACACATACACACACACACACTTACTTGTTGCACTCCTGGGCAGAAATTGATGCATCAATTTGCTGATTAGCATGTCACTTATTGTTTACCCCCAATGGTGAGAGGATCTGCTTCCTGCTGCAAAGCAAGCCAGGGTGAGTGCTTCATGCTTTGGCATTGTTGGATAAAAATCCAACATGTATATGTTTGCGCTATAGAAAACTTTATAAATAAATAAATGTATGGCCTGTTTTGACACCCTGTCTGTTTGTAGGTTATGATCTTCCATGCACTTTTATGACAACAAGTGACCTTTCATTTCAAGACCCTTGGGACATTTGTTCCCTGTGTGTGGTTTTGCTTCCCTTGTAGAGTGGTAGACTCTATAGATCTTAGGGTAACACCAAAATGTACTCCTAAGCTTAATAGAGGATTATTCTGTCATCAGGCTGTGGGAAGCTGTTTGCCAGTGGCAACTGATTCAAAGTGTATGAGCACGAACTTTTTTTAATAGAGGGTGGGAGTTTTTTTTGTGTAAACCATTCATGTAGATTGCCACGTACTTGGTTTAAAGATTGCCTTTGCAAATGCAATGTGTTTTTATCATTGAAATAAAATGTTCTCTGCTTTTTTTCTCTAATCAAACAATGCCAAATGTGTACAGATTTTTTCTTTGCAAATGTGCCTTTTGTGACATAAAGTGTAACTAAGGTTACACTTTTCATGCAAATGTGGGCAAAATGTTAAACGGTGTGCATTTAGGGCCAGATGTAGGAGCCCAAATACCGTCCGGTAACGGCCGATTTCGGCCGTTACCGACCGGTATTTAGGAATTGGCATGTAGGGGCCATTATTTTACAGAATCAGTAAATTTACCGATTCAGTAAATTTACCGATTCTGTAAAATACCGAATCGGTAATTATACTGATTCGGTAAATCCAAATGTAGGTGACACTCCTGAGAGTGTCACAGGCCCTTAAGAGTCGGTATTTTACCACACAATCCTATTGTGTGGTAAATTACCGAATCCAGGTGTGCATGCACATCTGTGCATGCACACTGTGCAATGTGACACACAGACATGCTCTAAGGGCATGTATGTGTGCCACATGTCACACATGCCTTTACTTCGGGTGCTAGAGGGTGTCAAAGTGACACCCCCTGCACCCTTGCAACATTCGGTATTTACAGATTCGGTAAATACCGAATCGGTATTTCCCATTGATTCCTATGGGCTTCATCTGCGCCAACCTTGGCGAAACACTCGACAACACGTCTACGAGGTAAATTACCAAAGACTGCATTACCCAGAATGCCAGGGGCGATCCTTGCTTGATAGGTGAGCGGTGTGCTCCCAGACCTGCTGTTTTTTCTAATGGACTCCCGTGAGTCATGGAGCTGACGAGCTCGTGGTTGATGCCCTGCGCGCCAGTGAGTGGTACCAGACCTGAGATGATTTCGGCAGCCTATTCAGCAAACCCCTAAAACTAGTCTGTAATCTCTACTGACGAAGGTTAATGAACCTGAAACACCGGTGTCTAGAGATCAGCGTCATCTGCGCCAACCTTGGCGAAACACTTGACAACACGTCTACGAGGTAAATTACCAAAGACTGCATTACCCAGAATGCCAGGGGCGATCCTTGCTTGATAGGTGAGCGGTGTGCTCCCAGACCTGCTGTTTTTTCTAATGGACTCCCGTGAGTCATGGAGCTGACGAGCTCGTGGTTGATGCCCTGCGCGCCAGTGAGTGGTACCAGACCTGAGATGATTTCGGCAGCCTATTCAGCAAACCCATAAAACTAGTCTGTAATCTCTACTGACGAAGGTTAATGAACCTGAAACACCGGTGTCTAGAGATCAGCGTCATCTGCGCCAACCTTGGCGAAACACTCGACAACACGTCTACGAGGTAAATTACCAAAGACTGCATTACCCAGAATGCCAGGGGCGATCCTTGCTTGATAGGTGAGCGGTGTGCTCCCAGACCTGCTGTTTTTTCTAATGGACTCCCGTGAGTCATGGAGCTGACGAGCTCGTGGTTGATGCCCTGCGCGCCAGTGAGTGGTACCAGACCTGAGATGATTTCGGCAGCCTATTCAGCAAACCCCTAAAACTAGTCTGTAATCTCTACTGACGAAGGTTAATGAACCTGAAACACCGGTGTCTAGAGATCAGCGTCATCTGCGCCAACCTTGGCGAAACACTCGACAACACGTCTACGAGGTAAATTACCAAAGACTGCATTACCCAGAATGCCAGGGGCGATCCTTGCTTGATAGGTGAGCGGTGTGCTCCCAGACCTGCTGTTTTTTCTAATGGACTCCCGTGAGTCATGGAGCTGACGAGCTCGTGGTTGATGCCCTGCGCGCCAGTGAGTGGTACCAGACCTGAGATGATTTCGGCAGCCTATTCAGCAAACCCCTAAAACTAGTCTGTAATCTCTACTGACGAAGGTTAATGAACCTGAAACACCGGTGTCTAGAGATCAGCGTCATCTGCGCCAACCTTGGCGAAACACTCGACAACACGTCTACGAGGTAAATTACCAAAGACTGCATTACCCAGAATGCCAGGGGCGATCCTTGCTTGATAGGTGAGCGGTGTGCTCCCAGACCTGCTGTTTTTCCTATGGGCTTCACAGCCCATAGGAATCAATAGGAAATACCGATTCGGTATTTACCGAATCGGTAAATACCGAATGTTACCGATTCGGTATTTCTACTTTAAAAAATACCTACATCTCCCACCTTCATATTTACCGATTCATAGATACCGAATCGGTAAAATTCGGTATTTATGAGTCGGTAAATTGAAGTTACCGACATCTGGCCCTTAATGAATTATTGTGTAGGCATGGGGAGCGGGCAGACCGCCGAGCGTCCAGGAGTGGGAGGATGATTGTATTGGTGCCTGCATCGGGTGGTTTATCTCAGTCGGGCTGCCCTAAGAAATGTGTTAAAGTGTGGGGCAAATGGAGTTCGTACAGAGGTACATGAGGGATCGTGAAGGTAAGTAGATAGGATAAAGAGGGAGGATGGCTATCCAGGGGATCCAAGAAGATATAGCTGCCAAATGTAGTCATGATCATGTTTATGAGAATTGTGACCAGAATAAATATACTGTGATGATGATGATGCTATACCCGACTTTCTTGCAGGATTATGATCATTGATACCGTTTTATATACTTGCTGTGCACTGAGCAATGGTTTAATAAAAAGATTTCTAAAAATAAAACTGTGCACATTTGTAAATTTATAATGTTTTTAATAGAACTTTGTGAAAGTTACGAGAAAAAAAAACTTCTGAACTTGCACAACCCGATATTTTACCTGTATTTTTGGAAGAGGTGTCTACCGAACATTTGATTAAAGACCATACAGTTTTGTATAACAATATCCTTTTATCTGTGTTTGAGTGTGATGCTCGATTGTACTTATGTGTATGCTTTGAGACTGCGAGTGATCTGAATAGGGACATCTTCGATTGCACTTTGCATGGTAAACAGAGTGGTGGTTTTCTGCACCAGGGAGGAGGCGATTCTGGCTGACGTGTCCATTGAAACAGGCTTTTGGTGTGTGCCTCAGACACCCTAAAGCAGTGTCAACATTGTATTTGTTCTTTGAAGCAATCAGCTTTTATCACAGAGAAATGCTGTGGAACAATGCACCTGATAGAGCTCTTACCGCACTCTAAATTTTATGGGTGGAACTGTATGGGTTTAAACGCACTTACATGTATTTTTATCATTTGCAGTGTTTAACGATTATTAAGATGCATTTATTCAAAGTTATATCCTCATCGAAATGTAGTGTGCACATTTAAATAGGACTCTGTATGTATTAAAGAAACCTATAATTCCTGTATGTGTAATTTGCAGGATGAAATATTATCCGTGCAATGTAATTTGTGTTTAGTTTAAGTTGCCTGAATTGTTGGCCCAAATTACAGGTTGTTAGATTTTATTCTCCTTGGTTGCTCAAGAAATAATTAAATGAATCCTTTTTGTATTCGAAGATAGCATGTTCTTATCCTACTGCAGGTGCAGGAATTCGACCTCTTTATTCTTAGATTTAAGGAGATACCCGTAATGTCTTTGAAGAAGACTAGAAGGTGAAAGGGGAGGATGCTTTTCGTGTCTGGCTGATCTGGGAATCAAGGCCATTGGAAAGAAGCTGAACAACACGGCTCCTGTGGAGAATTACAGAAATGTTGCAATTGAAAAGTTTATTCTGTGACGTATTGGATGGGCTGAACATTGTCTTTTTGTATGATACACATGGACAGATTAGGGAGACTTCTGCTTTTCTTGGAGAAGAAGGAGCATCTTAGAACAAGCTCCATAGCCTTAAGCTATCAGACCCATTTAACGTGAGTACTTCTTAGGAAGTCAACACGTGCTGACACCTTTGGGGTATCATATAAAGGAGATAGGCAGGACCCTCATTTAGAGCAGTGTAGGGAACGATATTTTCATTTATTTCTCAATGAAAAGAGAATTGGATTCAGCTTCTATTCTGTGTTGCATTTTGATTTTCGAGTTCATCCCATTATGCCTTTTATACTCTGATATTAAGGTGTGTTTATATTTAGTTATTTTTGGCTTTATAATAAACCCATCAATTGAAGTCCAGAGTCTGTGGTCCTTTAACCAATGACTGATTTGTAAGTATAACCTAAAATTGTTTTGGTCCCCCCACCACTTTTAGCAGGCAAATAAAAGACCATCAGTATTGGATTCAGTAGGTAAGGTACGGAGTAAATTTAGCGTAATCAAATGGGAGCAGAGGATGGTTTGCCTCTAAAGTGAGGGGAGAATGAGGAAATAGTGTAAAAGCGGAAGAAAATTGGGCTCTGAATTTGGAGTAGACGAAAGCGAAGACGAAGATTGATGGAGGTTGGCGGATGCTGATGGTGCGGCGGAAACGGTGGTAGCTGTGTGAAACTGTGTGGTGTGTTAGATTGCGGTAATTAATTAATTGTGTGATGTCTTGTGAAGTTGGAATGAGAGTTGAGTGATTGTGGATTAATCGATTTACTGGTCCGTACACGTGCAGATCAGGAAGTTTGGTGAGCGGACTCAAGAAAAGTCCAAGGTCCCGGGATAGTTTTATATATGTAATTGTCTGATCAATATTGTGGGTGTCGTGAAGCGCTATCGACGATCCACTCGTGATAGGGAACTTTGTGTGAATGCAGGAGTACGTCACTGTAGAAAGCCTCAGGTACCGGGGGTGGACTACGGCAATTGAGTGACCAACGCAGGTCGGGGGTCACAGCAGACAAATGTTCTTGTAAGAGTGTTCTATAGATCTTTTAGCGGATAGACAATTACTTGTGTTATGTAACTGTAAGTTATTGTGACTGAAGAAGGAAGCAGTTACTTGGTTAATAACTTTTAGATATACAGTTACTTGTAGTATGAATGTGTGAGCGAGTGTAAGAGGTGAAATTGTAAAGAAGGGGAGCCGCTGTGAAGAGGGAGTTGTGACGTCAGTGCGTGCTGCGCTGGGATAGTTCGGTTGATGTAACGCTGCGCTGGAATTGGTGGAAGTTCGTTTGGAGTTGAATATTGAAGGTTGGATTGCAAATAGGTGATTTTCACAATGAGATGTTTTAAGGTGTTGCAAGATTTGTGTAGAGGCGACACAGGGGTGGTGACTCGGGTAGGAGAAGAAGCTCAACCAGAGGATACCCCGGCACATTACATGGCAACAAACGTAGGACTCCATACTATAGTGTGGCTTCAAAATTGGCATAAGATTACAGAGAAAGAGGGAGAATTGGCTTTCCCTCGTTATGGGTCATTTCAGATGGAGGTGCTGTACTAGCTGAGGGGAGTGATGTCTTCTCTGAAACCTTCGCCTAGACCAATGCAATTTGAGGCATTAGATGCATGGATAAGAGCAGCAATGGCAAAGAGAGGAGACGCTTCACAGGGAAGAATGAAGAAAACATTGAAGGCATATCAGGATGCCAGGTGGGATGCACAGCTGAAGAAATGGAGAGTAGACACCATAGAGGAAGAATGATTGTATCCATTCAGGTTGCTAGTGGAAGGGTCTGGGGAGAAGAGTAAGAAAGAGGAGGACAGTGATACAAATGACAGTTTTCTTGATAGACTGCTAGCAGAACATCTTCCACCTTGTGACTCCAGAGCGGAGTTGGAGAAGATGCAGAAAACAGAAGAAGCTTTAGGTATGGGACGAACTGGTTTAGAGGATCAGACAACAGGAGTAAGAGGGAGACTGTCAGTGGGAATAAGAATTCCAGGACGATCTGGAGGAATAGGGTATGCAGTTCCTGAGTCTGACAAAACTGCATGTTCCATGCGGTTACCAGAGGCTCTACCAGTTACTATTTGACCTGTGGTTTCAATATATGACTCTAGAGCGAGGGCAAGTAGAAGTCAACAGCAAACAGGATGAGAAGAGACTATGTCTGGAGGGAGCCTTACAATGAGTGGAACAGGTATGGCTCAGATGCCAGTGGAAGCTAGTACTCCACTGCCAGCTATAGCTGAACTATCAAAAATGGACAATGGATCTGAACGAAGACTAAAAGGAGCTTTGGCAAATTCTAGGTCAGACATCAGAATGTGGGTTCCACCGGTGAGGGACTCAATGATAAAGAGAGAAGACTTGCACATGAGACGAGAAACACCTAGGGTAATGTTCGAACCCCAGCATTTGTGTGAAGGTAACCATTGGAGAAGTTGAAGTTGTGAGAGAGAAAGTCGCCCAGGACAAAGGAGAGCACAAGGAAGAAGCAGGAAGTGAAAGAGGTCAGAGAATCATACAAGTGGCAATGAAGGCACCACTGACAGATGTGGTACGACTAAAAGCTGAAATAGATGAAGTGATAGAAGGGAATCTGCTATTGGACAGGATAGAAACATATGACCCAAGCAAATTGCTTTTTGTAGCTAATGATGTTACTAAAAAGGCAAAGCAAGCTCATGAAGCATTGGTACAGTTGGCACAAAGGTATGAGAAGGATTTGACCAAGACGAAATTGATGCAGAGAACCTGCAGATCGAATTATACTGATCAAGATTTAGAAGAAAAGCGAACAACAGGATTAAAGGCACAAATTAGAAACTTGATAGTAGCGATGCGACCTTGGAGAGAATTAGACAAATGGGAAGAAAGGTGGTCAAAGAAGAAAAGCGCCAAGAAAATGATAGGAGAAACTCCACCTCCAGGTGGAGGGACGGGAGCGGCAGGAACTTCCTCTCTGAGAGAAGTACAAAATGGGGGGTATGTACATGTACCATGGAGCAGGGGTGATTTTGTAGCATTTACTAACCTGCTGACTGGTATAAACAGATTGACCGGTTTGTTAAGATTTCGAAGTTGTTATAGATTGATTTGAATACCTTGTTTGATATAGTGGTTCCAGGTGATTTATGGACGGCATGTAAGGTTGCCGTTGATTGGTCTGCTGCAAAACCGGCTAGAGAAGCGGTGACTCATGGTCCTTCGCCTGAGGTAACAAAGAAATAGGAACAAGTGATTAAGTGTTTGCAATCTAAAGTGACTCCTCAGACTGTTGATTGGCTTAAAATCGATCGTACTACTCAACATCCTAAAGAATCCGTACATGATTATTACGAGAGACTTTTAGTAGCCTTCAAACAACATAGTGGATTGGATACCATTGAGCCAAAAGATATGGGACAGTTTGTTTCGAAGTTTGTGTTGGGATTGAAATCTGATATTAGTTTGATGATACAGCTTCACTTGCTATGTTGGCAGAATAAGTCTGTAGATGAAATTCTGCGTTATGCAAAATACTGCAGTTAACTGGTAGAGGCAGCACAAAAGAAATCAAAAGAGAAATTGATATTGGTACAGTTGAGGAATGGGGAAAGGCCTGATTGGATGCAAGGGGTTGGAGGAGCGATGGGTCGAGAAAGAGGTAGAGGAATGAATCAACAGATGGTATCTCAACCTGGACAGGGAAGAGGAAGGGGTATGGATGCCGGTATGGGAGGTGATTGGGTAGCAAATCAAAAGAAGGTCACACATTGTCATTATTGTCACAAAATTGGGCATTGGAAGCGCAAGTGCCGTTTGAATCCAGAAAATCAAATGCATTATGAGAGGGAGGGAAAGATGACAGAGGGCTTGAACACCGTGACAATACCAAGGTCCATGTATGGGGGAGGTTGTGAGTCGCAGTTGCAGATTCCTCGGCCTCTGAAAATATACACAAGTAATCATGTGTACCATCAGATGCCTTATTTTGAAATACAAGACAGATTTGACCAAACTCAAGGTTCTCATGAGTGTCAGAGGGCGGTGCAGGGAGAGTGCATTTTGGGTGCTGCTCTGGAAGTAGATCAAAGTGGACCATTTGTAGATGCAGAGGTGAATGGACATCCTGTTACCTTTTTGTTAGATACCGGAGCTGCACACTTCACAGTAAGGACGGAAAGGGTCCCTAATTTATCCCTTTCAGGACATTCAATTCAGGTAGTGGGAGTTACCAATCTGAGAATGAATAGCCTGTTAACAAATGAGTTACCTGTGAGAATAGGACCATTCCAGGACAAACACCAATTTGTGCTGTGCGATTCCAGCCCAGTCTGTCTATTGGGATGAGATCTTTTGTGTAAGCTAAATTGCACGACGAGGGGTGTGGAGTTGCAAACTATGATGACGACGCTGATTTTAAAATCGCCAATATGAGCTTGTGTACCGTAATGTTTGTGATTCTCACGACAGAGGACTTACTACATGATTTGAGAGATTTGGTTTCTCCGAAACTGTGGTATTTCATGGGTGAGGAGATAGGATTGATCCGAGGGGTTGAACCTGTTAAGATACAGGTCAAAGCAAATACTGAATTCCCACAGTATAAATTGACTCCAGAAACTGTGGCTGGAATAAGACCTATAATCGAGTCTATGATTGCCCAAGGCATTCTGAAAGAGATAAGAGGAAGTCCCTGTAACTCACCTGTTATAGAGCTACAGAAGCCTATTGGCAAGTACAGAATAGTGCAGGATTTGCGTAGGGTCAATGAAATTGTGATCCCATGTTGTCCTGAGGTACAGAATCCAGATGTTATACTATATCAAATACCATGTGAGTCAGAATGGTTTACCGTCATCGATTTAAGTCAGGTGTTTTTCTCCATACCACTCCACAAGGATAGCCAATTTATTTTTGCATTTAGGATGGACAACCGTTTGTTAACAAGGTGTTTTATCCTTCAAGGTTATACAGAAAGTCCCTCTAACTTTAGTCAATGTTTGAAAAAAGAATTGGAAGGGTTAGTGATGCCCCAGAGCTCAGTCAGTATATTGACGACCTTTTAGTCGCTTCAGAGACTGAGGATGCTCCCGCAGGATCGACACAGTGGCTTTTCTGAATCATTTGGCAGAGAATGAACACAAGGTGTCCCCAAACAAGCTTCAGTATTGTGAAACAGAAGTGTAGTATCTTGGTCACTGAATTGAGAAAGGAAAACGAAGAATGTCACCAGATCGCATAGAGACAATTCTGCAAATGGGAACACCAAAAACACAGAAAGAAGTCCGCATGTTTTTGGGAATGGTTGGTTATTGTCGACAGTGGATCCCAAATTATTCCTTGCAAGCAAAACCACTGTTGAGGTTGGCTCAAAAGGACATTAGTGATCCGGTACCATGGGACAACGACTGCTTGAGAGCCTTCCGTGAGCTGAAAGAGAGCCTGTGTCATGGCTCAGCTCTAAGAATGCCAGATTACAACAAAGCATTTTCGGTCTTCTGCTGTGCGAAGGAAGGATGTGCGTTAGCTGTCCTTGTACAGACACATGGAGGTGCCCGTAGACCAGTGGCTTATTTTTCTGCTACATTAGATTCAGTAGCTTCTGCGTTGCCCGGATGTCTCTAATCCATTGCTGCAACAGGTGCCAGCATTGAAAGATGTGAAAGTAAAGTGATGGGTCACCCACTGATTGTTTATGTGCCACATTCAGTAGAACTGTTAATGAAAAGAATAAAAACACAGTATCTAATGCATAACAGACTTACAAACTATGAGCAAATTGTATTGGCTTCTGAAAACGTTACTCTGAAACTCTGTACCACTTTAAATCCTGCCACGTTGTTGCCTCTTCTGCAAGAGGAAGGAGAGGATTGTGAAGAGCATGATTGCGTAGATGTTACTGAGCCATCTACCAAACCCAGACCTGACATTGTCAATGAACCCCTGCCTGAATCTGATTTGATCCTTTTTGTTGATGGTTCATGCTTAAGTGACAATGAAGGGTGTCTGAGAGCAGCGTTTGCTGAGCGCACGATCTTGGGGGTGGTGGAAGCTGCCTGTTTGAAAAGAGTACACTCTTCTCAGGTGGCCGAGATTATTGGTCTGATACGTGCCTGTACTATTGCTAATGGGGTCCGGTTGACTATCTATACGGACAGTCAATATGGGTTTGGAGTGGTTCATGATTTCAGACAGCTATGGTCACAAAGGGGATATTTAACGTCCTCAGAATCCCCTATGCATAAGAGAGAATATGTGCGCCAACTACTGGAGGCTTTACAGAAACCTAGGGAGATTGCAGTGGTAACATTTGCAGCCCATGGGAAGGGAGAGGACTTTGTTACTAAAGGAAATAACTATGCTGATGAAGTAGCTCGTTTTTGTGCTATACATGCTTGTATTTTCAATGGTGAAAATGTAGGAGAGAGCACAGAAGACACCGAGCTCAGCATGATGTTAGCTGTGGGCGATACTTGGGATGAGGTGAAGAGGCTGCAGGATGAGGTCTCAAATGAGGAAGCTGCATAATGGGTTAAAGCAGGCTGTAAAAAGAGAGAAGATGGCATTTGGGTGTCGACAGACGACAGAGCAGTACTACCCAACTGTCTATTGAGCCCAACGGCAAGGCAGATTCACAGAGCAGTTCATCTTGGGAGAGATGCCATGGTGCGAGTGTTTAGACAAACGTGGTTTAACCCACAATTTCGTATGCATGCTGAAGCAGTGTGTCACAGGTATGTTACTTGTCAACAAATGAATGTTGGAAAGAGAACTGTGGTTGCAATGAGCTACATTGGAAGATCAGGTAGTCCTTTCAATAGGATACAATTAGACTTTATTGAGATGCCGAGAAGCAATAGGCCGAGATATGTTTGGGTGGTGATGTGTATCTTTTCACGTTGGGTTGAGCCGTATCCAACTAGACGATGTGACTGTCTCACAGTGGCAAAACTGCTCTTAAGGGAACTGATATAGCGGTTTGGATTTCCGACCTCGGTGGAGACAGATAGAGGAACACACTTCCATAATGAAATCATGATTGTGTACAGCTTTGAAGATTGATCAGAGATTGCACTGTAGCTACAGGCCTGAGGCTTCTGGTCTTGTGGAACAGATAAACGGCACAATCAAAATGAGGGTGTCAAAGGTATGTTCGTCAACTTCATTGAAATGGCCAGATGTGTTGCCGTTGGCGAGTCTGCGTAGCACTCCTGATAGCAGGACAGGGCTCTCTCCCCACGAAATATTGATGGGAAGAGCTATGCGATTGCCTATGGTGCCAGCTACAGCATTGATAAACATCACAGATGATTTGGTTATGGATTATTGTAGGGGACTGGCTGATGTGGTTAATTCTGTGTCCCACCAGGTCTAGGTTGTGACTGCATCCACCTCGAGAGACCTGCTGCATGATCTTAACCCTGGTGACTGGGTGCTTGTCTGAAAGCACATGAGGAAGAGCTGTCTTGATGCTCGCTGGCGAGGTCCATACCAGGTGATTTTGGTCACAAGTACGGCTGTAAAGTGTGGAGGATTGCCAAACTGGATTCATGCTTCGCATACTCATAGAGTTCCCGTGCCTGTTGATGAAATGACTCCCCTTGTTTTGAGAAGTGCAGCTGAGAATGCAACAGAAACAGAAGGAACAGGTCAGATTGTGAGAACTCTTGATGAGGCTGAACGATCAACTGAACAAGAAAGAATAGAACAAACTGCTCCAGCGTTGAATTCAGATTCTGAAATAGACGAAATTGCAGAAGTCAACTTCGAACCAGAGCAGAGTGAACAGCCTAGTGCAGAAAAATCAGATCAAGAGGAAGAGAGGAGAGCAGATGCTGCAGCAGCAAGGTGGCCAACCAAGAAAGAAAGGTTGAACATAAAGCTTACATGTTAAAGTAATTTGTTAAGCGCACGTACACCAAGCGGTTTCATGGCGCCGAGAGCGGGAGGGGCGACAGTGACACAATAACAGATGCTTTACTCGTGTGCCCGAGAGAACAACAAGGTCTTGAGTAGTGTTCTAAACTGAGCGTAGGAGTTTACTGACCTCAGTCCAGCAGGACGTGAATTCCAGAATTGAGGGGCCAGGACTGAGAATCTGAGACTACAGTTTTTTTAAGTTTGAAAGCAGGGGTGGTAAGAAGATTCAGATGAGAGGAGCACAGCTCACGAGAGAGGGTATAGCACTGAATCCTTGTGGAGGCTCTTCCACAAAGGGCTGACCTGTTGGTTTCTGGTTTGATGGTAGATAAGCCTGGCTGCTTGGTTTTGTACCAGCTGTAAATTATGAAGTTGATATGATGGAATACCGACATAGAGTGAGTTGGCATAATCAATTCGGGAGATAACCAGGGCCAAAGTGACAAGGGTCAAGGCCTTGGTAGTCAGGAATCTGCAGATCATTACGGATTCTCCATAGGTGGAAAAAGCAAGCAGAGACCACCGCGCTGATCTGGAGTTTCATAGACAAGTCTTTGCTAGTTATAACCCCTAGACTCTTTACAGATCCTACTGGGTGTGGAGGACTGCCTAGGAGAGGAGGCCAAAAGTTAGAGTTCCACACGTTGGTAGTTCCTCCAGTTTGAATCAGCTCAGTTTTATCAGGGTTAAGTTTCAATTGGTTGGCCTACATCCATTTGCTGATAAAGCTCATGGTAGATTGAAAGTTGGATACTGAAGTGTTAGAGGAGTCAATATCAAACACCACCTGGGGGTCATCAGCATAGTTGAATGTTTCGACTCTTCTTTTGTGCAAGGACCAAATCAAAGGAAGCAAGTAGAGGTTAAAAAGAAGGGGCAAGATGGAAGAGCCCTTTCTTGGCCGAGAATTTGGCGAGGCAGACTGCCTGAGAATGGTTGCAGAGGATGGAGGAAATCCACTTAAACGCCAGACCCCGGATACAAGCATTACTGACACAGTCGATCAGGAGGCCATGATCAAGAGTGTCAAAAGCGGCTGACAGGTCCAGGAGTACCAGGGCCTGGGTGAGGTTTTTATCGGCCCCTCTCCTAAGCTCGTCTATGACCTCTAGGATGACTGACTCCATGGAGTGTGCTGGTCCGAATCCTGCCAGATGAGGGTCGAGTAAATGGGAGTGCTCAATAAATGAGCTGAGACAGTTTGCTACGTGGGCCTCTAGGATTTTACTTAGATAGGGGAGTAAGGAGATGGGGTGGAAATTACTAAGGACCAAGGGGTCAGAGTTGGGTTTCTTCAGGATTGGGACAATTTCTGCATTTTTTAAGGTGTCTGGAGCAATGCCTTGATTAAGAGAGTTGTTCAGTAATGAGAGGGGCGGATCTGGACAAGTGAGGAAAGCCTCCTGTAAGATATGAGGAGGGCAGCAGTTGGTAGGGGAAGCTGATCTAACTTTTTTTAAGTAGGACAAAAAACTCTTCCTTGGAGATCAGGGGGATCTGGTCTAATAGGAGAGAGTTTTTACATGTGATGAGGGGGTGGACGAAGGTGTGGGAGTAGGAATACTAGCTTTGATGGTGGCGATTTTCTCGATGAAGTAAGAGTTAAGGGAGTCACATAGGGATTGCGAGGGGGCAGGTTTCGCCATCACTCTATCCGGTGTGCCACCATTCCCAATAATAGCAAGACTAATCATTTATAGAGACTGCAACTATGCTCTTTGTAAGTCCAGTGAACTACAGGAGCTACACTACAAGGGGACAGCGGTGTCCCTGTAGCCTGATTTCACGCCCCAGGTGCAGGAGGCATGGAGACTATTTGCGCCTGCCAAGAGGAAGTTACGCAAATTACAAATAGACTACAACATGCTGTACCCAGCCAAACTTCGAGTTGCAGTAGATGGCAAGATGCACATCTTTATGGACCCTTTGTAGGTGATGCAGTTCATCAAACGCAGGCACAAAAGCGGGTCAAAAAAGTCTTCAGGCCCAAGCAGCGATGACAACGAGAACTCTTAACCGGCGGCACATAGCCTATAAGTGGTATCCACTGAATTAGATACTGATGTAGCCAGGGGAGCACTCCGCAATTGGTGGGTGTATAATGACGATCTTGTAAAACTGTACGTTGTGTCTGTCTGTCGAGGACCTACATGTACAGATTCAGGTACTAGCACCGTGTTGGATTGAGGCGGAGCAATTGCAATGCTACACTTTTGGGGTCCTCGCTGTGTGCAATGCCCTAAGTTTCTCCTGATTAACCTACTACTAGATATAAATTCTTGTTTGCATATATGGATTGTAATGCACCATGGGGCGCATTAGATGAGGACACTTACATCAGATTTACGGACACGTTCACTAGAACAATAGTCAGTTAGCCAGGTGAGGGTCGAGGAATTGGGAGTGGTCAATAAATGAGCTGAGACAGTTTGCTATGTGGGCCTCTAGGATTTTACTTAGATAGGGGAGTAAGGAGATGGGGTGGAAATTACTAAGGACCAAGGGGTCAGAGTTGGGTTTCTTCAGGATCGGGACAATTTCTGCATTTTTTAAGGTGTCTGGAGCAATGCCTTGATTAAGAGAGTTGTTCAGTAATGAGAGGGGCGGGTCTGGACAAGTGAGGAAAGCCTCCTGTAAGATATGAGGAGGGCAGCAGTTGGTAGGGGAACCTGATCTAACTTTTTTAAGTAGGACAAAAAACTCTTCCTTGGAGATCAGGGGGATCTGGTCTAATAGGAGAGAGTTTTTACATGTGATGAGGGGGTGGACGAAGGTGTGGGAGTAGGAATACTAGCTGTGATGGTGGCGATTTTCTCGATGAAGTAAGAGTTAAGGGAGTCACATAGGGATTGCGAGGGGGCAGGTTTCGCCATCACTCTATCCGGTGTGCCGCCATGCCCAATAATAGCAAGACTAATAATTTATAGAGACTGCAACTGTGCTCTTTGGAAGTCCAGTGAACTACAGGAGCTACACTACAAGGGGACAGCGGTGTCTCTGTAGCCTGATTTCACGCCCCAGGTGCAGGAGGCATGGAGACTATTTGCAACTAGACTGCTGTACCCAGCCAAACTTCGAGTTGCAGTAGATGGCAAGATGCACATCTTTATGGACCCTTCGTAGGTGATGCAGTTCATCAAACGCCGGCACAACAGCAGGTCAAAAGAGTCTTCAGGCCCAAGCAGCGATGACGACGAGAACTCTTAACTGGCGGCACATTGCCTATAAGGGGGTATCCACTGAATTAGATACTGATGTAGCCAGGGGAGCACTCCGCAATTGGTGGGTGTATAATGACGATCTTGTAAAACTGTATGTTGTGTCTGTCTGTCGAGGACCTACATGTACAGATTCAGGTACTAGCACTGTGTTGGATTGAGGCGGAGCAATTGCAATGCTACACTTTTGGGGTCCTCACTGTGTGCAATGCCCTAAGTTTCTCCTGATTAACCTACTGCTAGATATAAATTCTTGTTTGCATATATGGATTGTAATGCACCATGGGGCGCATTAGATGAGGACACTTACATCGGATTTACGGACACGTTCGCTAGAACACTAGTCGGTTGGCTCACGCTTTGTCCGGAGCTGGGTGACATCTGCCCTTTTGTGTGCACCACAAAGGGAAGCTTTTGTTTTTGATCTTACAGGGCCTTGTTTGGGCTATTATGTTTGTTCATTTTAGGGCGTGGGGTTAGAACCTGTTTATGCAGAGTTGGGGTCTGCATAGCATGGGAGGTGGGGAGTTGTTGGTGGGATGGCGAGACACTTGTACGAGACAGAAAATAATGCAATGCAAATATGACAAAGTTGTGATCAAAGCTCACTTCCACAGCATGGGTGGAGGGTTGGCATTCAGAATAACACCTACACCTGTTGACCATGGGTAGCACAGTTTGTCTCCTGACATGGAACGTTAGGGGGCTTCACAATCAAAGGATAACCAGGAAGATGGTGGCATACCTGAAGCATCATCAAATAGACGTTGCGCTGTTGCAAGAATCGCATCTGCCGATACATAGTATAACCTGTAGGCGCACATATTGTTTCAGGGGAAGACTAGTGCAGCGGGGTTCACGTCACATGCCAGGGGGGGTCATAACATGGGTAAACTCAGTTTCAGGGATCGTCGTACAGACCATTGAAACAGATCCAAATGGCAGGTTTGTGATGATTAAATGTCAGAAAGAAGGACTTGCTATTTAGGTTATTAATGTGTATGGGCCCAATCATGATGACCCGCAATTTTAGAATCGCCTTGGGTGCCACTCTGCTTCGAGACCAGGATGGCCCCATAATAATAGGAGCGAACTTTAACTGCATTTTGGACCTTCAAAAAGAGAGCTCCAAGAGTCCTCCTTGCTGCCGTTCGGTGGCGGTGTGCGCAATCCTAGAGCTTATGGAGTGTCTAGACTTGTTGGATGTATGGAGATCCCTTTTCCATGACACCGCAGGGTACACCCAGTACTCTGCACCACATGACACCCAAACAAGGATAGACTACTGGCTCATGCCTAAAAGTCTGGCTGGGCAACTTAAGGGAAGCACCCTACACTCACACACTATCTCTGGTCACTCCCTGTGAGAAGTTGGACTGGTATGTGCTCACTAATTAAAATGTGCACCCTGTACCAGTACAAACAACACTTATGGTGATTTAAGAGGTCAAAGATAACCTTAGAAAGCTATTCAAGTGGTAGCTGTGGAGACAGCCTTCAGGCTTAGTCTTGAAGGAATTTTAAGCAGCTTGTTCTGCCAGAATGTAACATTATTGTATAGGTTAAATGGTAGGAGAACCCCACAGTAGTTATACAAATATGTATTTATTATTATAACACACTCTAATTTCCTCACAGTATCTGCTACATGCAGATAAACACAAAGCACACAATACTGTAGCACAGAAACATTCGTAAGTAGCACTAATACACAGTGGGCTCCAGTGGGGGAGACCAAGCCATATACTAAAATAGTGGTATAAGAACTACGACTCGAGTCAAGATAGTGTCTAGAGGATGTAGAATCGCTGGGACCACAAGGAATCACCATAGGTGAGTAAGTAAGAACCCTGTGGAGGATGGGTGCAGTGTGGGAACACAACCGCGTGTGCCGTACAATTCTATGGGATAGTCGCAGTTGCAGATTTAAAGTTTAAGGACCCTTCCCAGTGGATTACGAGGAAGCCCTTTGGATCATAGGAGGTCGAAGAGCCACCCCGCTCGTGGATACTGTAGCACCAGAGTTACCTATCCCAGGGAAGCCGGGTGCATAGGGCTGAAGTGGTGTCAGAAACCGTCGTCGATCTCAATGAAGGACTCCAAGGAAATGCCCCTGCGGGAAAGAAGAAAAGTGTCCGATGGAATCCAAGGGTGGATTCTAGTTGAAGAGTACATGAAAGCAGAGGGGACAGAGTCTGGGTCACTCAGGAATGACCAGGGACTCGGTAGACGAATGTCCACCAATGTCGGGTGCTTCAGGGCGTTGAAGGGTTTCTTGACTCTGCAGCCACTGGGACCAGGAGATGTCGAGAACAGCCAGATACCAGCTGTCAATCAATCAATCTGGGTTTGTAGAGCGTGCTACTCACCTGTGAGGGTCTCAAGGTGCTGGGAGGGGGAGGGGTTTGCAGCTCCGGGCCAGTCAAAGAGCTAGGTCTTAAGGCTTCTCCTGAAGGTGTGCAGAGTGGGGGATCGTCTGATGTTGACTGGGAGCTCGTTCCAGGTCTTTGTAGTGACGTTGGAGAAGGCTCTTCCGCCTGCTCTGGTTCTGCGAATAAGTGGGGTCTCTGCAAGCTGGAGGTCGGCGGAGCGGAGGTTCCTTCTGGGTACGTGAAGGAAACTCTTTTGTTGTGGTATTTGGGTCCGATGTTGTGGAGAGATTTGTAGGCGTGGGTGAGTAGGTGGAAAGTCACTCTCTTCTCGATGGGGAGCCAGTGGAGGTCACATAGGTGATGGGTCATGTGCGTGTGTTGTGGGTGTAGGAAAGTAGTATCTGCTTCTTATGGATACCCCCACTTTTTGCTGATGTCACACTGTTTTTGGACTAGTCTGACTGGGATCCTGCTATCCAGGAACACTGGAGGTGGGTTCCCAAAGGTCCCTGAGGTAGATCTGACCTCGCAGTCATTCTGAGAGCAGCATCCCTCGTGCTCCGCTGTGTAACCCAAACCCCTGTGCACTGCGTACATTTGCAAGTGCATATACTTGTTGACAATTCCTGAGCATGTGCATTGGACTCCATGTAGTCCTGACCCCGAGCAGTAATTGCACCGAAGTTAGCCGGCCTCCACTCACCGAGTGTCCTGTGGGCTGGTACTTTGCAAACTAGCTTGAGGTCTCCATGCGATCTCTGGTCCTTTGGCCTGTGGGTCCTGGCGAGGGTCACCTTGTTTGTTCTTGGGCTTACCTGGCTGCTCCAGACATGCCCTGACTCTCCATTGTTTGGAGAGTCCCCTGGACCTTAATGGTCTACACCGTAACCTGTTTACTCTGACCTAGTGGGTTGCATTTGCCATGGCTTATTGGTGTTCCAGCCAGACATCGACCCCTCAGCACTCGTCACTCCTTCGTGGGACAGCTCACCTTCTGATCCTGGTCATCCTTGACATCTCCTGGTCCCGTGGCTGCAGAGTCAAGCAACCCTTCTTCGCACCTGAAGGATCCGACATCGGTGGGCCTTCGACTACCGAGCCCCTGGTCAATCGAAGTGACCCAAACTCTGTCCCCTCTGCTTTCAGATTCTCCTCACCTAGAATCCAGGCTTGGAGACACTCTTTGCCTTCCTGGCAGCAGTACTTCTTTACAACTCTCCACTGAAAACGACAAAGGTTTCCAACACCACTTGACCCCTATACACCCAGCTCCTCTGGGATAGGTAACATGGGTACCTCGAGTGGGTTGGCCTTAGAACCTCCTATGTTCCAAAGGGTTTGCTCGAAGTCCTCGTAGAAGTGTCCTTAAACTGTAACTTAGCAACCACGACTTTCCCTTAGAGTTGTACGGAGCACACAGTCATGTTTCCTCACTGCACCTGTCCTCCGTGGGCTCCCTGTGTACCTCCTCTGGGTGGTTCCTTGGGGTCCGAGCGATTCTACGTGCTCTAGACACTGTGTCTAGTCAAGTCATGATTGTTATACCATTTTTTTAGAATATGGTTCGGTCTCCCCTTGAAGCCAGCTGTGTACTTTGCTACTTACGAATGTTCTATTGATTCAGTATTTTGTGCTTTGTGCCCTAATATCATGTAGAGACTAGTAGAGAGTGTTATATTAATAAATACATATTTTTGTACAACTACTGTGTGGTTCTCCTTTCATTTAGTCAATCAGGAGGGGATATTCTGGTAAAACAAGCTGCTTTACATTCCTTCAAGATTAAGCCTGAAGGCTGCTCTCCACAGCTACCACTAGGATAGCTTTCTAAAGGTTATCTTTGACCTCATACATCATAAGGGTCATGTGGACTGGTGCAGGGTGCCCACTTTAATTATTGGACAGCATATACCAGGCCACCTTCTCACAGTGGTGTTCCGAGGACGAGTCTGTCAGCGGCGTTCTGTATGATTTGGAGCATGTGTACCAGAGTTTTGTTGATGCCGGCATAGAGGGCATTGCCGTAGTCCAATCTGCTGGTTATAAGTGCATGAGTGACGGTCTTTCTGCATTCGGGGAGTTCTTTTGCATTGGTGTGGATTTTGTTCTTGATGAAGGTCTGCTCAGTGGCTCATATGCGCTGGTGATAATCATTCATGGCGTTTCTGTAGTTGTTCTGGTCCTCTGTGGTTTTCTGTTCCACCAGAGTTTCTGGAGGCGTCCACGGAAACGCCTGGCTTCTTGGAGGTCGGTTCTGAACCAGGCAGCCTTCAGGGGGCATGATTTGACAGGGAAGAGGAGTGATGCGAGCTTGTCGTCGCATTCAGCGATCCAGCGGTGAAGTTCTTTGGCTGCGGCGTTAATGTCTGTTGTGGGGGGGGTCGTGGAGGAGGGTGGTGTTGAGGTGTTCCTCTGTAATCTTGCACCAGTTTCTCTGTGGCAGGTGCGGGGAGGGTTTGGGTGTGGTGATGGTGGTGATGTGTACACAGTGGTGGTCTGTCCAGAGGGGATGCTTGGTGTGGTTGAAGTGGATGTTAGTCCCTCCTGCGTAGATGGGGTCCAGCGTGTGTGGGTAGGGGTGGTGACGAGCTGCCTCAGTCCGAGATTGGCGAGGTTGTCAAGGAGGGTGGAGGAGTCGGGGTCGCTGTGGTTGTCGAGGTGGAAATTCAGGTCTCCAATGAGAATATAGTCTGTGGAGGCGATGGCGTAGGGTGTGGCGAGGTTGGCAATGGTGGTGGCAGAGTTGGTGCGGGGTCCAGGGGGTCTGTAGACGAGGGTCCTGGGGCTGGTTTGGATCTGGAAGTGGGGGTGCTCTGTGTTGTAGAGGGGGTCGCTCGTGCTGGAGATGGGGAGTCGAAGGGAGCTCTTGTGTGCGATGGTGAATCCTCCTCCTGGGCGGTGGGTTAGGTCCTTCCTTTGTATCTTGTATCCGTTGGGGAAGGCGGTGGTGATGTCACAGGCGGAGGCAACATTTGTCCAGGTTTCCATGAAGAAGGCGACATCAGACGAGAGGGTATCAGGCAGGTCCCAGATCTCCGTGGCGTGTCTGTGGAGGATGCACACTCGCTGTTGATGATGAAGGATAGTCTGC